>NC_134834.1:162407550-163007550 GCF_004210375.1 Tachypleus tridentatus
TGGAATTATATGCCCAGATAATGTCACCCACTAAACCAATTTCAGTGAAATGGACAGTACATAATTCCACCAGGATCAAAATTACAGATTGGAATGACAGATTATTAATGTCATTCCAATGATGAACTAGTTCATCGGGAATGACATTATTGGCCATACCACCCATGAACGAACAACAGGAAAATGGACAGGTGTCATACCAACGAACCAGTTCATCGCTGAAATGGACATTAATGTCATACAATTGATAAACTGTTCATTGGGATTATGGACATAATGTCATTCCATGATGAACTAGACACATCATGGAATGACATAATGTCATTTCCAAACTAAACTTGGTCAGGGTTATGGACGATGTGTCATTCACTGATGAACTAGTTCATCAAGCGAATGACATTATTCATAATTATTGTAGAATCCAGTGGAATGACATGCTTCATTCATCTCCGTCTGCAGATTAAAGTTCATGAACGGTTTCGTCCATACTTGTCTCCGCAGACAGTGAATAACATATTTACATTTATCTCCAGATAATGTTCAAAGTTACAGTGAATGACATTATTCGTCCATACCCAACAACCAGTGAACAATGATATACGTCCATACTCACCTGTCACAGTGAATGATTATTGGACAGTACCATGACCATCTATGAACTAGTTTATCAGATGGAATTATGGACAGATAATGTCATTCCACTGATGAACCTAGTTTATCAGATTGGAATTATGGACAATAATGTCATAATCCACTGATGAACTAGTTTACAGATTGGAATTATGGACAGATAATGTCATTCCACTGATGAACTGTTTACAGATGGAATTAGTGGACAGATAATGTCATTCCATGCTGATGAACTAGTTTACCAGATTGGAATCATGGAACGAGATAATGTCATTCCACTGATGAACAGTAGTTTACAGATTGATCGTTAATGTCATGGACAGATAATGTCATTCCACTGATGAACTAGTTATGACAGATTTGGCTCAATTATGGACATAATGTCATAATGTCATTCACAGTCCACTCCATGAACTAGTTTACAGATTGGAATCCATGGACAAATAATGTCATTCCACTGATGAACTAGTTTACAGATGGAATTATGGACAGATAATGTCATTCCACTGATGAACTAGTTTACAGATTGGAATGAGCGATAGATCATGTCCATATTCACCCGATGAATTGGTTCATCACGGAATAAGAATTATATAACAGATAATGTCATAATCACTGATGAACTAGTTTACAGATTGGAAGAATTATGGACTCAGATAATGTCATTCCACTGATGAACTAGTTTACAGATCGGAATTATGGACAGATAATGTCATTCCACTGATGAACTAGTTCACTACCCAGATGGAATCATGGACAGATAATGTCATTCCACTGATGAACTAACTTACAGACTGGAATTATGGACAGATAATGTCATTCCACTGATGAACTAGTTTACAGATTGGAATTATGGACAGATAATGTCATTCCACTGATGAACTAGTTTACAGATTGGAATTATGGACAGATAATGTCATTCACCACTGATGAACTAGTTTACAGATTGGAATTATGGACAGATAATGTCATTCCACTGATGAACTAGTTTACAGATTGGAATTATGGACAGATAATGTCATTCCACTGATGAACTAGTTTACAGATTGGAATTATGGACAGATAATGTCATTCCACTGATGAACTTGTTTACAGATTGGAATTATGGACAGATAATGTCATTCCACTGATGAACTAGTTTACAGATTGGAATTATGGACAGATAATGTCATTCCACTGATGAACTAGTTTACAGATTGGAATTATGGACAGATAATGTCATTCCACTGATGAACTAGTTTACAGATTGGAATTATGGACAGATAATGTCATTCCACTGATGAACTAGTTTACAGATTGGAATTATGGACAGATAATGTCATCTTCACTGATGAACTAGTTTACAGATTGGAATTATGGACAGATAATGTCATTCCACTGATGAACTAGTTTACAGATTGGAATTATGGACAGATAATGTCATTCCACTGATGAACTAGTTTACAGATTGGAATTATGGACAGATAATGTCATTCCACTGATGAACTAGTTTACAGATTGGAATTATGGACAGATAATGTCATTCCACTGATGAACTAGTTTACAGATTGGAATTATGGACAGATAATGTCATTCCACTGATGAACTAGTTTACAGATTGGAATTATGGACAGATAATGTCATTCCACTGATGAACTAGTTTACAGATTGGAATTATGGACAGATAATGTCATTCCACTGATGAACTAGTTTACAGATTGGAATTATGGACAGATAATGTCATTCCACTGATGAACTAGTTTACAGATTGGAATTATGGACAGATAATGTCATTCCACTGATGAACTAGTTTACAGATTGGAATCATGGACATATAATGTCATTCCACTGATGAACTAGTTTACAGATTGGAATTATGGACAGATAATGTCATTCCACTGATGAACTAGTTTACAGATTGGAATTATGGACAGATAATGTCATTCCACTGATGAACTAGTTTACAGATTGGAATTATGGACAGATAATGTCATTCCACTGATGAACTAGTTTACAGATTGGAATTATGGACAGATAATGTCATTCCACTGATGAACTAGTTTACAAATTGGAATTATGGACAGATAATGTCATTCCACTGATGAACTAGTTTACAGATTGGAATTATGGACAAATAATGTCATTCCACTGATGAACTAGTGTACAGATTGGAATTATGGACAGATAATGTCATTCCACTGATGAACTAGTTTACAGATTGGAATTATGGACAGATAATGTCATTCCACTGATGAACTAGTTTACAGATTGGAATTATGGACAGATAATGTCATTCCACTGATGAACTAGTTTACAGATTGGAATTATGGACAGATAATGTCATTCCACTGATGAACTAGTTTACAGATTGGAATTATGGACAGATAATGTCATTCCACTGATGAACTAGTTTACAGATTGGAATTATGGACAGATAATGTCATTCCACTGATGAACTAGTTTACAGATTGGAATTATGGACAGATAATGTCATTCCACTGATGAACTAGTTTACAGATTGGAATTATGGACAGATAATGTCATTCCACTGATGAACTAGTTTACAGATTGGAATTATGGACAGATAATGTCATTCCACTGATGAACTAGTTTACAGATTGGAATTATGGACAGATAATGTCATTCCACTGATGAACTAGTTTACAGATTGGAATTATGGACAGATAATGTCATTCCACTGATGAACTAGTTTACAGATTGGAATTATGGACAGATAATGTCATTCCACTGATGAACTAGTTTACAGATTGGAATTATGGACAGATAATGTCATTCCACTGATGAACTAGTTTACAGATTGGAATTATGGACAGATAATGTCATTCCACTGATGAACTAGTTTACAGATTGGAATTATGGACAGATAATGTCATTCCACTGATGAACTAGTTTACAGATTGGAATTATGGACAGATAATGTCATTCCACTGATGAACTAGTTTACAGATTGGAATTATGGACAGATAATGTCATTCCACTGATGAACTAGTTTACAGATTGGAATTATGGACAGATAATGTCATTCCACTGATGAACTAGTTTACAGATTGGAATTATGGACAGATAATGTCATTCCACTGATGAACTAGTTTACAGATTGGAATTATGGACAGATAATGTCATTCCACTGATGAACTAGTTTACAGATTGGAATTATGGACAGATAATGTCATTCCACTGATGAACTAGTTTACAGATTGGAATTATGGACAGATAATGTCATTCCACTGATGAACTAGTTTACAGATTGGAATTATGGACAGATAATGTCATTCCACTGATGAACTAGTTTACAGATTGGAATTATGGACAGATAATGTCATTCCACTGATGAACTAGTTTACAGATTGGAATTATGGACAGATAATGTCATTCCACTGATGAACTAGTTTACAGATTGGAATTATGGACAGATAATGTCATTCCACTGATGAACTAGTTTACAGATTGGAATTATGGACAGATAATGTCATTCCACTGATGAACTAGTTTACAGATTGGAATTATGGACAGATAATGTCATTCCACTGATGAACTAGTTTACAGATTGGAATTATGGACAGATAATGTCATTCCACTGATGAACTAGTTTACAGATTGGAATTATGGACAGATAATGTCATTCCACTGATGAACTAGTTTACAGATTGGAATTATGGACAGATAATGTCATTCCACTGATGAACTAGTTTACAGATTGGAATTATGGACAGATAATGTCATTCCACTGATGAACTAGTTTACAGATTGGAATTATGGACAGATAATGTCATTCCACTGATGAACTAGTTTACAGATTGGAATTATGGACAGATAATGTCATTCCACTGATGAACTAGTTTACAGATTGGAATTATGGACAGATAATGTCATTCCACTGATGAACTAGTTTACAGATTGGAATTATGGACAGATAATGTCATTCCACTGATGAACTAGTTTACAGATTGGAATTATGGACAGATAATGTCATTCCACTGATGAACTAGTTTACAGATTGGAATTATGGACAGATAATGTCATTCCACTGATGAACTAGTTTACAGATTGGAATTATGGACAGATAATGTCATTCCACTGATGAACTAGTTTACAGATTGGAATTATGGACAGATAATGTCATTCCACTGATGAACTAGTTTACAGATTGGAATTATGGACAGATAATGTCATTCCACTGATGAACTAGTTTACAGATTGGAATTATGGACAGATAATGTCATTCCACTGATGAACTAGTTTACAGATTGGAATTATGGACAGATAATGTCATTCCACTGATGAACTAGTTTACAGATTGGAATTATGGACAGATAATGTCATTCCACTGATGAACTAGTTTACAGATTGGAATTATGGACAGATAATGTCATTCCACTGATGAACTAGTTTACAGATTGGAATTATGGACAGATAATGTCATTCCACTGATGAACTAGTTTACAGATTGGAATTATGGACAGATAATGTCATTCCACTGATGAACTAGTTTACAGATTGGAATTATGGACAGATAATGTCATTCCACTGATGAACTAGTTTACAGATTGGAATTATGGACAGATAATGTCATTCCACTGATGAACTAGTTTACAGATTGGAATTATGGACGAATGTCATTTCACTGATGAACTAGTTGATTGGAATTATGGACAGATAATGTCATTCCACTGATGAACTAGTTTACAGATTGGAATTATGGACAGATAATGTCATTCCACTGATGAACTTGTTTACAGATTGGAATTATGGACGAATAATGTTATTCCACTGATGAACTAGTTTACAGATTGGAATTATGGACAGATAATGTCATTCCACTGATGAACTAGTTTATATTTTGGAATCATGGACAGATAATGTCATTCCACTGATGAACTAGTTTACAGATTGGAATCATGGACAGATAATGTTATTTCCCTGATGAACTAATTGTACAGATGGAATTATGGACAGATAATGTCATTCCACTCATGAAGACTTGTTTACAGATTGGAATCATATGGACAGATAATGTCATTCCACTGATGAACTAGTTTACAGATTGGAATTATGGACGAATAATGTCATTCCACTTTGATGAACTAGTTTTACATTTTGAAATCATAAACAAATAATGTCATTCCCACTATATGAACTGGTTTACAGATTGGAATCATGGACAGATAATGTTATTCCACTGATGAACTAGTGTACAGGTTGGAATTATGGACAGATAATGTCATACCACTGATGAACTAGTTTACAGATTGGAATCATGGACGAATAATGTCATTCCACTGATGAACTAGTTTACAGATGGAATTATGGACGAATAATGTCATTCCTTTGATGAACTAGTTTACAGATTGGAATGATAAACAGATAATGTCATAGCCCTGATGAACTAGTTTACAGATTGGAATATATGGATAGATAATGTCATTTCACACATGACAACTAGTTTACAGATTGGATTCATGGACAGATAATGTCATTCCACTGATGAACTAGTGTACAGATTGGAATTATGGACAGATAATGTTATTTCACTGATGAACTAGTTTACAGATGGGAATTATGGACAGATAATGTCATTCCACTGATGAACTAGTTTATATTTTGGAATCATGGACAAATAATGTCATTCCATTGATGAACTAGTTTATAGATTGGAATCATGGACAGATAATGTCATTCCACTGATGAACTTGTTTACAGATTTGGAATTATGGACATATAATGTCATACCACTGATGAACTAGTAGTTTACAGATTGGAATCATGGACAAATAATGTCATTCCACTGATGAACTAGTTTATAGATTGGAATCATGGACGAATAATGTTATTCCTTTGATGAACTAGTGTACAGGTTGGAATTATAAACAGATAATGTCATTCCACTGATGAACTAGTTTACAGATTGAAATCATGGACAGATAATGTCATTCCACTGATGAACTAGTTTACAGATTGGAATTATGGACAGATAATAATCATTCCACTGATGAACTAGTGTACAGATTGGAATGATAAACAGATAATGTCATAGCCCTGATGAACTAGTTTACAGATTGAAATTATGGATAGATAATGTCATTCCACTGATGAACTAGTTTATAGATTGGATTCATGGACAGATAATGTCATTCCACTGATGAACTAGTGTACAGATTGGAATTATGGACAGATAATGTCATTTCAATGATGAACTAGTTTACAGATTGAAATTATGGACATATAATGTCATTTCACTGATGAACTAGTTTACAGATTGGAATCATGGACAGATAATGTCATTCCACTGATGAACTAGTTTATAGATTGGAATCATGGACAGATAATGTCATTCCACTGATGAACTTGTTTACAGATTGGAATTATGGACATATAATGTCATTCCACTGATGAACTAGTTTACAGATTGGAATTATGGACAGATAATGTCATTCCACTGATGAACTAGTTTACAGATTGGAATTATGGACAGATAATGTCATTCCACTGATGAACTAGTTTACAGATTGGAATTATGGACAGATAATGTTATTCCACTGATGAACTAGTTTATAGATTGGAATTATGGACAGATAATGTCATTCCACTGATGAACTAGTTTACAGATTGGAATCATGGACAGATAATGTCATTCCACTGATGAACTAGTTTACAGATTGGAATCTATGGACAGATAATGTCATTCCACTGATGAACTAGTTTACAGATTGGAATTATGGACAGATAATGTCATTCCACTGATGAACTAGTTTACAGATTGGAATTATGGACAGATAATGTCATTCCACTGATGAACTAGTTTACAGATTGGAATTATGGACAGATAATGTCATTCCACTGATGAACTAGTTTACAGATTGGAATTATGGACAGATAATGTCATACTTTCACTGATGAACTAGTTTACAGATTGGAATTATGGACAGATAATGTCATTCCACTGATGAACTAGTTTACAGATTGGAATTATGGACAGATAATGTCATTCCACTGATGAACTAGTTTACAGATTGGAATTATGGACAGATAATGTCATTCCACTGATGAACTAGTTTACAGATTGGAATTATGGACATATAATGTCATTCCACTGATGAACTAGTTTACAGATTGGAATTATGGACAGATAATGTCATTCCACTGATGAACTAGTTTATAGATTGGAATCATGGACAGATAATGTCATTCCACTGATGAACTTGTTTACAGATTGGAATTATGGACATATAATGTCATTCCACTGATGAACTAGTTTACAGGATTGGAATTATGGACAGATAATGTCATTCCACTGATGAACTAGTTTACAGATTGGAATTATGGACAGATAATGTCATTTCACTGATGAACTAGTTTACAGATTGGAATTATGGACGAGATAATGTCATTCCACTGATGAACTAGTTTACAGATTGGAATTATGGACAGATAATGTCATTCCACTGATGAACTAGTTTACAGATTGGAATTATGGACAGATAATGTCATTCCACTGATGAACTAGTTTACAGATTGGAATTATGGACAGATAATGTCATTCCACTGATGAACTAGTTTACAGATTGGAATCATGGACAGATAATGTCATTCCACTGATGAACTAGTGTACAGATTGGAATTATGGACAGATAATGTCATTCCACTGATGAACTAGTTTACAGATTGGAATTATAAACAGATAATGTCATTCCCCTGATGAACTAGTTTACAGATTGGAATTATGGATGAGATAATGTCATTCCACTGATGAACTAGTTTACAGATTGGAATTATGGACAGATAATGTCATTCCACTGATGAACTAGTTTACAGATTGGAATTATGGACAGATAATGTCATTCCACTGATGAACTAGTTTACAGATTGGAATTATGGACATATAATGTCATTTCACTGATGAACTAGTTTACAGATTGGAATTATGGACAGATAATGTCATTCCACTGATGAACTAGTTTACAGATTGGAATTATGGACAGATAATGTCATTCCACTGATGAACTTGTTTACAGATTGGAATCATGGACAGATAATGTCATTCCACTGATGAACTAGTTTACAGATTGGAATTATGGACGAGATAATGTCATTCCACTGATGAACTAGTTTACAGATTGGAATTATGGACAGATAATGTCATTCCACTGATGAACTAGTTTACAGATTGGAATTATGGACAAATAATGTCATTCCACTGATGAACTAGTTTACAGATTGGAATTATGGACAGATAATGTCATTCCACTGATGAACTAGTTTACAGATTGGAATTATGGACAAATAATGTAATTTCACTGATGAACTAGTTTACAGATTGGAATTATGGACAGATAATGTCATTCCACTGATGAACTAGTTTACAGGTTGGAATTATGGACAGATAATGTCATTCCACTGATGAACTAGTTTACAGATTGGAATCATGGACAGATAATGTCATTCCACTGATGAACTAGTTTACAGATTGGAATTATGGACGAATAATGTCATTCCACTGATGAACTAGTTTACAGATTGGAATCATGGACAGATAATGTCATTCCACTGATGAACTAGTTTACAGATTGGAATTATGGACAGATAATGTCATTCCACTGATGAACTAGTTTACAGATTGGAATTATGGACGGATAATGTCATTCCACTGATGAACTAGTTTACAGATTGGAATTATGGACAGATAATGTCATTCCACTGATGAACTAGTTTACAGATTGGAATTATGGACAGATAATGTCATTCCACTGATGAACTAGTTTACAGATTGGAATTATGGACAGATAATGTCATTCCACTGATGAACTAGTTTACAGATTGGAATTATGGACAGATAATGTCATTCCACTGATGAACTAGTTTACAGATTGGAATTATGGACAGAATAATGTCATTCCACTGATGAACTAGTTTACAGATTGGAATTATGGACAGATAATGTCATTCCACTGATGAACTAGTTTACAGATTGGAATTATGGACAGATAATGTCATTCCACTGATGAACTAGTTTACAGATTGGAATTATGGACAGATAATGTCATTCCACTGATGAACTAGTTTACAGATTGGAATTATGGACATATAATGTCATTCCACTGATGAACTAGTTTACAGATTGGAATTATGGACAGATAATGTCATTCCACTGATGAACTAGTTTACAGATTGGAATTATGGACAGATAATGTCATTCCACTGATGAACTAGTTTACAGATTGGAATTATGGACAGATAATGTCATTCCACTGATGAACTAGTTTACAGATTGGAATTATGGACAGATAATGTCATTCCACTGATGAACTAGTTTACAGATTGGAATTATGGACAGATAATGTCATTCCACTGATGAACTAGTTTACAGATTGGAATTATGGACAGATAATGTCATTCCACTGATGAACTAGTTTACAGATTGGAATTATGGACAGATAATGTCATTCCACTGATGAACTAGTTTACAGATTGGAATTATGGACAGATAATGTCATTCCACTGATGAACTAGTTTACAGATTGGAATTATGGACAGATAATGTCATTCCACTGATGAACTAGTTTACAGATTGGAATTATGGACAGATAATGTCATTCCACTGATGAACTAGTTTACAGATTGGAATTATGGACAGATAATGTCATTCCACTGATGAACTAGTTTACAGATTGGAATCATGGACAGATAATGTCATTCCACTGATGAACTAGTTTACAGATTGGAATTATGGACAGATAATGTCATTCCACTGATGAACTAGTTTACAGATTGGAATTATGGACATTCCACTGATAATGTCATTCCACTGATGAACTAGTTTACAGATTGGAATTATGGACAGATAATGTCATTCCACTGATGAACTAGTTTACAGATTGGAATTATGGACAGATAATGTCATTTCCACTGATGAACTAGTTTACAGATTGGAATTATGGACAGATAATGTCATTCCACTGATGAACTAGTTTACAGATTGGAATTATGGACAGATAATGTCATTCCACTGATGAACTAGTTTACAGATTGGAATTATGGACAGATAATGTCATTCCACTGATGAACTAGTTTACAGATTGGAATTATGGACATATAATGTCATTCCACTGATGAACTAGTTTACAGATTGGAATGATATGGACAGATAATGTCATTCCACTGATGAACTAGTTTACAGATTGGAATTATGGACAGATAATGTCATTCCACTGATGAACTAGTTTACAGATTGGAATTATGGACAGATAATGTCATTCCACTGATGAACTAGTTTACAGATTGGAATTATGGACAGATAATGTCATTCCACTGATGAACTAGTTTACAGATTGGAATTATGGACAGATAATGTCATTCCACTGATGAACTAGTTTACAGATTGGAATTATGGACAGATAATGTCATTCCACTGATGAACTAGTTTACAGATTGGAATTATGGACAGATAATGTCATTCCACTGATGAACTAGTTTACAGATTGGAATTATGGACAGATAATGTCATTCCACTGATGAACTAGTTTACAGATTGGAATTATGGACAGATAATGTCATTCCACTGATGAACTAGTTTACAGATTGGAATTATGGACAGATAATGTCATTCCACTGATGAACTAGTTGTACAGATTGGAATTATGGACAGATAATGTCATTCCACTGATGAACTAGTTTACAGATTGGAATTATGGACAGATAATGTCATTCCACTGATGAACTAGTTTACAGATTGGAATTATGGACAGATAATGTCATTCCACTGATGAACTAGTTTACAGATTGGAATTATGGACAGATAATGTCATTCCACTGATGAACTAGTTTACAGATTGAAATTATGGACAGATAATGTCATTCCACTGATGAACTAGTTTACAGATTGGATTCATGGACAGATAATGTCATTCCACTGATGAACTAGTTTACAGATGGACAGATTGGAATTATGGACAGATAATGTCATTGTCATTCCACTGATGAACTAGTTTACAGATTGGAATTATGGACAGATAATGTCATTTCACTGATGAACTAGTTTACAGATTGGAATTATGGACAGATAATGTCATTCCACTGATGAACTAGTTTACAGATTGGAATTATGGACAGATAATGTCATTCCACTGATGAACTTGTTTACAGATTGGAATTATGGACAGATAATGTCATTTCCACTGATGAACTAGTTTACAGATTGGAATTATGGACAGATAATGTCATTCCACTGATGAACTAGTTTACAGATTGGAATTATGGACAGATAATGTCATTCCACTGATGAACTAGTTTACAGATTGGAATTATGGACAGATAATGTCATTCCACTGATGAACTAGTTTACAGATTGGAATTATGGACAGATAATATCATTCCACTGATGAACTAATTGAAAGATTGGAATCATGGACAGATAATGTCATTTCACTGATGAACTAGTTTACAGATTGGAATTATGGACAGATAATGTCATTCCACTGATGAACTAGTTTACAGATTGGAATCATGGACAGATAATGTCATTCCACTGATGAACTAGTTTACAGATTGGAATTATGGACAGATAATGTCATTCCACTGATGAACTTGTTTACAGATTGGAATTATGGACAGATAATGTCATTCCACTGATGAACTAGTTTACAGATTGGAATTATGGACAGATAATGTCATTCCACTGATGAACTAGTTTATATTTTGGAATTATGGACAAATAATGTCATTCCACTGATGAACTAGTTTACAGATTGGAATTATGGACAGATAATGTCATTCCACTGATGAACTAGTTTACAGATTGGAATTATGGACAGATAATGTCATTCCACTGATGAACTAGTTTACAGATTGGAATCATGGACAGATAATGTCATTCCACTGATGAACTAGTTTACAGATGAACTTGGAATTATGGACAGATAATGTCATTCCACTGATGAACTAGTTTACAGATTGGAATTATGGACAGATAATGTCATTCCACTGATGAACTAGTTTACAGATTGGAATTATGGACTAGATAATGTCATTCCACTGATGAACTAGTTTACAGATTGGAATTATGGACAGATAATGTCATTCCACTGATGAACTAGTTTACAGATTGGAATTATGGACAGATAATGTCATTCCACTGATGAACTAGTTTACAGATTGGAATTATGGACAGATAATGTCATTCCACTGATGAACTAGTTTACAGATTGGAATTATGGACAGATAATGTCATTCCACTGATGAACTAGTTTACAGATTGGAATTATGGACAGATAATGTCATTCCACTGATGAACTAGTTTACAGATTGGAATTATGGACAGATAATGTCATTCCACTGATGAACTAGTTTACAGATTGGAATTATGGACAGATAATGTCATTCCACTGATGAACTAGTTTACAGATTGGAATTATGGACAGATAATGTCATTCCACTGATGAACTAGTTTACAGATTGGAATTATGGACAGATAATGTCATTCCACTGATGAACTAGTTTACAGATTGGAATTATGGACAGATAATGTCATTCCACTGATGAACTAGTTTACAGATTGGAATTATGGACAGATAATGTCATTCCACTGATGAACTAGTTTACAGATTGGAATCATGGACAGATAATGTCATTCCACTGATGAACTTGTTTACAGATTGGAATTATGGACAGATAATGTCATTCCACTGATGAACTAGTTTACAGATTGGAATTATGGACAGATAATGTCATTCCACTGATGAACTAGTTTACAGATTGGAAATCATGGACAAATAATGTCATTCCACTGATGAACTAGTGTACAGATTAAAATTATGGACAGATAATGTCATACCACTCATGAACTAGTTTACAGATTGGAATCATGGACAGATAATGTCATTCCACTGATGAACTAGTTTACAGATGGAATTATGGACAGATAATGTCATTCCTTTGATGAACTAGTTTACAGATTGGAATGATAAACAGATAATGTCATAGCCCTGATGAACTAGTTTACAGATTGAAATTATGGATAGATAATGTCATTCCACTGATGAACTAGTTTACAGATTGGATTCATGGACAGATAATGTCATTCCACTGATGAACTAGTGTACAGATTGGAATTATGGACAGATAATGTCATTTCAATGATGAACTAGTTTACAGATTGGAATTATGGACATATAATGTCATTTCACTGATGAACTAGTTTACAGATTGGAATTATGGACAGATAATGTCATTCCACTGATGAACTAGTTTATAGATTGGAATCATGGACAGATAATGTCATTCCACTGATGAACTTGTTTACAGATTGGAATTATGGACAGATAATGTCATTCCACTGATGAACTAGTTTACAGATTGGAATTATGGACAGATAATGTCATTCCACTGATGAACTTGTTTACAGATTGGAATTATGGACAGATAATGTCATTCCACTGATGAAGTAGTTTACAGATTGGAATTATGGACAGATAATGTCATTCCACTGATGAACTAGTTTATATTTTGGAATCATGGACAAATAATGTCATTCCACTGATGAACTAGTGTACAGATTGGAATCATGGACAGATAATGTTATTCCACTGATGAACTAGTGTACAGATTAAAATTATGGACAGATAATGTCATACCACTCATGAACTAGTTTACAGATTGGAATTATGGACAGATAATGTCATTCCACTGATGAACTAGTTTACAGATGGAATTATGGACAGATAATGTCATTTTTTTGATGAACTAGTTTACAGATTGGAATGATAAACAGATAATGTCATTCCCCTGATGAACTAGTTTACAGATTGGAATTATGGACAGATAATGTCATTCCACTGATGAACTAGTTTACAGATTGGATTCATGGACAGATAATGTCATTCCACTGATGAACTAGTGTACAGATTGGAATTATGGACAGATAATGTCATTTCAATGATGAACTAGTTTACAGATTGGAATTATGGACATATAATGTCATTTCACTGATGAACTAGTTTACAGATTGGAATTATGGACAGATAATGTCATTCCACTGATGAACTAGTTTACAGATTGGAATCATGGACAGATAATGTCATTCCACTGATGAACTAGTTTACAGATTGGAATTATGGACATATAATGTCATTTCACTGATGAACTAGTTTACAGATTGGAATTATGGACAGATAATGTCATTCCACTGATGAACTAGTTTACAGATTGGAATCATGGACAGATAATGTCATTCCACTGATGAACTAGTTTACAGATTGGAATTATGGACAGATAATGTCATTCCACTGATGAACTAGTTTACAGATTGGAATTATAAACAGATAATGTCATTCCACTGATGAACTAGTTTACAGATTGGAATTATGGACAGATAATGTCATTCCACTGATGAACTAGTTTACAGATTGGAATTATGGACAGATAATGTCATTCTTCTGATGAACTAGTTTACAGATTGGAATTATTAACAGATAATGTCATTCCACTGATGAACTAGTTTACAGATTGGAATTATGGACAGATAATGTCATTCCACTGATGAACTAGTTTACAGATTGGAATTATGGACAGATAATGTCATTCCACTGATGAACTAGTTTACAGATTGGAATTATGGACAGATAATGTCATTCCACTGATGAACTACTTTACAGATGGAATTATGGACAGATAATGTCATTCCACTGATGAACTAGTTTACAGATTGGAATTATGGACAGATAATGTCATTCCACTGATGAACTAGTTTACAGATTGGAATTATGGACAGATAATGTCATTTCACTGATGAACTAGTTTACAGATTGGAATTATGGACATATAATGTCATTCCACTGATGAACTAGTTTACAGATTGGAATTATGGACAGATAATGTCATTCCACTGATGAACTAGTTTATAGATTGGAATCATGGACAGATAATGTCATTCCACTGATGAACTACTTTACAGATTGGAATTATGGACAAATAATGTCATTCCACTGATGAACTAGTTTACAGATTGGAATTATGGACAGATAATGTCATTCCACTGATGAACTAGTTTACAGATTGGAATTATGGACAGATAATGTCATTCACTGATGAACTAGTTTACAGATTGGAATTATGGACAGATAATGTCATTCCACTGATGAACTAGTTTACAGATTGGAATTATGGACAGATAATGTCATTCCACTGATGAACTAGTTTACAGATTGGAATTATGGACAGATAATGTCATTCCACTGATGAACTAGTTTACAGATTGGAATTATGGACAGATAATGTCATTCCACTGATGAACTAGTTTACAGATTGGAATTATGGACAGATAATGTCATTCCACTGATGAACTAGTTTACAGATTGGAATTATGGACAGATAATGTCATTCCACTGATGAACTAGTTTACAGATTGGAATTATGGACAGATAATGTCATTCCACTGATGAACTAGTTTACAGATTGGAATTATGGACAGATAATGTCATTCCACTGATGAACTAGTTTACAGATTGGAATTATGGACAGATAATGTCATTCCACTGATGAACTAGTTTACAGATTGGAATTATGGACAGATAATGTCATTCCACTGATGAACTAGTTTACAGATTGGAATTATGGACAAATAATGTCATTCCACTGATGAACTAGTTTACAGATTGGAATCATGGACAGATAATGTCATTCCACTGATGAACTAGTTTACAGATTGGAATTATGGACAGATAATGTCATTCCACTGATGAACTAGTTTACAGATTGGAATTATGGACAGATAATGTCATTCCACTGATGAACTAGTTTACAGATTGGAATTATGGACAGATAATGTCATTTTCCTGATGAACTACTTTACAGATGGAATTATGGACAGATAATGTCATTCCACTGATGAACTAGTTTACAGATTGGAATTATGGACAGATAATGTCATTCCACTGATGAACTAGTTTACAGATTGGAATTATGGACAGATAATGTCATTCCACTGATGAACTAGTTTACAGATTGGAATTATGGACAGATAATGTCATTCCACTGATGAACTAGTTTACAGATTGGAATTATGGACAGATAATGTCATTCCACTGATGAACTAGTTTACAGATTGGAATTATGGACAGATAATGTCATTCCACTGATGAACTAGTTTACAGATTGGAATTATGGACAGATAATGTCATTCCACTGATGAACTAGTTTACAGATTGGAATTATGGACAGATAATGTCATTCCACTGATGAACTAGTTTACAGATTGGAATTATGGACAGATAATGTCATTCCACTGATGAACTAGTTTACAGATTGGAATTATGGACATATAATGTCATTCCACTGATGAACTAGTTTACAGATTGGAATTATGGACAGATAATGTCATTCCACTGATGAACTAGTTTACAGATTGGAATTATGGACAGATAATGTCATTCCACTGATGAACTAGTTTACAGATTGGAATTATGGACAGATAATGTCATTCCACTGATGAACTAGTTTACAGATTGGAATCATGGACAGATAATGTCATTCCACTGATGAACTAGTTTACAGATTGGAATTATGGACAGATAATGTCATTCCACTGATGAACTAGTTTACAGATTGGAATTATGGACAGATAATGTCATTCCACTGATGAACTAGTTTACAGATTGGAATTATGGACAGATAATGTCATTCCACTGATGAACTAGTTTACAGATTGGAATTATGGACAGATAATGTCATTCCACTGATGAACTAGTTTACAGATTGGAATTATGGACAGATAATGTCATTCCACTGATGAACTAGTTTACAGATTGGAATTATGGACAGATAATGTCATTCCACTGATGAACTAGTTTACAGATGGAATTATGGACAGATAATGTCATTCCCCTGATGAACTAGATTACAGATTGGAATTATGAACAGATAATGTCATTCCACTGATGAACTAGTTTACAGATTGGAATTATGGACAGATAATGTCATTCCACTGATGAACTAGTTTACAGATTGGAATTATGGACAGATAATGTCATTCCACTGATGAACTAGTTTACAGATTGGAATTATGGACAGATAATGTCATTCCACTGATGAACTAGTTTACAGATTGGAATTATGGACAGATAATGTCATTTCACTGATGAACTAGTTTACAGATTGGAATTATGGACAGATAATGTCATTCCACTGATGAACTAGTTTACAGATTGGAATTATGGACAGATAATGTCATTCCACTGATGAACTAGTTTACAGATTGGAATTATGGACAGATAATGTCATTCCACTGATGAACTAGTTTACAGATTGGAATTATGGACAGATAATGTCATTCCACTGATGAACTAGTTTACAGATTGGAATTATGGACAGATAATGTCATTCCACTGATGAACTAGTTTACAGATTGGAATTATGGACAGATAATGTCATTCCACTGATGAACTAGTTTACAGATTGGAATCATGGACAGATAATGTCATTCCACTGATGAACTAGTTTACAGATTGGAATTATGGACAGATAATGTCATTCCACTGATGAACTAGTTTACAGATTGGAATTATGGACAGATAATGTCATTCCACTGATGAACTAGTTTACAGATTGGAATCATGGACAGATAATGTCATTCCACTGATGAACTAGTTTACAGATTGGAATCATGGACAGATAATGTCATTCCACTGATGAACTAGTTTACAGATTGGAATTATGGACAGATAATGTCATTCCACTGATGAACTAGTTTACAGATTGGAATCATGGACAGATAATGTCATTCCACTGATGAACTAGTTTACAGATGGAATTATGGACAGATAATGTCATTCCACTGATGAACTAGTTTACAGATTGGAATTATGGACAGATAATGTCATAGCACTGATGAACTAGTTTACAGATTGGAAATTATGGACAGATAATGTCATTCCACTGATGAACTAGTTTACAGATTGGAATCATGGACAGATAATGTCATTCCACTGATGAACTAGTTTACAGATTGGAATTATGGACAGATAATGTCATTCCACTGATGAACTAGTTTACAGATTGGAATTATGGACAGATAATGTCATTCCACTGATGAACTAGTTTACAGATTGGAATCATGGACAGATAATGTCATTCCACTGATGAACTAGTTTACAGATTGGAATCATGGACAGATAATGTCATTCCACTGATGAACTAGTTTACAGATTGGAATTATGGACAGATAATGTCATTTCACTGATGAACTAGTTTACAGATTGGAATTATGGACAGATAATGTCATTCCACTGATGAACTAGTTTACAGATTGGAATTATGGACAGATAATGTCATTCCACTGATGAACTAGTTTACAGATTGGAATTATGGACAGATAATGTCATTCCACTGATGAACTAGTTTACAGATTGGAATCATGGACAGATAATGTCATTCCACTGATGAACTAGTTTACAGATTGGAATTATGGACAGATAATGTCATTCCACTGATGAACTAGTTTACAGATTGGAATTATGGACAGATAATGTCATTCCACTGATGAACTAGTTTACAGATTGGAATCATGGACAGATAATGTCATTCCACTGATGAACTAGTTTACAGATTGGAATTATGGACAGATAATGTCATTCCACTGATGAACTAGTTTACAGATTGGAATTATGGACAGATAATGTCATTCCACTGATGAACTAGTTTACAGATTGGAATTATGGACAGATAATGTCATTCCACTGATGAACTAGTTTACAGATTGGAATTATGGACAGATAATGTCATTCCACTGATGAACTAGTTTACAGATTGGAATTATGGACAGATAATGTCATTCCACTGATGAACTAGTTTACAGATTGGAATCATGGACAGATAATGTCATTCCACTGATGAACTAGTTTACAGATTGGAATTATGGACAGATAATGTCATTCCACTGATGAACTAGTTTACAGATTGGAATTATGGACAGATAATGTCATTCCACTGATGAACTAGTTTACAGATTGGAATTATGGACAGATAATGTCATTCCACTGATGAACTAGTTTACAGATTGGAATCATGGACAGATAATGTCATTCCACTGATGAACTAGTTTACAGATTGGAATTATGGACAGATAATGTCATTCCACTGATGAACTAGTTTACAGATTGGAATTATGGACAGATAATGTCATTCCACTGATGAACTAGTTTACAGATTGGAATTATGGACAGATAATGTCATTCCACTGATGAACTAGTTTACAGATTGGAATTATGGACAGATAATGTCATTCCACTGATGAACTAGTTTACAGATTGGAATTATGGACAGATAATGTCATTCCACTGATGAACTAGTTTACAGATTGGAATCATGGACAGATAATGTCATTCCACTGATGAACTAGTTTACAGATTGGAATTATGGACAGATAATGTCATTCCACTGATGAACTAGTTTACAGATTGGAATTATGGACAGATAATGTCATTCCACTGATGAACTAGTTTACAGATTGGAATTATGGACAGATAATGTCATTCCACTGATGAACTAGTTTACAGATTGGAATTATGGACAGATAATGTCATTCCACTGATGAACTAGTTTACAGATTGGAATTATGGACAGATAATGTCATTCCACTGATGAACTAGTTTACAGATTGGAATCATGGACAGATAATGTCATTCCACTGATGAACTAGTTTACAGATTGGAATCATGGACAGATAATGTCATTCCACTGATGAACTAGTTTACAGATTGGAATTATGGACAGATAATGTCATTCCACTGATGAACTAGTTTACAGATTGGAATTATGGACAGATAATGTCATTCCACTGATGAACTAGTTTACAGATTGGAATTCATGGACAGATAATGTCATTCCACTGATGAACTAGTTTACAGATTGGAATCATGGACAGATAATGTCATTCCACTGATGAACTAGTTTACAGATTGGAATTATGGACAGATAATGTCATTCCACTGATGAACTAGTTTACAGATTGGAATCATGGACAGATAATGTCATTCCACTGATGAACTAGTTTACAGATTGGAATTATGGACAGATAATGTCATTCCACTGATGAACTAGTTTACAGATTGGAATTATGGACAGATAATGTCATTCCACTGATGAACTAGTTTACAGATTGGAATTATGGACAGATAATGTCATTCCACTGATGAACTAGTTTAAAGATTGGAATCATGGACAGATAATGTCATTCCACTGATGAACTAGTTTACAGATTGGAATTATGGACAGATAATGTCATTTCACTGATGAACTAGTTTACAGATTGGAATTATGGACAGATAATGTCATTCCACTGATGAACTAGTTTACAGATTGGAATTATGGACAGATAATGTCATTCCACTGATGAACTAGTTTACAGATTGGAATCATGGACAGATAATGTCATTCCACTGATGAACTAGTTTACAGATTGGAATTATGGACAGATAATGTCATTTCACTGATGAACTAGTTTACAGATTGGAATTATGGACAGATAATGTCATTCCACTGATGAACTAGTTTACAGATTGGAATTATGGACAGATAATGTCATTCCACTGATGAACTAGTTTACAGATTGGAATTATGGACAGATAATGTCATTCCACTGATGAACTAGTTTACAGATTGGAATTATGGACAGATAATGTCATTCCACTGATGAACTAGTTTACAGATTGGAATTATGGACAGATAATGTCATTCCACTGATGAACTAGTTTACAGATTGGAATTATGGACAGATAATGTCATTCCACTGATGAACTAGTTTACAGATTGGAATTATGGACAGATAATGTCATTCCACTGATGAACTAGTTTACAGATTGGAATTATGGACAGATAATGTCATTCCACTGATGAACTAGTTTACAGATTGGAATTATGGACAGATAATGTCATTCCACTGATGAACTAGTTTACAGATTGGAATTATGGACAGATAATGTCATTCCACTGATGAACTAGTTTACAGATTGGAATTATGGACAGATAATGTCATTCCACTGATGAACTAGTTTACAGATTGGAATTATGGACAGATAATGTCATTCCACTGATGAACTAGTTTACAGATTGGAATTATGGACAGATAATGTCATTCCACTGATGAACTAGTTTACAGATTGGAATTATGGACAGATAATGTCATTCCACTGATGAACTAGTTTACAGATTGGAATTATGGACAGATAATGTCATTCCACTGATGAACTAGTTTACAGATTGGAATTATGGACAGATAATGTCATTCCACTGATGAACTAGTTTACAGATTGGAATTATGGACAGATAATGTCATTCCACTGATGAACTAGTTTACAGATTGGAATTATGGACAGATAATGTCATTCCACTGATGAACTAGTTTACAGATTGGAATTATGGACAGATAATGTCATTCCCCTGATGAACTAGTTTACAGATGGAATTATGGACAGATAATGTCATTCCACTGATGAACTAGTTTACAGATTGGAATTATGGACAGATAATGTCATTCCACTGATGAACTAGTTTACAGATTGGAATTATGGACAGATAATGTCATTTCACTGATGAACTAGTTTACAGATTGGAATTATGGACATATAATGTCATTTCTTTGATGAACTAGTTTACAGATTGGAATTATGGATAGATAATGTCATTCCACTGATGAACTAGTTTATAGATTGGAATCATGGACAGATAATGTCATTCCACTGATGAACTACTTTACAGATTGGAATTATGGACAAATAATGTCATTCCACTGATGAACTAGTTTACAGATTGGAATTATGGACAGATAATGTCATTCCACTGATGAACTAGTTTACAGATTGGAATTATGGACAGATAATGTCATTCCACTGATGAACTAGTTTACAGATTGGAATTATGGACAGATAATGTCATTCCACTGATGAACTAGTTTACAGATTGGAATTATGGACAGATAATGTCATTCCACTGATGAACTAGTTTACAGATTGGAATTATGGTCAGATAATGTCATTCCACTGATGAACTTGTTTACAGATTGGAATTATGGACAAATAATGTCATTCCACTGATGAACTAGTGTACAGATTGGAATTATGGACAAATAATGTCATTCCACTGATGAACTAGTGTACAGATTGGAATTATGGACAGATAATGTCATTTTACTGATGAACTAGTTGACAGATTGGAATTATAAACAGATAATGTCATTCCACTGAAGAACTAGTTTACAGAATGGAATTATGGACAGATAATGTCATATCACTGATGAACTAGTTTACAGATTGGAATTATGGACATATAATGTCATTCCACTGATGAACTAGTGTACAGATTGGAATTATGGACAAATAATGTCATACCACTGATAAACTTGTTTACAGATTGGAATTATGGACAGATAATGTCATACCACTCATGAACTAGTTTACATATTGGAATTATGGACAGATAATGTCATTCCACTGATGAACTACTTTAGAGATGGAATTATGGACAGATAATGTCATTATTTTGATGAACTAGTTTACAGATTGGAATTATAAACAGATAATGTCATATCAATGATGAACTAGTTTATAGATTGGAATTATGGACATATAATGTCATTTCACTGATGAACTAGTTTACAGATTGGAATTATGGACAGATAATGTCATTCCACTGATGAAGTAGTTTATAGATTGGAATCATGGATAGATAATGTCATTCCACTGATGAACTACTTTACAGATTGGAATTATAAACAGATAATGTCATTCCACTGATAAACTTGTTTACAGATTGGAATTATGGACAGATAATGTCATTTCACTGATGAACTTGTTTACAGATTGGAATTATGGACAGATAATGTCATTCTTCTGATGAACTTCTTTACAGATTGGAATTATGGACAGATAATGTCATTCCACTGATGAACTAGTTTACAGATTGGAATTATGGACAGATAATGTCATTCCACTGATGAACTAGTTTAAAGATTGGAATCATGGACAGATAATGTCATTCCACTGATGAACTAGTTTACAGATTGGAATTATAAGCAGATAATGTCATACCACTGATGAACTAGTTTACAGATTGGAATCATGGACAGATAATGTCATTCCACTGATG
This sequence comes from Tachypleus tridentatus, assembly GCF_004210375.1. Taxonomy (NCBI): domain Eukaryota; kingdom Metazoa; phylum Arthropoda; class Merostomata; order Xiphosura; family Limulidae; genus Tachypleus; species Tachypleus tridentatus. The sequence continues at coordinate 162,431,308 of NC_134834.1, forward strand.
AACTAACGTACAGACTGGAATTATGGACAGATAATGTCATTCCACTGATGAACTTGTTTACAGATTGGAATTATGGACAGATAATGTTATTCCACTGATGAAGTAGTTTACAGATTGGAATTATGGACAGATAATGTCATTCCACTGATGAACTAGTTTATATTTTGAAATCATGGACAAATAATGTCATTCCACTGATGAACTAGTGTACAGATTGGAATCATGGACAGATAATGTTATTCCACTGATGAACTAGTGTACAGATTAAAATTATGGACAGATAATGTCATACCACTCATGAACTAGTTTACAGATTGGAATCATGGACAGATAATGTCATTCCACTGATGAACTAGTTTACAGATGGAATTATGGACAGATAATGTCATTCCTTTGATGAACTAGTTTACAGATTGGAATTATGGACAGATAATGTCATTTCACTGATGAACTTGTTTACAGATTGGAATTATGGACAGATAATGTCATTCTACTGATGAACTAGTTTACAGATTGGAATTATGGACAGATAATGTCATTCCACTGATGAACTTGTTTACAGATTGGAATTATGGACAGATAATGTCATTCCTCTGATGAACTAGTTTACAGATTGGAATTATGGACAGATAATGTCATTCCACTGATGAACTAGTTTACAGATTGGAATTATGGACAGATAATGTCATTCCACTGATGAACTAGTTTACAGATTGGAATTATGGACAGATAATGTCATTCCACTGAAGAACTAGTTTATAGATTGGAATCATGGACAGATAATGTCATATCACTGATGAACTAGTTTACAGATTGAAATTATGGACATATAATGTCATTTCAGTGATGAACTAGTTGACAGATTGGAATTATGGACATATAATGTCATTCTTCTGATGAACTTGTTTACAGATTGGAATTATGGACAGATAATGTCATTCCACTGATGAACTAGTTTACAGATTGGAATTATGGACAGATAATATCATTCCACTGATGAACTAATTGAAAGATTGGAATCATGGACAGATAATGTCATTTCCCTGATGAACTAGTTTACAGATAGGAATCATGGACAGATAATGTCATTCCACTGATGAACTTGTTTACAGATTGGAATTATGGACAGATAATGTTATTCCACTGATGAAGTAGTTTACAGATTGGAATTATGGACAGATAATGTCATTCCACTGATGAACTAGTTTATATTTTGGAATCATGGACAAATAATGTCATTCCACTGATGAACTAGTTTACAGATTGGAATCATGGACAGATAATGTTATTCCACTGATGAACTAGTGTACAGATTAAAATTATGGACAGATAATGTCATACCACTCATGAACTAGTTTACAGATTGGAATCATGGACAGATAATGTCATTCCACTGATGAACTAGTTTACAGATGGAATTATGGACAGATAATGTCATTCCTTTGATGAACTAGTTTACAGATTGGAATGATAAACAGATAATGTCATAGCCCTGATGAACTAGTTTACAGATTGAAATTATGGATAGATAATGTCATTCCACTGATGAACTAGTTTACAGATTGGATTCATGGACAGATAATGTCATTCCACTGATGAACTAGTGTACAGATTGGAATTATGGACAGATAATGTCATTTCAATGATGAACTAGTTTACAGATTGGAATTATGGACATATAATGTCATTTCACTGATGAACTAGTTTACAGATTGGAATTATGGACAGATAATGTCATTCCACTGATGAACTAGTTTATAGATTGGAATCATGGACAGATAATGTCATTCCACTGATGAACTTGTTTACAGATTGGAATTATGGACATATAATGTCATTTCACTGATGAACTAGTTTACAGATTGGAATCATGGACAGATAATGTCATTCCACTGATGAACTTGTTTACAGATTGGAATTATGGACAGATAATGTTATTCCACTGATGAACTAGTTTACAGATTGGAATCATGGACAAATAATGTCATTCCACTGATGAACTAGTTTACAGATGGAATTATGGACAGATAATGTCATTCCTTTGATGAACTAGTTTACAGATGGAATTATGGACAGATAATGTCATTCCTTTGATGAACTAGCGTACAGATTGGAATTATGGACAGATAATGTCATTCCACTGATAAACTTGTTTACAGATGGAATTATGGACATATAATGTCATTTCAGTGAAGAACTTGTTTACATATTGGAATTATGGACATATAATGTCATTCTTCTGATGAACTTCTTTACAGATTGGAATTATGGACAGATAATGTCATTCCACTGATGAACTAGTTTACAGATTGGAATTATGGACAGATAATATCATTCCACTGATGAACTAATTGAAAGATTGGAATCATGGACAGATAATGTCATTCCCCTTATGAACTAGTTTACAGATTGGAATTATAAGCAGATAATGTCATACCACTGATGAACTAGTTTACAGATTGGAATCATGGACAGATAATGTCATTCCACTGATGAACTAACGTACAGTCTGGAATTATGGACAGATAATGTCATTCCACTGATGAACTTGTTTACACATTGGAATTATGGACAGATAATGTTATTCCACTGATGAAGTAGTTTACAGATTGGAATTATGGACAGATAATGTCATTCCACTGATGAACTAGTTTATATTTTGAAATCATGGAGAAATAATGTCATTCCACTGATGAACTAGTGTACAGATTGGAATCATGGACAGATAATGTTATTCCACTGATGAACTAGTGTACAGATTAAAATTATGGACAGATAATGTCATACCACTCATGAACTAGTTTACAGATTGGAATCATGGACAGATAATGTCATTCCACTGATGAACTAGTTTACAGATGGAATTATGGACAGATAATGTCATTCCTTTGATGAACTAGCGTACAGATTGGAATTATGGACAGATAATGTCATTTCACTGATGAACTTGTTTACAGATTGGAATTATGGACAGATAATGTTATTCTACTTATGAACTAGTTTACAGATTGGAATTATGGACAGATAATGTCATTCCACTGATGAACTTGTTTACAGATTGGAATTATGGACAGATAATGTCATTCCTCTGATGATCTAGTTTACAGATTGGAATTATGGACAGACAATGTCATTCCACTGATGAACTAGTTTACAGATTGGAATTATGGACAGATAATGTCATTCCCCTGATGAACTAGTTTACAGATTGGAATTATGGACAGACAATGTCATTCCACTGAAGAACCAGTTTATAGATTGGAATCATGGACAGATAATGTCATATCACTGATGAACTAGTTTACAGATTGAAATTATGTACATATAATGTCATTTCAGTGAAGAACTAGTTGACAGATTGGAATTATGGACATATAATGTCATTCTTCTGATGAACTTGTTTACAGATTGGAATTAGGGACAGATAATGTTATTCCACTGATGAACTAGTTCACAGATTGGAATTATGGACAGATAATATCATTCCACTGATGAACTAATTGAAAGATTGGAATCATGGACAGATAATGTCATTTCCCTTATGAACTAGTTTACAGATAGGAATCATGGACAGATAATGTCATTCCACTGATGAACTTGTTTACAGATTGGAATTATGGAGAGATAATGTTATTCCACTGATGAAGTAGTTTACAGATTGGAATTATGGACAGATAATGTCATTCCACTGATGAACTAGTTTATATTTTGAAATCATGGACAAATAATGTCATTCCACTGATGAACTAGTGTACAGATTGGAATCATGGACAGATAATGTTATTCCACTGATGAACTAGTGTACAGATTAAAATTATGGACAGATAATGTCATACCACTCATGAACTAGTTTACAGATTGGAATCATGGACAGATAATGTCATTCCACTGATGAACTAGTTTACAGATGGAATTATGGACAGATAATGTCATTCCTTTGATGAACTAGTTTACAGATTGGAATGATAAACAGATAATGTCATAGCCCTGATGAACTAGTTTACAGATTGAAATTATGGATAGATAATGTCATTCCACTGATGAACTAGTTTACAGATTGGATTCATGGACAGATAATGTCATTCCACTGATGAACTAGTGTACAGATTGGAATTATGGACAGATAATGTCATTTCAATGATGAACTAGTTTACAGATTGGAATTATGGACATATAATGTCATTTCACTGATGAACTAGTTTACAGATTGGAATTATGGACAGATAATGTCATTCCACTGATGAACTAGTTTATAGATTGGAATCATGGACAGATAATGTCATTCCACTGATGAACTTGTTTACAGATTGGAATTATGGACATATAATGTCATTTCACTGATGAACTAGTTTACAGATTGGAATCATGGACAGATAATGTCATTCCACTGATGAACTTGTTTACAGATTGGAATTATGGACAGATAATGTCATTCCACTGATGAACTAGTTTACAGATTGGAATCATGGACAAATAATGTCATTCCACTGATGAACTAGTTTACAGATGGAATTATGGACAGATAATGTCATTCCTTTGATGAACTAGTTTACAGATGGAATTATGGACAGATAATGTCATTCCTTTGATGAACTAGTTTACAGATTGGAATTATGGACAGATAATGTCATTTCACTGATGAACTAGTTTACAGATTGGAATTATGGACAGATAATGTCATTCCACTGATGAACTAGTTTACAGATTGGAATTATGGACAGATAATGTCATTCCACTGATGAACTAGTTTACAGATTGGAATTATGGACAGATAATGTCATTCCACTGATGAACTAGTTTACAGATTGGAATTATGGACAGATAATGTCATTCCACTGATGAACTAGTTTATAGATTGGAATCATGGACAGATAATGTCATTCACTGATGAACTAGTTTACAGATTGGAATTATGGACATATAATGTCATTTCAGTGATGAACTAGTTTACAGATTGGAATTATGGACACATAATGTCATTCTTCTGATGAACTTGTTTACAGATTGGAATTATGGACATATAATGTCATTCCACTGATGAACTAGTTTACAGATTGGAATCATGGACAGATAATGTCATTCCACTGATGAACTAGTTTACAGATTGGAATTATGGACAGATAATGTCATTCCACTGATGAACTAGTTTACAGATTGGAATTATGGACAGATAATGTCATTCCACTGATGAACTAGTTTACAGATTGGAATTATGGACAGATAATGTCATTCCACTGATGAACTAGTTTACAGATTGGAATTATGGACAGATAATGTCATTCCACTGATGAACTAGTTTACAGATTGGAATTATGGACAGATAATGTCATTCCACTGATGAACTAGTTTACAGATTGGAATTATGGACAGATAATGTCATTCCACTGATGAACTAGTTTACAGATTGGAATCATGGACAGATAATGTCATTCCACTGATGAACTAGTTTACAGATGGAATTATGGACAGATAATGTCATTCCACTGATGAACTAGTTTACAGATTGGAATTATGGACAGATAATGTCATTCCCTGATGAACTAGTTTACAGATTGAAATTATGGATAGATAATGTCATTCCACTGATGAACTAGTTTACAGATTGGATTCATGGACAGATAATGTCATTCCACTGATGAACTAGTGTACAGATTGGAATTATGGACAGATAATGTCATTTCAATGATGAACTAGTTTACAGATTGGAATTATGGACATATAATGTCATTTCACTGATGAACTAGTTTACAGATTGGAATTATGGACAGATAATGTCATTCCACTGATGAACTAGTTTATAGATTGGAATCATGGACAGATAATGTCATTCCACTGATGAACTTGTTTACAGATTGGAATTATGGACATATAATGTCATTTCACTGATGAACTAGTTTACAGATTGGAATTATGGACAGATAATGTCATTCCACTGATGAACTAGTTTATAGATTGGAATCATGGACAGATAATGTCATTCCACTGATGAACTACTTTACAGATTGGAATTATGGACAAATAATGTCATTCCACTGATAAACTTGTTTACAGATTGGAATTATAAACAGATAATGTCATACCACTGATGAACTAGTTTACAGATTGGAATTATGGACATATAATGTCATTTCAGTGAAGAACTAGTTTACAGCTTGGAATTATGGACAGATAATGTCATTCTTCTGATGAACTAGATTACAGATTGGAATTATAAACAGATAATGTCAAACCACTGATGAACTAGTTTACAGATTGGAATTATGGACAGATAATGTCATTCCACTGATGAACTACTTTACAGATGGAATTATGGACAGATAATGTCATTCCCCTGATGAACTTGATTACAGATTGGAATTATAAACAGATAATGTCATACCACTGATGAACTAGTTTACAGATTAGAATTATGGACAGATAATGTCATTCCACTGATGAACTTGTTTACAGATTGGAATTATGGACAGATAATGTTATTCTACTGATGAACTAGTTTACAGATTTGAATTATGGACAGATAATGTCATTCCACTGATGAACTAGTTTACAGATTGGAATTATGGACAGATAATGCCATTCCCCTGATGAACTAGTTTACAGATTGGAATTATGGACATATAATGTCATTCCAATGATGAACTACTTTACAGATTGGAATTATGGACAGATAATGTCATTCCACTGATGAACTAGTTTACAGATTGGAATTATGGACAGATAATGTTATTCCCCTGATGAACTAGTTTACAGATTGGAATTATGGACATATAATGTCATTCCAATGATGAACTACTTTACAGATGGAATTTTGGACAGATAATGTTATTCCTTTGATGAACTAGTTTATAGATTGAAATTATGGACAGATAATGTCATTCCACTGATGAACTAGTTTACAGATTGGAATTATGGACAGATAATGTTATTCCTTGATGAACTAGTTTACAGATTGGAATTATGGACATATAATGTCATTCCACTGATGAACTAGTTTATAGATTGGAATCATGGACAGATAATGTCATTCCACTGATGAACTTGTTTACAAATTGGAATTATAAACAGATAATGTCATTCCACTGAAAAACTTGTTTACAGATTGCGATTATGGACAGATAATGTTATTCCACTGATGAACTAGTGTAGAGATTGGAATTATGGACAAATAATGTCATTTCATTGATAAACGTGTTTACAGATTGGAATTATAAACAGATAATGTCATACCACTGATGAACTAGTTTACAGATTGAAATTATGGACATATAATGTCATTTCAGTGAAGAACTAGTTTACATCTTGGAATTATGGACAGATAATGTCATTCTTCTGATGAACTAGTTTACAAATTGGAATTATGGACAGATAATGTCATACCACTGATGAACTAGTTTACAGATTGGAATTATGGACAGATAATGTTATTCCACTGATGAACTAGTTTACAGATTGGAGTTATGGACAGATAATGTCATTCCCTTGATGAACTGGTTTACAGATTGGAATTATGGACAGATAATGTCATTCCCGTCATGAACTAGTTTACAGATTGGAATTATGGACATATAATGTCATTCCAATGATGAACTACTTTACAGATGGAATTATGGACAGATAATGTTATTCCCCTGATGAACTAGTTTACAGATTGAAATTATAAACAGATAATGTCATACCACTGATGAACTAGTTTACAGATTAGAATTATGGACATATAATGTCATTTTAGTGAAGGACTAGTTTACAGATTGGAATTATGGACATATAATGTCATTCTTCTGATGAACTTGTTTACAGATTGGAATTATGGACAGATAATGTTATTCCACTGATGAACTATTTTACAGATTGGTATTATGGACAGATAATGTCATTCCACTGATGAACTAGTTTACAGATTGGAATTATGGACATATAATGTCATTCCAATGATGAACTACTTTTTACCGATGGAATTATGGACAGATAATGTCATTCTCCTTATGAACTAGTTTACAAATTAGAATTATAAACAGATAATGTCATACCACTGATGAACTAGTTTACAGATTTGAATTATGGACAGATAATGTCATTCTACTAATGAACTAGCGTACAGATTGGAATTATGTACAGATAATGTCATTCCACTGATGAACTAGTTTACAGATTGGAATTATGGATAGATAATGTCATTCCACTGATGAACTAGTTTACAGATTGGTATTATGGACAGATAATGTCATTCCACTGAAGAAGTAGTTTACAGATTGGAATCATGGACAGATAATGTCATATCACTGATTAACTAGTTTACAGATTGAAATTATGGACAAATAATGTCATTCCACTGATGAACTAGTGTACAGATTGAAATTGTGGACAAATAATGTCATTCCACTGATGAACTAGTGTACAGATTGGAATTATGGACAGATAATGTCATTTTACTGATGAACTAGTTTACAGATTGGAATTATAAACAGATAATGTCATTCCACTGATGAACTAGTGTACAGATTGGAATTATGGACAAATAATGTCATACCACTGATAAACTTGTTTACAGATTATAATGATGGACAGATAATGTCATACCATTCATGAACTAGTTTACATATTGGAATTATGGACAGATAATGTTATTCCACTGATGAACTACTTTAGAGATGGAATTATGGACAGATAATGTCATTCCCCTGATGAACTAGTTTAGAGATTGGAATTATAAACAGATAATGTCATATCACTGATGAACTAGTTTACAGATTGGAATTATGGACAGATAATGTCATTCCACTGATGAACTAGTTTACAGATTGGAATTTTAAACAGATAATGTCATTCCACTGATGAACTAGTTTACAGATTGGAATTATGGACAGATAATGTCATTCCACTGATGAACTAGTTTACAGATTGGAATTATGGACAAATAATGTCGTTCCACTGATAAAGTTGTTTACAGATTGGAATTATAAACAGATAATGTCATACCACTGATCAACTAGTTTACAGATTGGAATTATGGACATATAATGTCATTTTAGTGAAGGACTAGTTTACAGATTGGAATTATGGACATATAATGTCATTCTTCTGATGAACTTGTTTACAGATTGGAATTATGGACAGATAATGTTATTCCACTGATGAACTATTTTACAGATTGGTATTATGGACAGATAATGTCATTCCACTGATGAACTAGTTTACAGATTGGAATTATGGACATATAATGTCATTCCAATGATGAACTACTTTTTACCGATGGAATTATGGACAGATAATGTCATTCTCCTTATGAACTAGTTTACAAATTAGAATTATAAACAGATAATGTCATACCACTGATGAACTAGTTTACAGATTTGAATTATGGACAGATAATGTCATTCTACTAATGAACTAGCGTACAGATTGGAATTATGTACAGATAATGTCATTCCACTGATGAACTAGTTTACAGATTGGAATTATGGATAGATAATGTCATTCCACTGATGAACTAGTTTACAGATTGGTATTATGGACAGATAATGTCATTCCACTGAAGAAGTAGTTTACAGATTGGAATCATGGACAGATAATGTCATATCACTGATTAATTAGTTTACAGATTGAAATTATGGACAAATAATGTCATTCCACTGATGAACTAGTGTACAGATTGAAATTGTGGACAAATAATGTCATTCCACTGATGAACTAGTGTACAGATTGGAATTATGGACGGATAATGTCATTTTACTGATGAACTAGTTTACAGATTGGAATTATAAACAGATAATGTCATTCCACTGATGAACTAGTGTACAGATTGGAATTATGGACAAATAATGTCATACCACTGATAAACTTGTTTACAGATTATAATGATGGACAGATAATGTCATACCATTCATGAACTAGTTTACATATTGGAATTATGGACAGATAATGTTATTCCACTGATGAACTACTTTAGAGATGGAATTATGGACAGATAATGTCATTCCCCTGATGAACTAGTTTAGAGATTGGAATTATAAACAGATAATGTCATATCACTGATGAACTAGTTTACAGATTGGAATTATGGCCAGATAATGTCATTCCACTGATGAACTACTTTACAGATTGGAATTTTAAACAGATAATGTCATTCCACTGAAGAACTAGTTTACAGATTGGAATTATGGACAGATAATGTCATTCCACTGATGAACTAGTGTACAGATTGGAATTATGGACAAATAATGTCGTTCCACTGATAAAGTTGTTTACAGATTGGAATTATAAACAGATAATGTCATACCACTGATCAACTAGTTTACAGATTGGAATTATGGACATATAATGTCATTTCAGTGAAGAACTAGTTTACAGATTGGAATTATGGACATATAATGTCATTCTTCTGATGAACTTGTTTACAGATTGGAATTATGGTCAGATAATGTCATTCCACTGATGAACTAGCGTACAGATTGGAATTATGGACAGATAATGTCATTCCACTGATGAACTAGTTTACAGATTGGAATTATGGACAGATAATGTCATTCTACTGATGAACTAGTGTACAGATTGGAATCATGGACAGATAATGTTATTCCACTGATGAACTAGTGTACAGATTGGAATTATGGACAGATAATGTCATTCCACTGATGAACTAGTGTAGAGATTGGAATCATGGACAGATAATGTTATTCCACTGATGAACTAGTGTACAGATTGGAATTATGGACAGCTAATGTCATACCACTGATGAACTAGTTTACAGATTGGAGACATGGACAGATAATGTCATTCCACTGATGAACTAGTTTACAGATTAAAATTGTGGACAGATAATTTCATACCACTCATGAACTAGTTTACAGATTGGAATCATGGACAGATAATGTCATTCCACTGATGAACTAGTTTACAGATTGTAATTATGGACAGATATTGTCATTCCACTGATGAACTTGTTTACAGATTTGAATTATGGACAGATAATGTTATTCCACTGATGAACTAGTTTTCAGATTGGAATTATGGACAGATAATGTCATTCCTCTGATGAACTAGTTTATAGAATGGAATCATGGACAAATAATGTCATTCCACTGATGAACTTGTTTATAGATTGGAATCATGGACAGATAATGTCATTCCACTGATGAACTTGTTTACAGATTGGAATTATAAATAGATAATGTCATTCCACTGAAAAACTTGTTTACAGATTGCGATTATGGACACATAATGTCATTCCACTGATGAACTAGTGTACAGATTGGAATTATGGACAAAAAATGTCATTCCACTGATAAACTTGTTTACAGAGTGGAATTATAAACAGATAATGTCATACCACTGATGAACTAGTTTACAGATTGGAATTATGGACAGATAATGTCATTCCACTGATGAACTAGTTTACAGATTGGAGTTATGGACAGATGATGTCATTCCCTTGATGAACTGGTTTACAGATTGGAATTATGGACAGATAATGTCATTCCCGTGATGAACTAGTTTACAGATTGGAATTATGGACATATAATGTCATTCCAATGATGAACTACTTTACAGATGGAATTATGGACAGATAATGTCATTCCCCTGGTGAACTAGATTACAGATTGGAATTATAAACAGATAATGTCATACCACTGATGAACTAGTTTACAGATTGGAATTATGGACAGATAATGTTATTCTACTGATGAACTAGTTTACAGATTGGAATTATGTACAGATAATGTCATTCCACTGATGAACTAGTTTACAGATTGGAATTATAGACAGATAATGTCATTCCCCTGATGAACTAGTTTACAGATTGGAATTATGGACATATAATGTCATTCCAATGATGAACTACTTTACAGATGGAATTATGGACAGATAATGTTATTCCCCTGATGAACTAGTTTACAGATTGGAATTATAAACAGATATTGTCATACCACTGATGAACTAGTTTACAGATTGGAATTATGGATAGATAATGTCATTCCACTGATGAACTAGTTTACAGATTGGAATTATGGACAGATAATGTCATTCCACTGAAGAACTAGTTTACAGATTGGAATCATGGACAGATAATGGCATATCACTGATGAACTAGTTTACAGATTGAAATTATGGACAAATAATGTCATTCCACTGATGAACTAGTGTACAGATTGGAATTATGGACAAATAATGTCATTCCACTGATGAACTAGTGTACAGATTGGAATTATGGACAGATAATGTCATTTTACTGATGAACTAGTTTACAGATTGGAATTATAAACAGATAATGTCATTCCACTGAAGAACTGGTGTACAGATTAAAATTATGGACATATAATGTCATTTCACTGATGAACTAGTTTACAGATTGGAATTATAAACAGATAATGTCATTCCAGTGAAGAACTAGTTTACAGATTGGAATTATGGACAGATAATGTCATTCCACTGATGAACTAGTGTACAGATTGGAATTATGGACAAATAATGTCATACCACTGATAAACTTGTTTACAGATTATAATTATGGACAGATAATGTTATACCATTCATGAACTAGTTTACATATTGGAATTATGGACAGATAATGTTATTCCACTGATGAACTACTTTGGAGATGGAATTATGGACAGATAATGTCATTCCCCTGATGAACTAGTTTAGAGATTGGAATTATAAACAGATAATGTCATATCACTGATGAACTAGTTTACAGATTGGAATTATGGACATATAATGTCATTTTACTGATGAACTAGTTTACAGATTGGAATTATGGACAGATAATGTCATTCCACTGATGAACTACTTTGCAGATTGGAATTTTAAACAGATAATGTCATTCCACTGAAGAACTAGTTTACAGATTGGAATTATGGACAGATAATGTCATTCCACTGATGAACTAGTGTACAGATTGGAATTATGGACAAATAATGTCGTTCCACTGATAAACTTGTTTACAGATTGGAATTATAAACAGATAATGTCATACCACTGATCAACTAGTTTACAGATTGGAATTATGGACATATAATGTCATTTTAGTGAAGGACTAGTTTACAGATTGGAATTATGGACATATAATGTCATTCTTCTGATGAACTTGTTTACAGATTGGAATTATGGACAGATAATGTTATTCCACTGATGAACTAGTGTACAGATTGGAATTATGGACAGATAATGTCATACCACTGATGAACTAGTTTACAGATTGGAATTATGGACAGATAATGTCATATCACTGATGAACTAGTTTACAGATTGAAATTATGGATAGATAATGTCTTTCCAGTGTTGAACTAGTTTACAGATTGGAATCATGAACAGATAATGTCATTCCACTGTTGAACTAGTGTACAGATTGGAATTATGGACAGATAATGTCATACCACTGATGAACTAGTTTACAGATTGGAATCATGGTCTGATAATGTCATTCCACTGATGAACTGGTTTACAGATTGGAATTATGGACAGATAATGTCATTCCTTTGATGAACTAGTTTACAGATTGGAATTATGGACAGATAATGTCATTCCACTGATGAACTAGTTTACAGATTGGAATCATGGACATATAATGTCATTCCACTGATGAACTTGTTTACAGATGATTATTTTAATTTTTGCTTCACATGTTTATAGTCATTTGTTGATCCGATAAGCGGGATAACTTTGGTTTTAAAAGTGTGTGTGGAGAGGGGGACAGTTTCTGTTGTTAGGAGATGCTTGAGAATATTTTATTTTAAAAACGTATTCTATCTTCTAAAAAGTGCAGGGGACATGTTTTTCATGAAAATTACTCAAGTGGGTCTAAATCACGAAAACTTACCAGAAGAATTTCCTGTCGCTTAGGTAGTTTCTGTTTTTCATGAGACGCAGTGAGACGTTGAAAATTCGTCTTTGGGTCTGTGATTAGTTTCGTATGTGTACGACCGACCTGGGAGGGTCAGAAGCTTGCTAGACCTTTTCCTATCTCCTTTACAGTTTACATATTAACTGCTGAATCTTATATGGTCACTTCACTAGACCAGGACTCAACATCAAATTAAATACACTCATGTTACTTTACTCTTGAGGACCAATGTTCATGACTGCTAAACTTATTGGAGTTCATGCTTTTTTCCCATTTATCTTGGTTCACTTGCGTAATAGTTGTACACTTCAGAAAACATTTAACTGACTAATCATCATTTTTCACTGGATAACATTATGAGACGCGTATTTCACATAAATATATCCTATAAATACAGTTATGATATATATGTGATAATCTAGGTGATATTTAAGATCTAGTCATAGGTGGCATGTTTAATAATATAACCTTGGATATTAAGTGCATCTTCAGGCGATAACTGAACTCATGAAGTATTTAAGAAATTATAGGCGTGAAATACTCTTGTATACTGTGAACGGTAGAATGATGCAGTGTTGTTGACTTCTCTTATGGAGTTATTATCGATGTTGGTTTATCTGGGTTTATTTTGTGGATGAATACTTATTTGATCGGTTATGTTATTCTGTATATCAGTGGTTTCTTTCATTTGTGGCTGAGTTTGTTGGTTTTGTGGCTGTATACATTTAAGTGATACTTGCGTTTAGTACGTGGTTGTGTACGAACTGCTGCTGAATTTGTGTCAGTAGTTTCGGGTTGTGTTGTAGATGTGTTTTGTTTTTAAATAGCTGACTGTTGTGTGGATTGGTATTTGTGTTGTACATTAGGTTACAGGCTGACACTATATACCCGTATTTTTGGCAAGTAAAACATTGCGTCACACAACGACAGGACCCGGCATGGCCGAGTGGGTAAAGCGTTCGACTCGTATTCTGAGGGTCGCGGGTTTGAATCCCCATCACACCAAATGTGCTCGCCCTTTCAGCCGTGCAGGCGTTATAATGTGACGGTCAATCCCATTATTCGCTTGTAAAAGAGTAGCCCAAGAGTTGTGTGAACTGGTATCTTAACCTTCACTTAATCAAACGTTTGTTACGAATTATAATTTCTCCTGGACGATTCTTCGATTTATTATGTGATGCACGTTACGTATTGCGTTTGCAAATAACCGGAAATTTTGATTTTAATTTAGAAGTTAACTGAATTTCGACATGTATCAAATTTATGATATTTACCAACAAAATATCAATCTTTCTTTCTTAACAGAAATATAGTTTAATATACAAACAACAATACAGTTTATAATAGTTATTACAAATATCAGTTTATATACAAGGGTTTTACAAACTTACAAATTATGCTGGGTTTTCTATCTGGTCTAGAACTAAATTCTTTATCGACAATCCACGTCCACGACGAGCAAATTAATTCTGAGTTGATGTTGTTACACCGCGCTTAAGCTAACTAACTGTTTTTTCTTAAAGTTGACTTTTTATCGATGAAGATATTTAATGTCCTCGTAGAAATACTAACGTCTAAAGTTATTAAACTTAAGTTTGTAATGTTCGAAATTTATAAACGTTCCTCGTCAAATATCTGTAGGTTCCCGATTAGTAATCGTTTATAACAATTATAGCTTCCGAGGATTGTAGTAGCGACCAAACAATATTCTATTACTGTCTCTCGGTTAGCTTTTATACGCGAGATTCTAGAACGTTTAACAATATTCCAAGATAAGCTAGTGTTTTCGTTAAACGTATATTGTTGATTCTTACTCTCGAAAATCTTTTATAAATTTAGAGAACTGGAGAAACTTATGCAATACACATCCAGCAATATACGTCATATACATCAAACTGAAACAAACGCAGATATTAAAATAAATGCATAACAGTAAATCGGTTCCACGTTGCTTTAATTGAAAAATCAGTTGCTACGTAGCTATTTTTACTTCAGTTATTTCGTTATCTTTTTTACACTGGAGCTAGTACTGTTTTCAAACTAAAGTATTTTTAGTGACCATGCAATATTTCTACCACGAGTCTAAACCGTTTAAGTTTTACTATTAACGTAATATCTTTTCAACATTATCTGACAGCGAGGAAACAGAGTTGTTGCGTTGACAAAGAAAAATATAAATTTATTTTTACCCTGTTGTAAGCTATAACGGCGTTAAACCGTTTCACAATCATTCTTTGGCAGATTGAGAGTGAGAGCACATTTATAGTTTAATAAAACATATAATTGTGAACAACACTTTTAAAAACCATGTAATGTTTCAGAGAAAAACCGGTTGTATGTAAGCGTACATATATTACATAACACCTATTCAAACTGAAAAGCATAGAAATAGAATGACTTTCTTTTGTTTTCGTGGTGAGGCATAAAATTTAATAAGCAATATGGAAACCAGTTTTGTTGCATACGTTTAGAAACATGCGAAATGTGACGGATTAAAACTTATGACAGGCTTTTTTGATGTTATATACGCAACCATCCATGTTTCATAAACGTAACAAACAAGTGATAATGGTCCAGAATTTCTACTTAATTTTAAGCTTTGTTTTGATAATATTTGCTTTCGTGAAAATGTGAAAAACTAATGGAAAAACTGAAGAAATTCATGTGAAGGGCAGTGTTTCCTAAGACTTAGTTCACAGTGGTACCATTAGATCGTTGTAAGGTGAATTTAATGTATGGCAACTTTACAGGTTGAAATGAAGCCACATGGTATGTGATGGAAAATTTGGAATTTACATAATTAGAAAATTGATTCTAAGATTTAACGAGACTTGTGTACTGTATTAGAGTGCCATCTTTAGTCGGTGGTTAGATTGAACCATAGTTGTTATAATCGTAGTAAAAATGAACTCAATCGTAGAAACATAACTCATTAAAACGATATATATTTTAAAGACGACCTAAGAATCAGAAAAGGTAGAGAGAACAGTTGGAAGAAATAGTCTTATGGATAAAAACAATAATTATACGTGATCAGACATGTCCCATCTTGAAACTTTCTATTGTAAATGTTTATTATTCGGATAGGTAAACGACTAACTCTAAGTTAATAATAGCAATATTCAAGTAAACTATGTATCGATTGTCAGTGATTTCATGGAAAAGCCCTTGGTTGTTATAATATACGTATTGACCTCAACTGTTTAATGCTTATCACTCAGGAATCTTGGTAATTCAGCCTATCTTTACTCATTTGTGATCGGTTACTACCTAGCAGAACAATGTGAGATCAAAGTACTCCCGATTTTTTATAAATAATCACAAACATACTGTTATATCCGTCAAAGGGAGACAAAATAGCAGCCAAAAATCACTTTATCAGTATTTTACAGATAGAAATTACAAACACCACTATATTACAATACTGGAATCTGATCTGAATCTGATCAATATATTTTAAAACAAACAAGAGATAAAGGAAAAACATATTTAATAATGCGACAAACGTTGCCAAGAGGTAAAAACAACAACAAAACAATGACCAAGATTGTATAAAATGAAACCAAGCAACAGAAACGTCAAACTGGCTATCAACAAATACAAATGACAATAGTGGTGAGGAAGATGTCAGAATCTTGATCTCATAAGGACAGCTATCTGTGGAAAGTATTTCATTATAGAGAGCAGCAACTTTATTTTAAAATTATAATAATGACAAACATCCTCCAGCAAGAAGAAACTCTTGTTACAATTAATGAGGAAGAAGCTGGTGGATCAATACATTAAAGTAAGCACCTTTCTTTATAATAAACCTGATAAGAAAAAAGAGAAAGAAATAAAGATAATAATGATTTTCAAAATGAACTTTCTATGGCTTAGCTTGAACATGCTATTGAACATATAATTCCTAAAAAGCACCAGAATAACATTTGTTTGTTTGTGTTTCTGTTTCACGTGACGCTACTCGAGGGATATTTGCACTAGCCGTTCCTAATTCAGATGTAATAAACTAGAAGGACGGCAGCTAGTCAACACCAGCCATCGTCAATTCTTGGGTACTCTTAACTAGCGAATAATGGGATTGACAGTAGGTTTTTAATGCCCTTACGGCTGGAAAATGCGAGCATGTTCGATGGTAAAAATTAAAAACAGCGACAATATATAGTACTAGGAATTATTATAAAACACCTGAGTCCTGAAACGAAAAAAGAGGAGATTTTACTATCATAACTGGAAACTGGACGACATCATTGATCATGTGTGTTAAAGAGAGATAAGTCAGTAAACGATTTAGACCAATATTAATAGTCACTATTCTATGAAGGATTGTTGAAAGAATGATACATGAACGTATCCTGTTCTAGCTGTACAAGAAGGAAAACGAAACTAGCTTACACATTAAAACATTCATGAAAAGCCCGGCTCTTTTATTTATTCCAATTGCATGCAAATGGATTGATGGAAAAACTCGTCGGAAAACATCTGCTGTTTTTTTAGTGAGTCATATGCACTTGATAAAGCCTGTAGAAACCACATTTTACTCAAGGTCCATGAAATAAATATCCATAAAAGTATTTGTGCAAACTATTTACGTAGTAACAGAAAACTAAATGTGAAAGTAAATAGTATGTACTTCAAAATTAAAAAACAACAACAATAGGTCGTGGTGTATAATGTTTGGTACCTGCTTCAATAATGCACGAATTTTTGAACTACTTCGTATATTTTAGGAATGTGAAGTTTTAACCCGACAAATGATCAAGTAAATTGTCACGTTGCTTTTGCTCTAGATACTCATTATCCTGCATCGTTCCCCTAGGATACCAGGTTTATTCATGGAGCTGATAGCTTTAAGGTTGCACTTAGTGTATGAAAACGGAAAGAGGTTTTCTCCAGTAGGTCAGGTAATATCTCAAGGTTACGTGGGTAGTGCTATTTGTCCTGGGAAAGTACAAAGTTTTAATTTCTAAGTCTCTGATGTTTTGCTTTCTCAGATGAAACAAATTCTATGCGGATTTTGGAAGAGACACGATTTTAAAATAATGAATTTTTCCATTCAAGGCAATTATCCTTTATAATGACACCCACGCTGTTGTTTTGTTTGGATTTTTTTTTTTTACTGTGTATCTACATTTCAGTCTCTTTGCACAAACTCGTTTAGTTTCAGAGAAATTTAAAATTGCTTTGTAATATATCCTAATCAAATTTCTCAGTATATATTATACTGTATTATTTCTTGCGGAAAACCACTTTCACCAGAAAATACCACAGGATGTTCCCAAGGTTTTGCTTAAGCCCTCGGTTGCTTTCAAGTTTCACTTTAAAAGCTTATAAGAACTTAACAGAAGAGACTCATGTTGATTGTTATGGTTACAATATTGTTATCTAGTATATATGTAATGACTTGAACTGCACTTACACCGATACAAACCAATCCTTATATGTAGTTATGGACTGTACATTGGATCTGAAACTCCAAATAGATTTAACAAAGGCGAATTTATGTCTCTTCAGGCGAAACAGGCATAATCTCCCAACTATCGTGGCACTTCTTTAGAGCCTGAATTTAAGGAACATAATTAGTAGACACACTTCTGCCAAAGCTGCTAAAAAGATGAAATTTGGGAAAATATTTTGTGTGAACCTCAGGTGCAGTTACTTAAAACTATACACTGATATCATAATACCAATCACAGAATTTGTTTCATCAATTTGGACTCTCATCCCAAAATCGCCACTGACAAAACTAGTCTCAGTTAACGCTAAATCAGCCAAACTCATCGGTGGAGCAGTAAAATCCACAAGCAATACTGCTGGCGAAGCAGACTCAAGGCTAGAAATGATGAAAATGTTCGGTAGTCCGATTCACCAACAGGGTACACAACTATACTGAAAACTCAGTGAGAAAAACAATAAATCTAGATTTAAAAAATAATCAATATTCGTACGGATGCAGCAATCATTGAAAAGCTAATGGTAGAATAAGATAAACTCGGAATTGGTTTGTTTGGAATTTCGCACAAAGCTACTCGAGGGCTATCTGTGCTAGCCGTCTCTAATTTAGCAGTGTAAGACTAGAGGAAAGGCAGCTAGTCATCACCACCCACCGCCAGCTCTTGGGCTACTCTTTTACCAATGAATAGTGTCGCATTATTACGCCCCCACGGCTGACACTGCGAGCATGTTTGAAGTGACAGGGATTCGAACCCGCGACCCTGGAATTACGACTCGAGTGCCTTAACCACCTGGCCATGCCGGGACAACCTTGGAATAATATCAGAACTGTATATAACCGAAATTACCTGATAAGCTAATAGTTCCATTGTAATAAACATGAATATTACCCTATGTAAGAAATGTGAATCACCATAAGTCCTCCTAACCTTTGGACAACAAAGAAAAGAAAGATACTAGACACCTACACCAGAGTCTACAATGATGAACCTTTTAGACATTTTGGGTTTTATGTTCACATAGGCGACCCAGAAGTATGCAATAGTCATCAATCTAGAATGGTATTGCAAAACTAAAAGCAATATTAATTACCATCGTCGCTTTCAACTCTAATATCAGTAAACCATGCTTTTATGGTCTGCCCATTGTATGAAACTCGCAAGCAGGATCCTTTTAATGAATACTTGTCCAACAGAACGCCATATAAATGAAAAAAAAACCAACGTACGAAATGCATTTTCCAATTGATATTAGCACGTCAGATTTAAAGGCAACAAGACAGTTAATAAAGTAGCAAAGCTTAGCATAGAAAAGTATTAAGCCATGTATGTAAGCCTTTAACAGCCTATAGTTAAAACTACATAGAACTGTACTGTAATATTCACTATTTGTCAACTGAGAACAGTGGTCTTCGCAAAAAAAAAAAAGATGAAATGAAATTGAATTCATCTTGAAACGAAAGCAGAATAGTGCCACTAAGCCCACAATAATAAATATGTATCCTCTAAAGAAAGAAAAAAGGGACTTTGAAAATTAGACTCACTTCCTCTAATCCAGGAAAGCTGTAGATGTGACAGGTTTATTCTGAAGATTCATGATTTAATTTAGACCAAGAAATGCAATAAGAAGGTAGTGTACTAAATAGCTTTTACAAAACTGTATTTTTACTATAGAAATTACTTAATCCTTTGAAACTTAGCCTGTAATTAGGTTATGATCTGACTAATGCAACACACTGTATTTGAAGAAGTTAACTCTGAACTAATATGACGTTTACATTTCTTATTAATTTACTTTTTCTAAGAATAGACTTTTCTGTTCTTGCCAATTATGAGCAACTGTATTTAGAAATGAACTTATCTAAATAAAATTATAAAAGGACAAAATGAATATATATATATATATATATTGAATAATAATAATATTCCACATGATAAAAAATTAAAAACAATAAGTAAAGAGAAATTCATTCACAGTTTATAAGAATGGTGTTTAAAGTAGCATGCTGCTTTTGGAATGTGGAACTGCTTCTTCCAAAGATCATACATAACTAATGTTTGACGATTCAGTTTTCTGAAATCAAACATGTGGTGTACAAACCTCATACTATACGTGGACGTTGCCTTCCAAAACCACGTTAAGCAAACCAAAAGTATAAAAGTCTATAGGAGTTCTACTGAGAGACTTCAAGGGGGTTTCTATGAAACCAATAACTTCAGATATTATTTTAATGATTTCGTTGTTTTAAAGTATGACTGAAAGCTTATAAACTATCAACTTGTAATACTTCATCAACTACAAATTCAACTACTGTGGCACATGAATATCTCCGCGAATTTACAACGCTAGAAACCCGATTTTAATACCCGTGGTAGGCAGAGCACAGATAGCTCATTGTGTAACGTAACTACAAACAAACTGCTATTTATTATCTTCTTAACTATATCAAGAGATATCAGCTTCATTTCATTGCTGTTTTTGTTGTTGTTTTTAGTTTGGAAGATTTTCTTTTGTAGCCACATCTTGCACATTGCACATAAGGACACAGCACTAGATTAGTTTCAAGGCTAGTTTAGAGGTTCGTTCTGCTGTAAATGCTCTTTTATGCGTGTTTTTTTCCCACTTCGAATTATTTTATTCATGGATAAACATAACGTAATAGCCTCTATACGATTATGTTTCCTAGAAAATGACTGCGAAAATATAACCCAAACATAATTGGTCGTGTTAACGTTGCACTATCTAATGGTAAAAAACTAAAACGATGATTGTTAGATATGTCGTTTGTAGCATCAAGCCGCTATGTTAGAGTATGTATACCGTTGTTATACAGTGCAATTGGTTTTCGGTTATTATAAATGAAAAGTATTACTGCTCTATTTTAATCACCAGCTAGAGTTGTTTTTATTCAACTTTGTAGCTACTAAATAAATTACTAGTTGGAAAAGTTGTGAAATTTCTTGTAAACTATATTTTCAAGGTTGGAATTTAGATATTTGTTAGACGGCTCATGACGTTATGATCTGAAAAATCCGTACAGTGAGTAGAAATATAATACCGAGAAATAATCAAGACAAAAGAGCCTAAAATCTACAGTAGTTAAACCTGTATAGAATTACACACGGACTTTTCTTTACGTTAAAATACGTTTGTTTAAAAGCTTTCGTCTATATTACATCGGTCAACAATCTACTGAGCGATGAAAAGTCGTCAAACTGCGGAATACTGCTTTAAAATAGGCTTTAGGCAACAGTTTGATTTGAATTTCGCGCAAAGCTACAAGAGAACTATCTGTGCTAGCCGTCCCTAATTTAGCAGTGTAAAACTAGAGGGGAGGAAGCTAGTCATCACCACCTACCGCCAACTCTCGAGCTACTTTTTTATCAATGAATAGTGGGATTGACCGTCACATAATAACGCCTCCACGGCTGAAAGGGCAAATATGTTTGATGTGACGCGGATTCAAACCCGCGACCCTCGGATTATGAGTTGAGCGTTCTAACCACCTGACCATGCTGCGCCTAAGAATAACTGACATCTTATATTAAAGCTATCAAACATAGAATTATGATGGATATAGAATATAAATTGATTGCTTCGATACAATTACAGATATTATATAAAGGAATAAAAACAACGGAATTTTTCAACGCCAAATAATATCTGTAAAATTAAGGGTTCAATATAACATCGAAACCATGGCAAATAATACGTTATATCTTTTATTAATGGTGTCCACGCAGTATTAAGTAGTTGTTGACCGTGGTTTTGGTAAGTAAACACTGGTGATCCAATGTGTTATGATTGAATGGTGACAGCTTCTTCGATTTTTCTAACAATAGTAAATCCTTTTGCTTCGTTATGCCTACGAGCTTGTACCGTGACGTCTACACCAGATACTAATCTTCTTTAGTTATGTTCCTGCTGAGATAGATGTATTTGCCATGGCTATCCATCTAATGCATCCGAAGTTTTCTGTTCGTTATAATATATTTTGTATAGATCTTTCTCAGGTGATTATTTTCAGCGAGATGACGTGCTTTCCTCAGAAGTTTGGAAAAACATCCTGGGGCTTTTCACACCTTCACTGCTTTACTTTTACAGCTTTGTATCATAGTTTTGCTATGATACACTTGAAAGCAAAACACAACAGGATCAAGTCTGTTTTCACACTATAAAATATTTCTCTCCTTAAAATCGCCTAAAAATCAAAAATCAAACCAAAGGATCTGGAGGTGTGAGCTGTATTTACGTATATCAGTATGAATACTTCTGTTGGCCTAGGTAAACAGGACATAAACACTGGTAGGGAGAGAATGTAGATGTGAACACGGTATTTCTAAGGGCCTCAGAAAGTGTGGCTCACAGGAAATATAGAGTTTATAAACTTCAATGGAGTAATTCCGAAAATATACATGGTTAAACACATACACGTAGTGTATAGCAACAGTAAAACTATTAACTAGTGTTAAACTGTCTCCACATGCGTAAACATGGAGGCGGTGGTTAACGCTTTCCTTCGAATAGAGGCCTGACATGGCCAGGTGGTTAAGGCGCTCAACTCGTAATCCGAGGGTCGTGGGTTCGAATCCCCGTCACACCAAACATGCTCGCCCTTTCAGCCGTGGGGACGTTATAATGTGATGGTCAATCTCACTATTCATTGGTAAAAAAAATGATCGAAGAGTTGACGGTGAGTGATGATGACTAGTTGCTTTCCCACTAATCTTACACTGTTAAATTAGGGACGGCTAGCGCAGATAGACCTTGTGTAGCTTTGTGCGAGATTCAAAATCACAAAAAATACTCTCGAATAGCCAGACAATGTTATCAAATTCATTCTTGATTACTCTATTACTAAACTAGTTTTAAACATAACAGTTCCTGTTTATGCACACTTTTACCAGATATAATTTCAGTATACCTAAAGTTAAGGATTATAGTATTTTCAGAGTTCAAATGTTGTCACACGAATTACAACAGAGTCCTAGGAATGAACTGAACCTTTAATAAAAAGCATGAATAAGTATATTACCAAATTTGTGTTAGAGATAAAACAGCGACCTTCACATGAAAAAAATGTTATAAAACAACCCAACTACAAGAACTCTCTGAATGACAACGGTTAACACTTAAAATTTTGTTTTTACTTCGTGTCTTTAAAAACACAAATTTAAGGCAGTTTGAGAAATGGTATACCTGAATTTCCTGCTGTTTGGATTTGTAAAAATAAAAAGTTGAAAGTTCCTATTGATTATTTTTCAAAAGTTTCAAAAATCATGTTTTTCCCTCGACATATTAACATATGCTAATAGCAATACAAAGATTGAAATAATATAAAAATAAATTATTCATGCCAATCGCGCTTGGTTATTCAAATAACGTTTTATTTTCTATTTTACTTTTTCTTTTAATCAAATAGCAATAAATAACATGCAACTTAAATCATATCGCTTAATATAAATGTATCTTTCTTTAAAACGTGTATAAACAATATTCTAAAAGAAATTCTTCACAAAAAATAATTATTGTTTTAATATTTATAAACATAACTGTTTCTGTTTTTACATTGTATAAGATAGTAACGACTGGAAGTACACTGACTCTGTGTGTGTATGCGTTTATACTCTATATAATGAAAGAGTAATTTGGAGAAATCCTATTATCATCCATAGTGCCCCCGACTGATCTAAATTTAGCCTTCGCTGGAGCTATGAGACCGATAGGCCCGGCATGGCCTAGCGCGTAAAGGCGTGCGCTTCGTAACCTGAGGGTCGCGGGTTCGCGCCTGATTCGCGCCAAACATGCTCGCCCTCCCAGCCGTGGGGGCGTTATAATGTGACGGTCAATCCCACTATTCGTTGGTAAAAGAGTAGCCCAAGAGTTGGCGGTGGGTGGTGATGACTAGCTGCCTTCCCTCTAGTCTTACACTGCTAAATTAGGGACGGCTAGCACAGATAGCCCTCGAGTAGCTTTGTGCGAAATTCCACAACAACAACAGCTATGAGACCTTGACACATCCCGTATAATTTCTAGTTGGTTGAACCACATTTGACAAGTCCAAATACAAAAGTCTAGGAGGCGTTAGAGGACAAAAAAAAAAAACTTCTCTCGAATTATAGTAAGATTCTTAGCTTTATCAATTTCAACCCACAATCAACTGGAAGTAATCCAAGTGAATAAAACATTCTAAGACTCCTGTTTACTCACTTTTCCAACTAAACAACGGGAGTGGAACATCTTTATGTGTCGTTTAACAAACAGAATTTCAAAACTGTAATATCCAGTATATTAGTTTAAAGTGAAATGCTTCCGTAAAACGTTTTAACTTCCGCCTTTCTACTAAAACATAAGAAAAATAAATTTCGTCGTCACACAATTTTTCATTTCTTTAAAACACAACCAGGTGACATTAACTCAAACAAACGTTGTGATATTTCCATTATTTTAACCTTTTTCACCGGCGTATATTGTTTCTATCTGCGTCTTTAAATTTGTTTAAAGTATGACACAGTTTTGAAATTAACAACAGTCCTGAGAACTGTCATCACTAATAATAAATTTATTTTGTTATTTTACGTGGATATATTTTGCAGTAATTCCTCGAAATGTCTCTTGCTGCGTCTTTTAAGGATCACTTTATGACAGATGGTTTCAATGAACGGTCGTCACAGTGGACTTAAAGAAGAAATAATAAAACAAATTATTTTTATTCAATTCTTATTACAGAACGAACTTAACATGTTTATGTTGTGATATCTTGTGGAAAATCTATGCATTAAAGACATTGGAGCATGATCATCTGAAAGCGCGCAAGGATAAAAACTGTAAATAGGCAAGTGAATCAGTGGATAGATGATGAGACAGTTGCACAATTAATTAGAAAAATAGTCTTAAAAAGAGAAGTACATAGCTTCAAGATGTTTATTGTTAGAGAAGGCAGCTTATATATTGGCGCAACAATATAAAAATACACCTTACAAAAATTTAATCTGATAAAAAAAGATATATCTCACTTATTCATTAGACAAATAGTCACTCGGATAAATATGGATAAAGAAATTCACATATACAAAGATTATTATACAAACTAGCGTAGATAGATAAAAAGGCAAAAAGGGGCAAAATTTTGATATAATTGGTCTGATAAGCAGATGGGATCTGGTAGATAGATGTTTATCCAGAGTACAACGTAGAATAAATAAATAAATCCGTTATTTAAATACAAATTAAGCAGATGGGCACTAGAAGATAGATTTAGCGCTAGGGTATAACGCATAATAAACAGTTCCCTTATCTGTAATATGGCCGAGCGTGCTAAGACGTGCGACTCGTAATCCGAGGGTCGCGGGTTCGCATCCCAGTCGCGCTAAACATACACGCCCTTTTAGCCGTGGGGGCATATAATGTGACGGTCAATCCCACTATTCGTTGGTAAAAGAGTAGCCCAAGAGTTGGCGGTAGGTGGTGATGACTAGCTGCCTTCCCTCTAGTCTTACACTGCAAAATTAGGGACGGCTAAGGTTTATCTTCCTGGTTGGGGGTTGTGCAGTGGGCTAACAATCTACTCACTTAAAAACCAGCCTGTTAATGAATCCGCAAGCCATTGCGGCCCTATGTTCCTTTAAGGAATCGAGAGGCATAAATAATAATAATTATCTGTAATATATAACAAAAAATTATAAAAAGTAATCGATCTTCTACAGAATCTGATGTATAATATTACTGACAAAATAACATTTTCACACACCAAAGAGGAGTAAGATGTGTGTGTGTGAAATATTTGACAGTTTACGTACGTATCTTGAAAACTGTCCTCTGAGACAGTCAGTCATTTATTGCACAAGTGTGTGTCTTGAAGCTTGCTACCATTTGTGCTTTAAAATTAACTTTCTATCAGTAATGGCCTGGCATGGCCAAGCGCGTAAGGCGTGCGACTCGTAATCCGAGGGTCGCGGGTTCGCGCCCGCGTCGCGCTAAACATGCTCGCCCTCCCAGCCGTGGGGGTGTATAATGTTACGGTCAATCCCACTATTCGTTGGTAAAAGAGTAGCCCAAGAGTTGGCGGTGGGTGGTGATGACCAGCTGCCTTCCCTCTAGTCTTACACTACTAAATTAGGGACGGCTAGCACAGATAGCCCTCGAGTAACTTTGTGCAAAATTCCAAAAAAAACCAAAAAAAAAACAAATCTATCAGTAATAATTTAGAGTTGTAATACACCAAAAAGTTGGCGGCAGGTGCTGGTGCCATAAATACGCACTCAACATTATGAAGTCATTTCAAAGTGTGTGAATGTATTTTAATCATAAGTTTGTTTTTTTGTCTGAATTCCGCGCAAAAGGCTGTCTGTGCTACCTATCCCTGATTTAGCAGTGATAGACTAGAGGGAAGGTAACTAGTCATCACCAACTACCGCCAACTCTTGGACTACTCTTTTACCAACGAATAGTGGGATTGATCACACTTATAACGCCTACACGGCCGAAAGGGCGAGCATGTTTGGTGTGACAAGGACTGGAATCCGCGAACTTAAGATTGCGAGTTGAGTGCCCTAACCATCTGGCCATGCCGGGCCTGGCTTTTAACTAACCACTAACATTTAACATGTAAAGCAGAAAACAGGAAGTAATTGTTGGATTTCGTTTAAAAGTACTCGAAGGTTATGTGCGCTGGGCGTCTCTAATTATTGGACTAATCTTGTCAAACTGAACAGTAGGGTTTGCCCATCACTTTTACAACGCACTTTTAAGGCTGAAAGTTCTGTCTTATTAAACACTTTGATCTTCAATGTCTGATAATTATGTTTAAGAATATCATTTATATACACAACTGATGTGCAAAGCTATATTAGTTTGTTGTTTTTAGTAAGAGTTGTTAAACACTTTTAACGTGTTTCTTGTAAGACTTGCACAAAGATGCCACCAAGGACAAGATACGAAGCCTGAAAGAACTATTTTAGTAAAACAATGTTAATTCTTATGAGTGATGATGATTGTTAATACATTTTGTGCAGAAGTGCTTGAAGGTTATTTGTGCTAGTCGCTCCTAACGGGTACCTGATGAACTAAACGAAAGGTATTTGAGAAAACAGCACCCACAATCAACTCATGGCTTATACTAATCGAATAGTAGGATTTTACCACCACATTTATGACGCACTCACGCCTCAAAGTGCGGATCGCATTTTTTATTTATTTCTGCGGTAACGGGGCACGAACCAAGGATCCAAAGTCCGCTAAATTAACCACTAAGCAGTGCTCAGTCTTTTACGACTGGCGTTATTATAAAACCATCTGTTTTGACTAAGGCAAAACATTAATTGACAAGAACTTTAAGAAATTTATAACTGTTGATATGTGTGTCTTCAAGAGCAATGTCACATGGGACTATTTGCTATGTCCACCGAGGGGAATCGAATCCCTGATTTTAGCGCTGTAAATCCGAAGACCTACCTCTGTGCCATCGAAAGGAACACAAGTGTAGAGATCATAAAATTAAGTTTATAGTCTCAGCATAAAATTTTTGAATTTTCTGTTTACTTTGTGGAATTACCAATGATAATAAACAGATTAATATCGGTCTCATATTATAATATTACAGTATTTGTTTCAATGCTGTTTAATGTATTTCAGCTTAATACTTAATAGAACTGACATATCTTTAGTATAGCGTTTTAACATCTACAATTAACTTATATTTCTTTTCGTTTTATGTACTTTGGAAATGCAAAATAATTTACGTATTAAACAATAAGATTGAACAGAATTTGAATTAAAATCTGATAAAACTTTAACCACATTGGTTTTAATCTGTTTACACACTTTATTTGGCATAAAGTTGTAATATGTATATTTTGTTTACAAATAAGAATAAAGTTGTTAATTAAAAACATGTTTATACGACAGTTGATCCGAAATATTGATATCACGTGAAAATATGTGGCTATAACTTTGAAATGTGATAAAGACGAATAAATCATACAAATGAAAGTTTATTATCACTTATGCATTATATACATAGTAAACTTCATTGAATTTGGAAATTATGAAGTGTTATCCAGTGAAATATGTGCTTTAAAAGATAAAGAAACAAACACAATCTTTGTAATGCAACTTTTTGATTGGTTTCCATTTGTGATTCTTCGTCAATGATTTCATTTTCTGAATAAGACTTGTTCCTAATGAAACAATTCTATCGCGAATTACGAGAAGAAGAAACCTGATAAGGGCCAATGCTTGTTTGATATCCCTTATCTAGTCAGTAATGGAGCTTCATTTACTTTTTCTCAGATATTATAAAACGTTTTAATTTTTTACTCGTTAACGTGTTTAATAAATGAACCAATAATTCCTGTAAAGCCTCGTTAAAGTTTCTTTTATTTACTATAAGTAACAGATGATAATAATTGAAACAAAACAGATACAACATATTTGGAAATTAGTAAAAAAACCTTTACAATTCATGTTCTATCCCTGATTACTTTGTGTAGTACTAGTAGTTCTCTTCAGTAAACAGTTTCGGAGAATTTTAACCTGTCACAGACTGATCATCACCAGATGTTGAGATAATCAACGTGTATGATTTCCCTACTTACTTTCCATCTGAGTTTATTTTGATGGGACATCCATATTTAGATAGTCTGTTAATTTTACTCTTTTGTTTTGACTATGGTAACGTTGACGCCAAAAGTTAGTTTACAGTAATCTCTTTTCACTTAAATAATAATTTTCCTTTAAGTTTATTCTTTTTCTTGTATGTCAAAAACCATGATCATAAAACGTTTTGTTCGTGGAAAGAGTATCTGTTATGGCCTCATTGATTTAACCCCATTTTGTTTCCTTCTCTGTCTTTTTGTGGTTTTCTTTTATACCAATACTTCTAAACCTCTCTTTTTATCTATAACTCTTACCACGCTTCACGTTTTTCCCAATATTTTATTTCATGTGCTCTCTGGTGGTTTAACTCATATAATTCAGTATACATATATATTTATTCATTTAGATCGTCAATATTTATATGAGAGGTTGTATAAATGTAAAGATGTCATCATTCAAAACGTTATTTAAGTTATAGAGTTATAGCCAATTAATTTACCAGAACGATATACATTTTTAAATATCCAAACTGCAAAGAGAAACATAGTAGTAATTGTTTTTTTAGTATTTTAGGTCATCTTGGGTGTTCTGAGCAAAAAAAGCAGTTTTTTCCTAATTTGCATATTTCAAATCGACCGCCAAAAAATACTGAAAATTCAAGCACAGTCACAGACTATTTCTATACTTGGATAGCATATGTACAGGAAAAACGTCAGAATAACATTTACAAAGACATCAGAGGTGGCCCGGCATGGCCAAGCGTGTACTCGTAATCTGAGGTTCGCGGGTTTGCATCCCCGTCGCGCCAAACATGCTCGCCCTTTCAGCCGTGGGGGCGTTAAAATGTGACGGTCAATCCCATTATTCGTTGGTAGAAGAGTAGCCCAAGAGTTGGCGGTGGGTGGTGATGACTAGCTGCCTTCCCTCTAGTCTTACAGTGCTAAATTAGGAACGGCTAGCACAGATAGCCGTCGAGTAGCTTTGTGCGAAATTCAAAACAAACAGCAGAGGTATTTCTACTAATAATATATACATATATATGTGTCCCTCTAGGACAATGGTAAGTCCTTGGATTTACAACGCTAAAATCAGGCGTTCCATTACCCTCGGTGGACACAGCAAATAACCCGATGTGGCTTTGGTATAAGAAACACACACACATGTATGTATATATATATGCGCGCAGTCGTCTAATCACCTTAACGCAGATAGCTCTTGTGTAGCTTTGCGCGAAATTCAAAAGGAAACATAGTTGCGATGAGACTTGACATGCTTGAGTGCTTAACAGCACACAATAACATGACCTGTGACAATAATTTCAAAGTCTTCCCGAAAATAAAGGTAGTTCTTCCATTAGAAAAAATGTACTTTGCAAGAAATGACTTCTGAATGTCATTTTAACTGCGCTCGTAACGTGGCTGTGATTAGGTTTGCACCAGATAGAATTTGTAACGTAATCGATGCCAAACAGCAGTTGGTAACTTTCATTCGACTGTGACAGAAAACACTAGAGGCTGACCCAACTGTCATACATATGATCAAAGAGTACCGTGGTCGCTAGCACCCAGTTTGTTATTGGAAAAAATAATCGAAGTTCTCGTAAAAAGGGTACGAAACAGCTTATATTAGACAGAATATAAAGGGAGAGATGACAAACGAACCAATAACCTGCATGTAAAGGTTTCAGAAGTGTGAAGAGACCTTCATGGTACGGATGCTCAATATTAGAGACTGTTATCAATCATTTGTTTGAACAAAATGCAAGTGCAGCTAGGAAATTAGGTGCGAGTGCAAGTTAGGTGGCCCAAAATGTTCCTTTTATGTCAAGTCTCATCGCAACTATGTTTCCTTTTGAATTTCGCGCAAAGCTACACAAGAGCTATCTGCGTTAGCCGTCCCTAAGTTAGCAGTGTAAGACTAGAGGAAAGGCAGCTAGTCATCACCACCACAGACAACTCTTAGGCTACTCTTTTACCAATAAATAGTGGGATTGATTGTAACATTGTAACGCCCCCACGGCTGGGAGGGCAAGCATATTTGGTGCGACCGGAATTCGAACCCGCGAATCTCGGATTGCGAGTCGAGCGTCTTAACCACTTGGCTCTCTCAACTGTGAAGAGTGACGGCAATTATATGTAGACACTTACTGAATTACAACTAATTCCTGACTGAACTATTTTCATTAATGACCCTCAAGTTTTATCCATAAAGTAAGTGATAATTAACATATGTCAGGAATCAGGCGATATTACTTTTCGGAACTGGGGTAATAATGCTTCACTATTAATTATATGTGGTTATTGGCGGTGTCTTAGTCAGGAAAATTATATCTTGTTCCGAAGTTTAACAGCAAGAAACGATGAAGCTTTTTTGAAACGTTATTTTTCACACTTCTTCGCAACTCTGTTCTCATAATAAACAGTTTTCTAGTTATTCCTGTTTATTAGTGTGTTCTAATGAAAAGCAATAACGGAAACGTTTTCTAATTTTCGTATAAAGCTATTAAAGAGCTGCACCAGCTATTCCTAAATTTAAACTGACAGACTGAGTGAAAAGCAGCCGTTCAACAACAATACCGGCGACTTGTGAGCTATTCTTTTATGGCCGAATAGTTGGATTTGACCCTCACCCTTGACCTATAAATCACAGCATTTTTTTTTGTGGGGAAAGTAACGAGGCGCAAACATGGAATCCTTAGATCCATAGTCCGTTATATTAATTACTGGGCCACACTCAGCTCCATGAAGATTGGAACAATAAGCACTACCTGTATATATACTAAGAACTTTGTTCATTATTGTCAAAATTATTAATTTAATGATTTATCAATGCCACTTTTTCTACAATATTTGTTTCCTTACGTATACAAACACTTTCCAAAGATATCCATTCGGAACACGTCAGTTTCTTGCTAAGGACCCAAGTTCACCAAAACGTTTTTGATACCTCACTTCTAGGTTCAAGCATATATGTATATCTATTTTTCTATCTATTAGGCGACTGGCCTAAATCTCTTAACTTCGGAACATTTCTTTGTTTTTGGATTTCGCGCAAAGCTACACGAGGGATATCTGCGCTAGCCATCCCTAATTTAACAATGTAAGACTAGAGGAAAAGTAGCTAGTTATCACCACCCACCGCCAACTCTTTGGCTACTCTTTTACCAACGAATAATGGGTTTGACCGTGACATTATAACGTCCCCACGGCTAAAGGGGCGAACATGTTTGACGTGACGGGAATTCGAACCCGCGACTCTCGGATTACGAGGGAGCGCCTTAACCACTTGGCCATGCCGGGCCTTCGGAATATTTAGGTGTGTGTGTTATCTTTTAGCAAAGCTACATCTGCTAAGTTTACCAAAAGGAATCGAACCCTTGATTTTAGCGTTGTAAATCTGTAGACTTACCGCTGTACCAGCGGGGGAAAATATTTAGTATGAAAAGTGTTTACAAAATGTATTACCACTTGACAGTTTCATCACGTGTCCGATATTTCTTTCTATTGTCAAACGGAATTCAATATATATACAAAACTCATGTATGCGTATCTTCATTTATTGCCTTTTTTCTGTTAAAACGAATGTAATATAAGTGCTAGTAAGCTAAGACATTAGCTGTTTTTTTTAATGATGATTCGTACTATATAATAGAAGACAAGAAAATCTTACAACTATATAACTCTTTGAACTCCTTTAAAGTTGATCAACTGTTACTGTTTAACATCGAAAGCTTTGCTTCAAGGAGTTTTTGGAAAGCTTTCCATAGAACTTTGGCTATGGTTGTTTTGACAGCCAAAGGACTATTTCAACTAAAATGACGTGCTGAGGTGTTAGCATTCTTTGGTCATTTTTTTTCTTTTTATGAACTCCAGGTACAAATCTAGTGCATGTAGGACGCAAGGAAGTTTCAGCTTTTCCTCATTAGTTTGTAATTAGGTTATAAACTTTCAGAAACATATTTCAGACCACGGTTAGGTTTGATTCGGATTTTCATGCGAAGTTACACTGAAGTATCTAGACTTTTGCGAATTGAAAGTAACATAAAAAAAGACAACTAGTCAACAGCATCCACTACCAACTCTTGGATCATCTAACAGAATAATGAGGTTTGACAGTCACTTTGATAACCCCCACGGTCCAAATTTTAGATTTTTTTTTTCGCTACAAAGGGACTAAAAGAGATAAACATTGGATTATCAGTTGGCCGTGCTAACCATTAGACACACCCGGTCCATACAAAAAAGAAATTTTTCAAAGAAGAACATCGAAGTGACACTAAAATAATCATTTCTTTCATTCATAAAAGAATATTTGATCTAACCTATCATTAAATATTATGAATTAGATAATTATCTATCGGAAGTAACTCAACGTGAATGATAAACACATTAAACCGATACTTGATATAGATAAGTAAATGTGCTATGTGTGCATATAAGCTCTAGGGTTACAAAAGACACACTTTTCTTGATTTCTTGACACCGTTTTCCAATTCCTTCACCTTTACAGTGACCAATCTGAGGAAACTTATTACGAGTTTAAGCTAGTAACAGTCTGGTTTGATATTTTTCTTTGCATAAAATATAGTTAAACTGGTGAGTCATTTAAAATGAAATTGCATTTTTTAAAAACTGTGTTTAATATTCAGTTTTACATTATCATCACACACAAAAGCTACTAAGGTACTTACGTCATTTTTTAAAACAAAAACGGTAAACGAGGTCAGTAAAAGGTCACCATCTTTGTTACGTCCAATTGGTATTATCACTACCTCAGATTGGGGTAAGGAAACCTCTTCTTCATAGAAGACTGGAATAACATTAACACTGATTATCAAAATCCACACAAAGTAAAACCGATTTTGTACAAAAATTTCGCCCCAACAGTGCTATCACCCCCCATTGGCTCAGTGGTATGTCTGCGGACTTACAACGCTAAAATCCGGGTTTCGATACCCGTAGTGGGCAGAGCACAGATAGCCCATTGTGTAACTTTGTGCTTAATTCAAAACAACAACAACAGTGTTATCTTTAAACCTTATTGGTGGACAAAAATTTAGGGCTAAAGTCCACTAGGGTTTATATAAAAGAAAAAGGTCAGAAAGAAAGTGACCAATCATCAGCACCCACCTTCAAAAGAGCTTTGTCCGAGTTTGAGCCAAAAAAACAAGATAGCTGTTATAATAATGACAGATATCACAGAACGAATCTTGAATATACCTATCAAAAATTCAGCACGTTGACCTGTAGGTCACCCCAAACCTTAGATAAATAGTTAAGTTTTATCATCAATTTCCTATGATGGCGCTTTTGTTGCAACATCAATGCACTCTTACACAATAGAAGAGGGGGGAAAATCCTCCTTACACATTCTATTAAAATTTTGTCATTTAAAAGGCCTATTTCTTAGGTTTATAAAAATGTACTCAAACGAATTATTTATATAATTAAATAAGAAGTTTGAAAATGTCTTCTTTCTCCATCATTATTTTAAAGTAGTCGATGTAGTAATTGAACAATCACGTTGACATGTGAAGCGCATAAATATTTGAATAAATAAGCCCTATATAATTATATAGAAATTCAAAACTATGAGAAAATCAAAGACGGAAACACGAATCTCGTTCTTAGAACCTCCCTAACTCCTGTGTTTACATCATTCATTTCAAAGTAAAATTACATCTATAATAGTTTTAACCATTCTCCGCAAGCGCTTCATTGAACGTTATTTAACATATGCAAATTAAACAGAAGTAGCATTCAATCATCAGCCAAAACGTATTTAAAGCACTGTGATGCAATAACAGGCTTATTTAATCTTAACTTACTGCTTCACTCTATAAGCCTCGCTGTTTTAATATACAAACGAGAACAAACTGCACTGTAATAATTTCGTGCTTGGTACTTAATCGAACGGCTTGCTGTCCATTAAGAGCTTTAAAACAGTTAACACAAAAGGAACTATTATCTACATGAAGAGATCCTGAAACATTTATATAAAAAAAGCCATTTTCTGAAACTCCATAAAGATAGAAGTTTTTATACCGTAAAAAAAACACAAACTTGAAGAGAAGCTTTAATACATGTATCGTATTCTGTGCAAATTAAAGTTTTTAGTTTAATTTAGGGCTGAAGACGGCTCTTGAAATTTATGCTTTTAAACGATGAATTCAAGAAAAAAACTAGGCTTTGAGGTATTGAATGTATTGTAAAAGTAAAGGTCAAATTCCATTATTCTGTCCAGCAAGAGAAGCTTAAGAAGATGCAGTGGTTGTTGATAACCTGCCTTTCAAGCTTAAGAAGATGCAGTGGTTGTTGATAACCTGCCTTTCAAGCTTAAGAAGATGCAGTGGTTGTTGGTAACCTGCCTTCCAACCTTAAGAAGATGTAGTGGTTGTTGATAACCTGCCTTCAAAGCTTAAGAAGATGCAGTGGTTGTTGATAACCTGCCTTTCAAGCTTAAGAAGATGCAGTGGTTGTTGATAACCTGCCTTTCAAGCTTAAGAAGATGCAGTGGTTGTTGATAACCTGCCTTTCAAGCTTAAGAAGATGTAGTGGTTGTTTATAACCTGCCTTCCAACCTTAATAAGATGTAGTGGTTGTTTATAACCTGCCTTCCAACCTTAAGAAGATGCAGTGGTTGTTGATAACCTGCCTTCCAAGCTTAAGAAGATGCAGTGGTTGTTGATAACCTGCCTTTCAAGCTTAAGAAGATGCAGTGGTTGTTGATAACCTGCCTTCCAACCTTAAGAAGATGCAGTGGTTGTTGATAACCTGCCTTCCAAGCTTAAGAAGATGCAGTGGTTGTTGATAACCTGCCTTTCAAGCTTAAGAAGATGCAGTGGTTGTTGATAACCTGCCTTTCAAGCTTAAGAAGATGTAGTGGTTGTTTATAACCTGCCTTCCAACCTTAATAAGATGTAGTGGTTGTTTATAACCTGCCTTCCAAGCTTAAGAAGATGCAGTGGTTGTTGATAACCTGCCTTTCAAGCTTAAGAAGATGCAGTGGTTGTTGATAACCTGCCTTCCAACCTTAAGAAGATGCAGTGGTTGTTGATAACCTGCCTTCCAAGCTTAAGAAGATGCAGTGGTTGTTGATAACCTGCCTTTCAAGCTTAAGAAGATGCAGTGGTTGTTGATAACCTGCCTTTCAAGCTTAAGAAGATGCAGTGGTTGTTGATAACCTGCCTTCCAACCCTAAGAAGATGTAGTGGTTGTTGATAACCTGCCTTCCAACCTTAAGAAGATGCAGTGGTTGTTGATAACCTGCCTTCCAAGCTTAAGAAGATGCAGTGGTTGTTGATAACCTGCCTTTCAAGCTTAAGAAGATGCAGTGGTTGTTGATAACCTGCCTTCCAACCTTAAGAAGATGCAGTGGTTGTTGATAACCTGCCTTTCAAGCTTAAGAAGATGCAGTGGTTGTTGATAACCTGCCTTCCAACCTTAAGAAGATGTAGTGGTTGTTGATAACCTGCCTTCCAACCTTAAGAAGATGCAGTGGTTGTTGATAACCTGCCTTTCAAGCTTAAGAAGATGCAGTGGTTGTTTATAACCTGCCTTCCAACCTTAAGAAGATGTAGTGGTTGTTTATAACCTGCCTTCCAACCTTAAGAAGATGTAGTGGTTGTTTATAACCTGCCTTCCAACCTTAAGAAGATGTAGTGGTTGTTGATAACCTGCCTTCCAACCTTAAGAAGATGTAGTGGTTGTTTATAACCTGCCTTCCAACCTTAAGAAGATGTAGTGGTTGTTGATAACCTGCCTTCCAACCTTAAGAAGATGTAGTGGTTGTTGATAACCTGCCTTCCAACCTTAAGAAGATGCAGTGGTTGTTTATAACCTGCCTTCCAACCTTAAGAAGATGTAGTGGTTGTTTATAACCTGCCTTCCAACCTTAAGAAGATGTAGTGGTTGTTGATAACCTGCCTTCCAACCTTAAGAAGATGTAGTGGTTGTTGATAACCTGCCTTCTTTGCTATTTATTACTTCAAAATTAGGGACGACTAATCCTTTAGTACATTTTTATGAAATCCAACAAACAGGTTAACTAACCTGATAGGCAAATGTTTGTTTGTTTCTGAATTTTGCGTAAAGCTACACGAGAGCTATCTGCGCTAGCTGTTTCTAATTTAGCAGTGTAAAACTAGAAGAAAGGCAGCTAGTCATCACCACCAACCGCCAACCCTTGAGATACTCTCTAATCAACAAATAGCAGTGAGACTGTCACATTATATCGGACACACAGCTAAAAAAGCGAGCATGTTTTGTGTGATGGGGATTCAAACCTGCGACCTTCAGACTAGGAGTTGAGCGCCCAAATCACTAGGCTATGCCAGGCACTACTCAAAAAGAATCATCTAGTCTTCTACCCGTCTATGAAAATTTTTTATATACTTTTATCTATGTTGAGCGATTGATTCAACATTTATTTTGTTTTCTAAATAATCCACTCTTAATAACCACAAATGTAACCTACACAAAAATAATATTCTTGACTAATTTTATGAAGTAATTAGATATACATGCTTAAAACCTTTGGTACAATTTTTCTCAATAATTTATATAGTAACTTTATTTTCAAGCCAAAATAACGCTTTTATGTTCACTCATGACCTACCAACAATATTCATTAACCCTCTCGAAGAACCATAAATGCTAATGCAGTAATAATTAACTCCATGGCATCTCAACCCAAACATACATAAACTTTATGTTGAAAACATTGATTTTGTTGCTAATATCGTGTTAAGAAAGATTTATATCGAAACTATGAAGTAATTATTTGTCAGAGATAACTTGAAAACGTTAATGAGTGGATAATTAACAAAATTAACTCAAGGAACAATCAAGATCTTTTTCCATAGTCCTAAAAGAATGGTTACGTCACCGGAAAGAAATTAGTTGCATAATGTATTGTAAAAGAATTTAATTGTAATATAACAAACATTACTTCTGCCACAGTAAGTCTACGGATTTAGAACGCGAAAATCAGGGGTTCAATTCCCCTCGGTGGACTCAGCAGATAGCTCTATGTCGTTTTGCTATAAGAAAACACACACATTACTGCCACAAGCTACGTTTTTATAAAAAAAAATATTTGCGACAAAGGGAAGACTAACGTTAGATTAATAATTAACTTTAACCCTTTTAGGTCTGATATATACTCATGAAATGAAGTTTCTCTTCTATACTTTATGGTTCTGAGCTTTCAAAAATAAACAGAATAGGCGGCAGGGGCCGAAGATAAGTGTTACTACGCGTATGATTAGCGTTTTTAATGTATACAAACGTTTCCTGTTTGTGTAATGTAGTAACACTAACTTATTTGTTCTTAGTTTTATTTTAATCTGCATCAAATGTTATTC
This sequence comes from Tachypleus tridentatus, assembly GCF_004210375.1. Lineage (NCBI taxonomy): Eukaryota > Metazoa > Arthropoda > Merostomata > Xiphosura > Limulidae > Tachypleus > Tachypleus tridentatus. Next base: position 162,470,562 of record NC_134834.1, read on the forward strand.
TAAGAAATGGTAAAAAATCTGATAATTTATATAAAAACTAATGCCTATCAAGAGGTTTAAAGTATTATATATTTATTTACTAATTTAAAATCCAATTAGAAACGAGCTTCGACCTAAGAGTAGCAGTTGTTTGAAAACGAAACAACAAAATATACCTGTATAACTTGCCACAAACGCTTCTCTTTTAAGACTGTTCAGATATATGTAGTTGGTGTAAGATCGCTCTAAGGTTAAGCTTAAGTACCTGGTGTTATTTGACAAGCTATGCTTTCAAATAAGCTCACTCAAGCGTCAAGTGCAATTTGGCAAAGTTTTGTTATTTGTTTGTTTTGAATTTCGCGCAAAGCTACGCAAGGGCTATCTGCGCTAGCCGTCCCTAATTTAGCAGTGTAAGACTAGAGGGAAGGCAGCTAGTCATCACCACCCACCGCCAACTTTTGGGTTACTCTTTTACCAACGAATAGTGGGATTGACCGTAACGTCATAACGCCTCCACAACTGAAAGGGCGAGCATATTTGGTGCGACGGGGATTACAAGTCAAACGCCTTAACCCACCTGGCCATGTCGGGCGGCGCAGTTTTGTTTTTTCACAGTTTCTGCTAATTCGTGATCACGAGAAACCCCCTTGAAGTAAAAATGTATCTCAGGACGGCTGGTATAGGTATTAACAGTTTTACCAAAATAAAGCAGAGAACAGCGTTTCGACCTTCTGAAGATGACCTCAGATATAGTCTTTGCTAATTGATAATTATTACACATAAATTTGTTGTCCAACCTTTGAATTAAATAATTTACAAGCCCCAAAAAATGTTGTAGGATCTGGATGGGCCACACTAAGGATTGAGTTATTGATTTGAATGTTGCTTTTACACCTGACATGGATCTTTGAGTTTTATGCGAAAAGATATTATTCTGTTGACCGGCAAAACCACCGTAACAACCTCTGTGACCTCTGGAACCTGCTCATTTTAGTATCCATTGATAGGATTTATGATTGAAGAATCTTACTACAAGATCTTAAGCACTGTCAAGAACGTAGTCTATAGTTTTCAAAATTGGTTGAACATAATCTTTTCCAACCTAAATAATATTGTTAACAATGACTTGAAAGTTGGATAAAGTGTGTTCCTTTAACTCCAGGCCCGGCATGGCCAGGTGGTTAAGGCAATCGACTCGTAATTCCAGGGTCGCGGGTTCGAATCTTCATCACACCAAGCATGCTCGGGCTGTTACAATGTGATGGTCAATCCCACTATTCGTTGATAAAAGAGTAGTCCAAGAGTTGGCGGTGTGTGGTGATGATTAGCTGTCTTCCCTCTAGCCTTACACTACTAAATTAGGGACGGCTAGCACAGATAGCTCTCGTGTAGCTTTGCGCGAAATTAAAAACAAACCAAACCAGTTCTATAATTATGAAGTGTAGCCAAGTGCCGAAGGCTCAGAAACTAATGATAGATAATACCTTTTCTATCTATCATTCCAGCAAATGAATTTTTGTTACGCTTTGACAGAACTTTCAATTAACATGATGTTTGTCAAATTCCCCAGGCCGTTACGTAGTCACGCTAATAAGTAAGCGTTGAGAAGTTACTTTAACACCCAGGGACCTACAAGTTATATTCTGTCACACTAGTTTAATTCACAATCTTTCAGTATCTTGCACACGTCGTTACACTAATAACCTGTCTGTCTACTCTGTATCGTGTTTATACTTAGAATATACTTGCAAAACGCACAGAGAGGGACCTTATCTACTTGTTCGTAAGATACCTTGAGCAAGGTGATCTACATCTATTGAAAAATGTTTTTAATCCATAAAAGAAGACTGAGCACCGTCTGTATGAACACAGTAGTTGTATTTGTAAGTTCTAACATAAATAAGGTTGACAACCGAAAACATCCTCGTTAAATTGCTATAACGTGTGCTTAGAATGCTTCTATGGCATTCAACAGTGCTGCCCCCTCTAGTACAGCGGTAAGTCTATGGATTTACAACGCTAAAATCAGGGGTTTTATTCTCCTCGGTGGGCTCAGCAGATAGATAAATTCATACATACGTGTGAACATTGTTTTACTTCAAGGCTACAGGCGGAAGGCTGAGGAAAGTATTGTTAATTTGAGGCATTATGAGATATGTACTGAAATGATCTTTTGCTGTCTTAAGCGTTTTAATACTGGAAAATAGAAGTCATTGGTAAGTTCATAACTATTTACTCACTTCGGTTGGCTTTCATCCATAACTTTAAGCATCGAAAAGTAAAGCCGATGAATGTGAGAAGGCAAACCTTTCTATTTTATTGGTTTGTTTAATGTTTTATCTTCAAAGACTCGTGAACTCAAAGAACTTAGCTAGTAATGTAAGTAATGGGTTTTCATCAAAAACTTAAATTCCAAAGTATGATAAAAAAAGGCTGCATGAAATAAAGCAAAACTTTCTCTTGAAATTCAAAAACTCTACGTGGGTTTGTATCCATATTTTAATAATTCAGCTGTTTTGACACTACGCTTCGATCTGCTGGACCCGAATACAGTTCATGTCAAGAAACTGATGAGTATTTACATGATATCTAAACTACTTCGACAAGATGAATACACTTCTTTGAATCTTCGAGAATGAAACACAAACTCCCGTCTGAAAACTTTATTTAAATGACATCCGAAAGGAAGAACATAGAAAAATCTTTCTCATGGAGTTGTGTGAGGACAAGTAAGAAATGGTACATTTCTTTTAACACTTCCAGAGTTTTCATTAACTGTTTCGTGAAATTATTTTCCCAAAACGTAAATTTCTTTTGCGATTACACGATATTTTATAAAACTTTTCTTTGCTCAGTACATGGTGTATTATATTTTCTCATTATTTAATGAATTAAAATGCACTTTCAAGTGAGGTACACTTCAGTAAGATTGGTATTTCATTTAATACAAGAAAAGGCACTTTGTGAATACGTTTTTATGTACACACAAGTATAGGAAATGGCAGAAATAATAGAATGAATAACGGTTCGAGGTTCATAGCACTATGTAACAAAATTTTTACTTTTTCTTGTTCCTCGGCAGAAAGTGTTATTTCCCAATTGGTTATGCCTAAAGTAAATGGAAAAGGCCTACTTTTATCGTCTAACTTTGCTTTTGTGACCTGGGTAATGAAATTTTCAAATTTACCCATTTTTCAGAACATTCCAGGTAGATTCAGTGCTGAGTAGCTGATAGAGAATTTTCAAGAACTTCCTAGAATGTTCTAGAAGACTCAAAGCTGTGCTGCTCCATAACGGGAATAAGTATCCGTCTCTTCCCTTGGCTCATTCAGTGCACCTCAAAGAGGAATACAACAGCGTCAAGACCTTGCTAGAAGCCTTGAAGTATGATGAGTATGGCTAGGAGGTCATCGGAGACTTCATCCTGGTGGCATTCCTGATGGGTCTCCAAGGAGGCTTTATCTAGTTTATCTGTTATATTTGCCTTTGGAACAGCAGGGACACTGCAACACACTACAACACTGCCCACAACAGACAAAGTTCTCTACGGGGAGGCTCAATGTCAAGTGTGAGTCACTAGTGGACCTCCAGAAGGTGTTTTTCTCACCATTGCACATAAAATTAGGTCTTATGAAACAATTTTCGCAGCTCTTGATAAGGAATCTGCAGCCTTCAAGTACCTTCAAGACTTCTTCCCTTTGCTGTCTGAGGCAAAGGTAAAAGTTGATGACTTCGTTGGACCACAAATAAAGAAGATCCTGGAGTGCACAGAATTCCCCAAGAAGTTCAGTGGGAAGGAAAAAAGCTTGGGGCAGCTTTATCGCAGTTGTTCGGGGCTTCTTGGGCATTCACAAGGCCGAAAATTATGTGGAACTGGTTGAGGCTCTGGTGAAGAACTACGGCAAAATGGGCTACAGGTTGTCTCTGAAAGTCCATATCTTTGACGCTCATTTTGATAAATTTAAGGAGAACATGGGAGCATACTCAGAGGAGCAAGACGAGCGCTTCCACCGAGAAATACTGGACTTTAAACGCCACTACCAAGAAGCGTATAACGAAAACATGATGGAAGTCTATATTTAGGGGCTGATACGTGAAAGTGAGTTACATTACAGTGTCAAATCTCGAAAAACTACTCACTTCTAAACATTTTCGTTTATTTTTATATAACTTTAGTATAAATACATGTAAATCTTGATTCATATGTTGTTTTATTCAGACTTTATGTAAATGAAAATGTGCAAATTTGCCCGTTTTTACATAAAAAATAGGTTAATTTCTAAATTTCATTATCCAAGTCACAAAAGCAAAGCTTAAAGGGAACAATGGTCATTTTCTGTACTTTTACAACCTAACCAATTAAGAAATAACACATATTATCCAGGAACAAAATTTGTGTTACATAGTGTAGTATTTTCAATGTGTTATTCCTCTACTATTTCCATACATGCCGGGTTTAGTTTTTCTCAAGACATGATATACGAACCACAACGAGGGTGCAACTCATTCAGCCACTGAAAACTGCGGACACATACAAGGCCAATCAATCATAGCATGTGCCATTTCGCTGCTGTTAAACGTTGACATCAGAAAATTGCCTGAGGGACTTTTATTCACGATGAGGCTGTAAAACTCGAATTATAAAATTTCATGTGACAAAGTTATTCTTCAATATATTGTAGTTCATCAAATGCTTTTAGTCATTTGTTGAAGACAGCAAATAATAATATATCGTCACAGCTACGTCAAAATTGTATTTATCCAAAGCCACAATTTTACAGGCTCACAAATAATATGGTTTTGAAACTAAAAATTGTAGGTCATGTGAGATATAAGATATTGTTAATGTGGCAGATGGACCGTTTCTAACTGAAAAATACATAATGTTTGTTTGTTTACGGAATGTGAAAATGTGAAAGGACATGATTTGTGTTGTTGATATTTTGAATAACGCATCAAGCTACACAATGGCCTGTCCCAGCTCTGCTCACCACGTCTATCGAAACTCGGTTTCTAGCGTTGTAAGTCCGAAAGCATATCGCTGTACCACTGGAGGACGTATCCTGTGAGCGTTTGCACGAAAACACAAATCATGAGAAATGTACTTTGACAAGGTGGTAATGATATATGAATTATTATATGTGAAAAATGTTAAAAATATGAAGATTCTTCTTTAAATGATTTGACGCCAGTTTTTTAAGGAGTAAATCAAGATATGGATAATCATAAGAAGTCCTAAAACGTAAAAACACATTTATAAGAAAACTCAATACCAAAAACAGTTGTATCAAATACTTCTTGGAATATAACACAAATCTACTCACTAGAAGCTTGGAACAAGGTTTCACTGACCCATTTTCATCACCAGTTCGACAAGTGTGTAGTTGAAGTCACAGCTTGTTTTTTTTTGTTTTGAATTTCACGCAAAGCTACACGAGAGCTATCTACGCTAGCCGTACCTAATTTAGCAGTGTATGACCAGAAGGAAGGCAGCTAGTCATCACCACCCCTCTACGCTAGCCGTACCTAATTTAGCAGTGTATGACCAGAAGGAAGGCAGCTAGTCATCACCACCCCCACCGCCAACTATTGGGCTATTCTTTTAGCAACGAAGAGTGGGATTGACCGAAACATTACAACGTCCACACGGCTGAAAGGGGGAGCATGTTTGGTGTGACGGGTATTTGAACTCGCGATCCTCGGATTACGAGTCGAGTGCCTTAACCATCTATTAGAACTTTCAGACAACAGCCACGTATAGAGATACATTCACGACTTAAAGCTAAAAGTCAAGACCATTGGGAAACACTTGAGTAGACATACGTAAATACCGTTAGTACAGCTTTACACAGCTGTTATTCTGAATGGCCATTCGCTTTAGATGAAGTTTATGAAGATAACTAGGATATTTTTGTAGGTCTAAAACTGTGTGGATTATATTTTTCATAGTTCCCAAAAACTTTCCTACTCTGACAGCAATGGACCATTCGTTTTGTTCCTGAATCACTTCTGAGTGGTTACTTGTACCCGGTTTTGTATGTTTGTTTTTTGGCTAAATTCAACTTCTTTAGCAATAAAGATATTTCTTTCTTCGAAACGACAAAAAATCGTAGTTTTCTTACTTTCATTATTGATTAATGCAATTTCGCGTTCTTAAATCCTATAACGTAACCCTTAAAGAAGGTATTAATTTTACACGCCATTTCCATTTGCAAATCGCCACATTTCAGCTTAGTAACAACAAGAGGGCAGGGCATCCAACCTGTACAGTCATAGGCCACAGTGATGACATGGGTAAAGTTAAACTTATTACCATAAATCGAGAACGACCGTCTTTATGATATGTCAGTTTGACTTTCAGATGTTTTTACTTTAGTATACCAGATACGACAGATGAGTGCAGCTCAGTAATTTACGTACTCATCTGTCATATCTTGTATACTTAAGTAAAAACAGCAAAATCTGGGATATGTGCATAAAACTGCAAAAAAAGAAGAAACCAACCCTTCAATATAATTTTATTATTTCAAAATTAGGAGTGGCCAAGCATGTAGTTCTCTAGTAGTTTTGCGCTAATATTAAAAACAAAGAGACACATTGAATTTATTTGAGATCTATGGGTTGATTTATTAACAAGACTGGAGTCAGCAGTGAGGATTTTATGATCATCGTTGTAGTTAGAGTTTTTACTTTTACCGTATTTAATCATTCACGTTATCACAAAATTCTTCGAATTTTAATAAATTCAATTTCCCAATAACGCGCATTCGGCTGTAAGTAAATTATCACCATAGTAACCAACGATTACAGTTCACGTACAAGTCAGAGTAATTGTGAGATTCAAACGTGAGATAAACCAGGCATATCTCTCAATCAAGAAAGTTACTTTGAAGGAATCTCGTATAAATCAGTTACTGAGTGTAATTTGTATTCGTTACGTTATCAATTATTTATTAACATTTTATATTACACGTGGCAATCAGCATCCCGAAGAACCATTATAACTGATTGTGGTACTTTCGCCAGTATTCTTCGTCGTAAGAATTTATCAACTGTGATATAAAGGAGAATTGTTCATTAAAAATACTAATACATTTCTTGAATACACCTGTGATTTGATCTAAGCATTGTTAAACAAATTAAATTAAGAAAGTTATAGTCATTCTTTAACAGCCGAAAAATCGCATCGTCGCTTTTACTGGTTTTGTAATGGTTAACCTAACTCCGTTTGTCTCTGATGCAACGTCGGAACGTTTCGAATACTGTATTTACTTGTGTAGAAGATATACGTAACCTGGCATGGCCAGATGATTAAGGCGCGTGACTTGTAATCTGAGGGTCGTGGGTTCGAATCCCCGTCGCACCAAACGTGCTCTCTCTTTCAGCCGTGGGGGCGCTATAAGTTACGATCAATCGCGCTATTCGTTGGTAAAAGAGTAGCCCAAGAGCTGACGGTGGGTAATGATGACTAGCTGCCTTCTCTCTTGTCTTACACTGTTAAATTATGAACGGCTAGCACACCTAGCCTTCCTCTAGCTTTGTGCGAAATTAAAAAAAACCCAACAAGAAATACAAAAATAACCTTCGCTTTCTACTCTCGTGTCTGACACAACTAAAGAAGGGACAGTGATAAGTCTTTGGATTTACAACGATAAAAACGAGGGGTTCGATTCCCCTCGGTGGACACAGCAGATAACTCGATGTGGCTTTGCTGTAAGAAAAACAAATGCAGCGAATGAATACTTTTACAAGTTTTCTTCCCTTTTCCACTTCTGAGTGACCAGCACAATATACTTCTTTTCTGGTTTGCAAGTGAACTATGTATTCGGAAATTATCATAACAATTAAATAAGACGTTAAATGAATGTTGTCACTATTCATGTACATCCAAATCATTTAATAATTGATGTATTATTTTCTCTTTATAGGCTTAAAGTGTCGTACATTTATTTTTTCAGGGCCTGTATACTGTTGCGATTACTCTAGCTGCTTTCCATGTAATAACAGACTTGGATGATCCAGGTAAGTCAAAGGATCTGACTTCTAGTCTTTCAATTAGTAAGTTATTTTGTTTGACTGGTTTAGTTTAACACCTACCACACGAGCCAGCCTGACATATCTTAATTTATATAAAGAAAAGAATATTTTCGAAAAAGTTTGGGTTGTGTTGATTAAAAAAGAAAGACGTTTGGCGCTACTTTCGAGGCCTAGATCTCTGGATCAAACCCGCGACTTGACTCGTGAAGTTAAATGGTAAATGTAAAGTACAATGCTGAAGTGGTTAAACATGCTTGAAATGTTCTAGATGTGGTTGTGAATGTAATGGTTTTAGTATAGCGGTTACACTAAACTGTGGGTTCAGGTTGGATGAGAGAATAATTTATTCTAAGGTTTTCCAATCGATTTCAGGTACCAGCTGAATCAAAGATTTGCCGATTGATTACAACATTGACAACAAAACATAAATGAAGGGGCACAATCGTGTCATTATTTTCAAAAGGAGGGAGCTGGAATCATTAGTTTCAATATTTTGTGAAACTAACAGCACAGTAAAACCCAAAGATGCAGTATTGAAGTTTAGGCATATGCACGATCCATTTATTATAAGATGATTTCCCTAGTGATTCTAAATATAAATATGTAATTCCTGCAATGAAGAGTACATATAAGAAGGATGGTTAATACCCATTAAGGTATCGCTTTATTATAATGCCCAGTATGGTATCGCTATATTATAATGCCCAGTATGGTATCACTATATTATAATGCCCAATATGGTATTGCTATATTATAATGCTCAGTATGGTATCGCTATATTATAATGCCCAGTATGGTATCGCTATATCATAACGCCCAGTATGGTATCACTATATTATAATGCCCATAATGGTATCACTATATTATAATGCTCAGCATGGTATCACTATATTATAATGTCCATTATGGTATCACTATATTATAATGCCCAGTATGGTATCAATATATTATACTGCCCAGTATGGTATCAATATATTATACTGCCCAGTATGGTATCAATATATTATAATGCCCAGTATGGTATCGCTATATTATAATGCCCAGTATGGTATCACTATATTATAATGCCCAGTATGGTATCACTATATTATAATGCCCAGAATGGTATCACTATATTATAATGCTCAGCATGGTATCACTATATTATAATGCCCAGTATGGTATCAATATATTATACTGCCCAGTATGGTATCACTATATTATACTGCCCAGTATGGTATCAATATATTATACTGCCCAGTATGGTATCAATATATTATACTGCCCAGTATGATATCAATATATTATAATGCCCAGTATGGTATCAATATATTATACTGCCCAGTATGGTATCAATATATTATAATGCCCAGTATGGTATCAATATATTATACTGCCCAGTATGGTATCAATATATTATAATGCCCAGTATGGTATCAATATATTATAATGCCCAGTATGGTATTGCTATATTATAATGCCCAGTATGGTATCACTATATTATAATGCCCAATATGGTATTGCTATATTATAATGCTCAGTATGGTATCGCTATATTATAATGCCCAGTATGGTATCGCTATATCATAACGCCCAGTATGGTATCACTATATTATAATGCCCAGAATGGTATCACTATATTATAATGCTCAGCATGGTATCACTATATTATAATGTCCATTATGGTATCACTATATTATAATGCCCAGTATGGTATCAATATATTATACTGCCCAGTATGGTATCAATATATTATATTGCCCAGTATGGTATCGCTATATTATAATGCCCACTACGGTATCACTATATTATAATGCCCAGTACGGTATGAATATATTATAATCCACATAAATTATTATGTTATAATTTAATTCATATTTATTTGGGTCTTTTTATTATTATTTTGGAAGTTGTTCCGAGCATCATTCATTGAGATCTATCCAAATAACCACAAATCTCCGGTTTCCGAAATGACCCCCTTGTTAACCATCCTATGCTCAGTACCGAAAAATACCGGGTTGGCTCGTGAGACAAGTGTTAATACAAATTAAACAACTAGTAAAATAGTTAATATCGTTAATACGCATGACGGTTGTACTGAAATAAAAATAGTTTCAGAGAGTGTAACAGCAGAGGTCGCTTCACATTAGGATAACTGTGAAGTTAAATTAAAATTACTTGAACGTTCAGCTTTATAAATTTAATCGGGTATCATTAACGTTAAAAGAAAAAATAAGGATAGTTTATGATGTCTCTGGTTGAATCTCAAAATATCTTAGTTGCATTAATATTTTATGATGTGCAGTCAAACTAATCTAAATATGTATTAACTTTAAATATGACACTACTGTGAAGTTAGAAAATTTTCTTAAAGATTTAATACTGAAAGTGGAGAATGAGTTGAACTAATACTTCTGTTTACCAAGTAGAGTTCTAGGTTCGAATTCTTTTATATTTATTTGTATTTATCACGTGTCACTTAAGTCAGTTTTGCAGAGTGATATTCCTTGTCAGTATAACGTAAATAACTACAAACCACAGACAAGAACTAAGCTTCTTCGAGCGGTCAAACAACCTGCTACAGGACACACTGTTATTAACAGGAGAGATAGTTTAGCAGTTTTACCTTTTCTTTATCTTGGATTGTGTTATTCCAAACTAACGCCCATTTTCAGAATATGTACTTTACTTGACTCTTAATTCACATATCATATTTCAAGGCATTCTATTGATAAATACCTGGGATATAGCATCTCCATTTCGGATTAAGTTTTTCCTTTTTTCTTTCATCGCACCAAAAGTACAGAAAATTTATTTGTTAGAAACAAATATCTATCTTCTATGGATTTTGTTTTCAAATTTGGTACGCTGATGGATCTTGTCGACCTACAAAGAAGTGTTCCACTCGATCTACATAAACAACATATGAAAAATTATTCAAGAAGAAAACCTATGAAATTAAACGATAATTTTAAACGGAAAACTACCACTATATATTTTATAGAATCTGGTTGGTTCTGTAAAGTGAAAGTCTTTTCCGAACGTTAGGGCTCAGTTCCAAAGCTGATGTTAGTTACTATCTAACTTACTGCGGTTTGTTGGTGTGTATTGACAAAAAAGTCATAATTTAATAAAAAGAACCTTAGGTGGGGGAGAAAAAAAAAAGGTGTGGCCAAAAAGGAGTGAGCGTGCGACTTAAGGGAATGAAATCCAAATTGACGGCCAATCTGGCCAATTGATGGCCATTCACAAACGTTTTATAGCAAATATTAATTTATTAGTTAGTGAGGCCTAGGTTTTTGTTCAGCTTGGGGCAAGATGACGAATAAAATAACATATGCGACCTAGAAAACTAATGAATAGATATCTGCTGTAAACATATGATCAGTGATATAAGTGACCAATATGGTCACTAAATTTGATTTCATTCTCTTAAGTCTCACGATGTATTATTATTTTTTGGCCACAGTTTTTCACTCCTAAGGTGTTTTTGTTAGACAATCAGTAACAATAACAACAATAATTTATATAACATCATTCATCAGACACTGTTTGAAGGATTTTTTTTTCAATTATCAAATTACTGAATTTAAGGGGAAAAAGTCCAAATCTACTTTTGGCTTTCACACAATTAAGGATGGATACAGAGGGAGGATGGGGGTATGCAGAAACATAAAGTACTGATCATCTCAATTAGAATATTTTTGCTGCATTTTTACTTGTAACATGTTATTTAGGAATATATGAAAGTTCATTGTCACATGCACTATGTTGTGTGATTCAGTATAGTGCTGTAGGATTACTTGTAACTTGATATTTTAGAATAAAATCAATAAATGAGAGTTCATAGTCATATATGTTTCTTTTATTTGTTTCTAAATTAATTTCATGAAATTTACGTTGCAGTAACAAGGAAAAGTTTACTTGGAATCGGGTTTAAGTCACTGTTATTTAGTCGATCATCCCCTCCACCAAAAAATCCTGTATTCACCACTGCACACAATGTTTAAAATAATTTATCCGCCGAATAAAAGAAATTATAAATTAGTAGCGCTAGTTAAACTGATCTTTCAAGTACCTATATGAATAAAGGATACCCGTATTTAGTAATTTACAACTGAACACACTCACACACTCAAACTCATCTGACTGTCTATCAATCCTCATCCCAGTGGCACAGCGTTATGTGTGCAGACTTACAATGCTAGAAACAGGGTTTCGATACACGTGGTGGGCAAGTCACAAATAACCAATTGTGTAGTTTTGTGCTTAACTTCAAACAACACAAGCACGCGCTGGCTCGGCATGGTCAGGTGGTTAAGTCGCACGACTGCTAATCTGTGGTTCGCGGGTTCGAATCCCGATCACTCCAAAGATGCTCATCCTTTCAGCCATGGGGCGTTACAAAGTGACGGTCAGTCCCCCTATTCGTCGGTAAAAGAGTATCCCAAGAGATGGTGGTGGATGGTGATGACTAGCTGCTTTCCCTCTAGTCTTGGCTCAGATAGCCTAGTTGCTTTGCGTCGTAAAACACCAAACCAGCCAATCTCTAGGCTTACACTTGTGGACAGCTAGCGCAGATAGCCCTCATGTAGCTTTCTGTGAAATTACAAAACAAACAATCGCACTGTCTATTAATCTCATTCAACTGTTGTTGGCCACCTACTGCGCTGTTTCACTGCAGCTTACCTTTCAAACTAACAGTTGTAACTCACCATTTTCTAAAACTCATTCCGTTCATGTGTTTAGTCTCACACGTTAACGTGAATTATGTCCGTACATTTTACTTGATTGGTGCGGGAACACTGTCCTTCCTGTGCAGAGCACTCTTTTGTTACCATGGTTACTGAAGTGGCACAAAATACTCAGACAATATCTGAGGCTTTAATAAAAGTAACAAGAAGTTTGCCTTATTAGTTTTTAAGACTCTTTTCACTGCGAAGAAAAGTTTTAAATAACGACACATTGGACACTTGTTAAATAATTTATGCTTCTATTTTGCATCACACAAGCTGCTTTAAAATTTATATTTAGGCTTACAATGAAAATGAATAAAGAACCCATAATCCTATAATTTTGTTATAGGGTTTGCATTAATTTCTATCAAGACTTTTTGAGCCTACATGATTTTCTAACGTAATGAAATTAAACTTCCATCCTTGTTCATTTACAACAGCATCTGAACATCCCCTGTAGAATGTAAACTATTCAAGTTGTATACAAACTTTTTTGTAACTATTAGAATTCCGGTAGTACTGATAAGTTAGGCAAAAAACACGGATTTTATAAATGATTTTGGGTGGAATACTTGTATTAAATGATCAGTGATTTCCATGAGAAGTAATATGCGCAGCTAGTGAATACCATCAAGTAATGCCACTAATAAATTTCACTATTCAGTCCGGAAAAAGGTAGCCGAGAGTGGTGTTGACTAAATGTCTTCTCCTCCCCCTCCACTATTCAGTCTGGCAAAAGGTAGCCGAGAGTGGTGTTGACTAAATGTCTCCTCCCCCTCTACTATTCAGTCTGGCAAAAGGTAGCCGAGAGTGGTGTTGACTAAATGTCTCCTCCCCTCTACTATTCAGTCTGGCAAAAGGTAGCCGAGAGTGGTGTTGACTAAATGTCTCCTTCCCCTCTACTATTCAGTCTGGCAAAAGGTAGCCGAGAGTGGTGTTGACTAAATGTCTCCTCCCCCTCTACTATTCAGTCTGGCAAAAGGTAGCCGAGAGTGGTGTTGACTAAATGTCTCCTCCCCCTCTACTATTCAGTCTGGCAAAAGGTAGCCGAGAGTGGTGTTGACTAAATGTCTCCTCCCCTCTACTATTCAGTCCGGAAAAAGGTAGCCGAGAGTGGTGTTGACTAAATGTCTTCTCCTCCCCCTCCACTATTCAGTCTGGCAAAAGATAGCCGAGAGTGGTGTTGACTAAATGTCTCCTCCCCCTCTACTATTCAGTCTGGCAAAAGGTAGCCGAGAGTGGTGTTGACTAAATGTCTCCTTCCCCTCTACTATTCAGTCTGGCAAAAGGTAGCCGAGAGTGGTGTTGACTAAATGTCTCCTCCCCCTCTACTATTCAGTCTGGCAAAGGTAGCCGAGAGTGGTGTTGACTAAATGTCTCCTCCCCTCTACTATTCAGTCTGGCAAAGGTAGCCGAGGTAGTGGTGTTGACTAAATGTCTCCTCCCCCTACTATTCAGTCCGGAAAAGGTAGCCGAGAGTGGTGTTGACTAAATGTCTTCTCCTCCCCTCCACTATTCAGTCTGGCAAAGGTAGCCGAGAGTGGTGTTGACTAAATGTCTCCTCCCCTCTACTATTCAGTCTGGCAAAGGTAGCCGAGAGTGGTGTTGACTAAATGTCTCCTCCCCTCTACTATTCAGTCCGGAAAAAGGTAGCCGAGAGTGGTGTTGACTAAATGTCTTCTCCTCCCCCTCCACTATTCAGTCTGGCAAAAGGTAGCCGAGAGTGGTGTTGACTAAATGTCTCCTCCCCCTCTACTATTCAGTCTGGCAAAAGGTAGCCGAGAGTGGTGTTGACTAAATGTCTCCTCCCCCCTACTATTCAGTCTGGCAAAGGTAGCCGAGAGTGGTGTTGACTAAATGTCTCCTTCCCCTCTACTATTCAGTCTGGCAAAGGTAGCCGAGAGTGGTGTTGACTAAATGTCTCCTCCCCCTACTATTCAGTCTGGCAAAGGTAGCCGAGAGTGGTGTTGACTAAATGTCTCCTCCCCTCTACTATTCAGTCTGGCAAAGGTAGCCAAGAGTGGTGTTGACTAAATGTCTCCTTCCCCTCTACTATTCAGTCTGGCAAAAGGTAGCCGAGAGTGGTGTTGACTAAATGTCTCCTCCCCTCTACTATTCAGTCTGGCAAAAGGTAGCCGAGAGTGGTGTTGACTAAATGTCTCCTTCCCCTCTACTATTCAGTCTGGCAAAAGGTAGCCGTGAGCGGTGTTGACTAAATGTCTCCTCCCCACTTTGTCTGTAAGTTCCAAGCTGGAGATGGCTAACCTTACGTCGTATTCAAGAAATCCGATAAAACAAACGAGCAAACTGCAGAAGAAAAGTTACATGGGCTACTCATGTGATAGTAGAGACTTCTGGAATCATCACGGTTACAAGCTCAAAATGAACTTATAATTAAGTCATACAAGTTATACCCTTTCTCTAATCAGTTTAACACCATTCACATGTCGTATATTAATAACATCAGTGAATGTACGCGTATGAACCCCAAAATGTTTGTCCACAGACTCTAGAGTGTTATCCGATACTGTTGACATACAAATTAGTGTAATCTATTTTTGTATGTTAACGAAACGTGCAGTTTTTACTTATGTTTATCACTGTCATCATCCGGTTAACCCTCCGCCATCTGGTGTACTTAATATAACATTATATTGAGTGTGGATAACGGTTACGTCTTTCTGGGTACGTGCGACTGAGATATGTTCAGAATCAAGCAATCTCTCACAAATGAACTATTTTCATTTGACAAACGTCAATATTTTAAGTTGACGGCCGTAAACCAAATCTGTATAGCGATGATTTAATTTGTTGTAACCTTTCAAAATCGCAAATTTTCTGGAGTTAATCCAACAGTTAAAAAACAACACATATTTATGTTTATTAGACTTTGTAGTGTACATCCACTATTTTTTCAAGCTGTACTCAATTCAAAGATATAACTGCAGAAACAAATTCCAGTTGTTTCTCTTTATTTAATAATTTCACTATACCTGATCAGTTTTTGTTTGTTTTAATGACAGAGCCAAGTGTCAAGGGTCAAACGTTTACACATATTTTGGTAAAGGGAAACACAAGCCCTCAACAGCTCAGGAGGTTCTTTTCCAATACAGTGTAATAAATTTGTTAAAACTCCCCTACTACAGCAAGTTAATGCTGCGCTCACGCGCGCGCGTGTGTGAATAACACACATAGGAACAGAGTAATTTCTTGTTTTAAATGCCCTACCACCTGAAACATAAAACCTAAAGTGAAATATTGGATATCACATTTACATTACGATCGTTACTAAAACCAAGTGATAGACGTAGCTGTAGCGTTGGCCATGTCATTTCTTACCAGCCATGTTAGGTCAGTGATAAAGAGTTATTTAAACGAGTTTTGTTAGTGTTTATGCGTGAGAAACGGCTTGAAGTATATAATTTGTTCCTTTTTCAGATAGCCTCAGACTCTCTTTTGCTGTCTTTTCAGTCACACTTAATGATCTAACGTGGCTTATAAACTCGAAACTAAAGTTGGTTCTTACGAGAATTTATTACTGATTTTGAGCAAATATGTTTCGTATTTTCACAGTTACCATCGTAAAGTGAATGAACCCAAAGTGATAAATCTGCGACTGAAAACCCACCACACGAGTGTATGTCTATAAACAAAAACACAAATGTCTTATCTTAAATGTAAATACATATTTGGAAAAAATATATAAAAGTTTTTTTAATTACAGATTCAACCGAAACGACAGATCTGAACAGCTTTTAAAGTTATTCTATAATATAAAGAACTAATTATTTGTTTTTCAAGTTAAAGTTGCAAACATTACAATGGCAAAAGCCATTAAATATTCACTAAGAATTTAAAATTATTTCACATTCATCTTGAAAGCAAATTAAAGGATCTCCCACCATGTATGTTTGTGTTTCTTAGTTTGTCCAATTTAAACATGCTATGATATTTTGTTTCACTTTTTCCCACTTAACCCAGAGTATATTTTACCTATAAGATTACACGTACCTCTCATGTTTAATTTGTAAGCAAAATACTGGGGCCATTAGTTTACTTAATCGGTACTTACTCAGTATTAAGGTAACATATGATTAAAATATGGCCCAATACACAGAATAATTATCTTTCGGTTTAAAATTAATAACTTGTGAGAAAGCTAACTCTTAACTAAAAGACTGTACATGTTCGGAACCTGCATTGAAGGTCTGGAAGATCGAAATGTCCTATATTTAAAATCTAAATGTTCTATATTTAAAATCTAAATGTCCTATATTTAAACGATTCTTGTTTTCTGAAGAATAAAAACAACGTTCTAAAGTTCACTTTTCTCCAGTATACCCACTGAAATCATTCTACACCATAATTCTATATCACAGTTTACTTTATTACATTTTCTGTGTTAATAATATGTCATTAAAAATACAATTATATAATACGTACGAAAGGGTATTTTCTAATTTTGCATTGAAAATATACAAGTTTCAAAAGGTATCAAAACCTCCTTGTAAGTGAAGTTAACCAGTTTTTTTTTTCAAACTGGAGGCCACGCCTTAAAGGAGACGTAGAATGTATTCTGTGTGCATGAGTGTTAATAGGATAGCATTACCTTATATCGAACTTCGATTACTGTATACTTACGTCTGTCTGAAACTGAAGTGTACCACAAATTTTAATACACAGTGATAGTCGAAAATTGGAATATTTTTTACTGATATATTTACGTGTTGGGGTGTTAAGTGCCTGAGACAAAAGTAAAAGAAAGAGCTGAGTGAACATTTGTGAACCATTAGAATAAACTATGTTGTAACGTGTACTACATTCTCAGTGTTATATATAACAATATTTTTGTATGACGTAATACTGTTACGAAATCTGTAAAACAAATTTTGTAACTAAATATTGTTTATTAATAAATAATTTTAAACCTTAAATTTCAATTTATTTTTTTCAAATCTTATTTCACGTTTATCAAATAAAACTTCACTTGGATCGGTCTAACATACTTCCACAGCAATAAAAACATTTGGCGTAAAACCAGTTGTTTTTTTTTCTTAAAATATGAATTTGTTTGTTTCAGTGCTGTTTGGTTTGAATGTAATGCTACTTGTGTGTTCCGGATTTTGTGTACCATCATCCGTGCTACTGCTAATTGGATTATGTGTGGTGAGTATATGGTAACCGGGGTCTACTAAAAGCAAACAACTCTTAATGATAACGAAGACGAAACAACAGCGGTCAAAAGAACCCTTAAACTGGTTAAAGAATTGTTTAAGTAATTACAAAAATAACTCAAATGTTTTTATTATTGTATAGTAATGTTTTGAGACAATATGGGATCTATTAGTCCATATCGACTGTCCCATACCTTATAAGTAAACTGAAACTATTGATAAGTCAATAAAAACAATTTATGTTAATTTGAAGGAAACCTGTATTTTATATTATTTATGGTACAAAACACTCTTTATATATAAAGTAAATTTGTATCTCTAAAAACATTCAACAGCTTTTTTATTTACATTTTATAATTTAACAATTTATTCTATTTCTCTTACTTTAACTTCTTTCTAGATCTAGATTTCCTATTTTTTTGGTCCTCAAATCCTCATGATTTAGTCCAGTGATGTTCATCTTTACAGCCCGGCATGGCCAGGTGGTTAAGGCACTCGACTCATAATCCGAGGGTCGCGGGTTCGAATTCCCGTCATACCAAACATGTTCACCCTTTCAGCCATGGGAACGTTATAATATGACGGTCACTCCCAGTATTCGTTAGTAAAAGAGTAGCCCAAGTGTTGGCGGTGGGTGGTGATGACTAGCTGCCTTCCCTCTAGTCTTACTCTGCTAAATAAGGAACGGTTAGCGCAAATAGTCCTCGTGTAGCTTTGCGCGAAATTCAAAACAAACCAAACGAACAAACAATTCATCTTTACTTGGTCTTGGAATATTTCTTCCTACTTTTTGTCCTTCGTAAGCTACAGTTTAGCGGTTAACAGCTTTTACACAAATTACATTTTGTGAAGTACTGAAGTACGAAAGTAGGAATAAAATGTATCTCCTTCTTAAAGCTTGTGGAAGAAATGTTCTTCCATGTTCTCACTTGTGGGCATAACTTCCTCACTTATACACGTCCAGTTCAAGACGTTTTGTTTTCAAATTCCTGATGGTTTAGCTGCGATTTGTTACATGTTACAATTTGAACTAGCCGAAAACTGAGTTAAATGATAATTTAAATTTGAGAGTTCATTAAATGTAGATATATATCCGATTTATGATACTTGTCGACAATATTGACACAAACAGTTATCTTTTTTGACAGAAATATATTTTAATATACAAACAACAAAACAATTTACAATAATGGTTCTTACCAATAATGAACTATGTACCAAAGTGTTACAAACTTACAAATAATATTGAGGTTTCGTTGTGATTTGAAACGTCCTTGATATCCTATCGACGGTTCACGATGAGCGAGTTACGTTCAAGTTGATGTAGGTACAATTAACTTGACATGGAGCTAGCTAGCTCTGTTTTCTTCTTTTTTTTACGTGCCCGGCATGGCCAGGTGGTTAAGGCGTTCGACTCGTAATTTGAATATCGCGGGTTCGAATCGCGGTCGCACCAAACATGCTCGCCCTTTTGAGCCGTGGGTGTGCTATAATGTGACGGTCAATCCAACTATTCGTTGTTCAAAAGTTAGCCCAATAATTGGCACTGGTGAGTGGTGATGATTAACTGCCTTCCCTCTAGTCTTAGACTGCTATATTAGGGACGGCTAGCACAGATAGCCCTAGAGTAGCTTTGTGCGGAATTCCAAAACAAATTCTTTCTTTGCAAGTTAAGTATTTCCACCAATAAAGTTATGTATTGTTTTTGTATAATATTTAAGTCCGATGTGAATCCGCTGACGTTAAATGGTTTGTAACGTTCGTAATCTATAAATGTTCCCGGTGAAATATCTGAAGTTTCAAATTAATAAGCGTTAATCACAGTTATAGCTTCCGAGGTTTACAGTATACCAAACATAGCAAACCAATAATATACTCTTCAAAAAAAGAAACTCAAAAGGGATATTTTTGTTATTTTAAAGAGAAATATATGTAACAACGTTACAAGCTCAGAGTATGTGACGTTACACGTGTTTAGGCACTGATTGTCAGACCAAAATGACAGTAAAAGTTGTGCACTTTGAAAACGGAGGAAAACATCGAATTTTTCGCCAAAACGCATGCGTGTCCAATAAATTTGTTTGAGAGATCTGCATGTTCTGCAAGTGCGACATGTGCAAAATTCCTATAAAAGTGACGGGTTCTTGGTTTCCATAGCTCAGTGTTAAGCCACCGACACGCAATACAGTTACGCCAAGACTGACTGAAGCACAACGCAACAACGCCATTGGTCGCTTGGAAGCAGGCGAATCTCGATCAGATCTTGCCAGAGCTGTAAATGTCCACCCAAGCATCATCACTAGGCTATGGAATCGTCACCAACAACATGGATCAACTCGTGACCGTCCACGATCTGGCAGACCTCGTGTGACCACGCCCGCACAAGATCGCTACATCCAGTTACGTCACCTTCAAGATAGGACCACCACTGCGACGTCTACTGCCTCAACCATACCAGGGCGCGTAGGATTTCCGATCAGACCGTACGCAACCGTCTACGAGATTCTTAGGCCCCATGTGCAACCCATCATGGTGAACGTCAACGATGTTTTCCAACATGACAACGCCCGTCCTCACACAGCCCGACTCACCACTGTCTTTTGAGACACCACAACATCAACGTTCTTCCCTGGCCCTCCAGATCACCAGATTTAAACCCCATCGAACATCTTTGGGACGAGTTGGATCGACGTCTGCGACGGCGACAACCTCAACTGCAGACTCAACCTCAGCTTGCAGCAGCTTTGCAGGCTAAGTGGACAGCCATTCCACAGGATGTGATTCGTCATCTCATCGCTTCCATGGGCAGGAGATGCCAAGCAGTTATTGATGCTCACGAGGGGCATACTCGTTATTGACGTTGAGTGACGTTAAACTTCACCTAGTGAGCGTGGACTTCGCCTTTGCAGACTTTGGATGTTCAGCAGTAAATGTGCAAAGTTTCACACATGTCATACAGAACTACCCGGAATAAACTTGTCAACAATTTGTCTCATATTTTGCCTTTTGCGTTTCCTTTTTTGAAGAGTATATATACTGTCTCTTGGCGAGTCGCTTTGGTTATATTTAAAGCGCGAGGAAATTTTCTAAACATTTCAGTTTACACGACAATTTTGACGATACGCTGATATTTACGTTCGCACAAACACAGTGTTGATTCTTATACTCAAGAATCTTATACAACTTCTGTTGAAAGGTGGTAATTTTGCAATACAGATTTAAAAGTACAAGTTGTGTACATTTCTAAATATAAATTTAACTTGAACATCGATATATATATATATATATATTAGGAAATCCGTCATAGTTTCTCGTTTCTATATCTGCATATTTTAGGTGTAATTGTATCTAGTTCCAACTGTTTTGATTGCCACATTATGCTTTAGACATGCGTATGTCTAACTGCAGCTGTTTCAGCTTCAAAATCCTCATGTCTTAGGTGTACTTGTGTATAGGTCCAGCAGTTTTATTTCCCAAATCGCCGTGCGTTATGTGTGTGTATGGTTCCAGAGGTTTTGGTTTCCAAATTCCCATGCCTTAGATGCGCCTTTATGTATAGTTCTTCCTTACCTTGTAATACAAGGTATTTATTACCTTGTAATAAATAATCTTTATTTTATTATATTATTGGGTGACGACCACTTATTGACAAGTGAGTCAGTTTTTTTTTTTTTGCCTTCTTTTTCCTTCAAGTTCGTTCCAAGTACTTTAAGGAGGAACACTTTCGTTATTCCTTACTGCCCTTGTATCCATTGGTTTCTACACTATCAGTCGGCTTCACCCTTTTTGGTTTTGTTAGTTGTACCTGCTTACCCAAATTCTGTTGGTACCATGTGCCGTTGCATTACCGTTAACTTAAAGCAGTGCATCAACAGGGAAAATAATTGTATCGCTAAACAAAATTTGTATTGAAGTTGGGTGAATCCTACGTTCTGGGTGTATGCTCGATCTGGGTGTATGAGAGTTGGGTAAAGTGCTCGATCTGGGTGTGTGAAAATTGGGCAAGCAATTCTTTCCCCAAAAAGAGAAGTTGGGAAAGCAGTCTCTATCAGAAAATACTTGAGTCTTGTAAAAAAGCAACAACAAAAACTCAGAATTATTGCATTACTATTAAGCATTTAAAAAAGTCCTCAAAGTTTCTTAACTTGTTTAATTGAATTTACAAACGTGAGCGAGTTTTTGTTCTTTTTAACACATAAACATGGAATATCCTCAGACCCTTTCAAACAACATTAATAACTTAAAGTGGCCACAAACTAAGAGCAATGAAAAAAAAGATTAAACATGTTTATTATCAATATTTTTGTGGTGGAAATTAATAATTTGTATTAGTTTGTATTAAATCCTGACAGTAGGCAGCCTAAATGGTACTGTTCCGTTAAATCCCCGCAAATGGAAAAAGTTGCCATATCAATACAATGCTTAATATAGTTTTAGAAGTTTATTATAGACATTTGCTGAATGAATAAAACGCATATTCACGTGTATGTAAATATTTAAATGCACAAGTTATTACAATTGAGGGGGCATAACGGAAAAGTGCTGCATAAATTGTATATCTATGACGAACATCTAGTTATATCCATCTATTCGTTCATTGTTACATCCTCTCGTTTGGAAGTTACTAGGTAATAGGTGTTTTGATCCTTCTTTTACATAAAAATGGCAAGAAAGATTTTATTTCTCAAATATTTTAATATAGTGAAATATAATGGAACTGCTACTTAATGCTCACACGAGTGTGTGTTTTGTCAAAAAAATGTAACAAAACTTTTTTCTAGGATAGCAAGTTGCTTCTGTTACCATGGATACTGTGCACAACAGTGACAACACTGATCTACGTGATCTTATCTTTGTATCTTCTATGTGATACCGTAAGTAGTCTCATTTAAGTTTTCCTCGTTAGATGAGACAAAAAAAAAAACTAATCGTTATCAAATATTATAGCTGTGAGAGCTGTTACTTCAAAATTAAAATCAGTCTTTACTCAACTTGAAGTTGGTTCTCTCATCAGTAATAACAAACGAACAAGAAACAATAGAGTGCAATAATACAGTAAAACAACAATTAAAGTACTCTTTGTTTGAAGGTCACGAATTTAAGTACTAGTACGTCAAGAAAATTACCAAGATTACTAGAACATCAGATACACGAACGTAATGTAACTAAATATATCACAATTAAACGCAAAATTTTATTTTCAACGACTTGTCATGTTTCGTTTCAGAAATTTCATCCTTTACTACTAGTGTTTTTCCTAGTGGATTTAGTAATTTGCTCTTTAAACGTAAGTATAATGTTTTGTGCATACGTGTGAGTTCTCGTCTTCATGTCCTTCTTAGAGGTAGATATCACGAACAGTAGTCTAATTAATAAAATATTTTAAATCTGCTTAAAGGAGTACTGTATTTTTAACATGTTCCTGATAAAAAACTTTGTATTCGTTTATCCATGTATTTAAGCATGTTAGAGAGATAATCTTGTTTGAAATAACACTTTAAATACTAGTAATTATTTATATGGAAGTATATTTAGGCTGACGAATACAACACACAAATAAATTTATTTTTCTTAAAAGGTTAATAATAACACCCACTTATTTATTTAAAGGAAGTTTTAAAACCGGTTTTGAAAGTCTTAAACCAAAGCATGCTGGTGAAGAAAAATGACGTTTAAATAAACATTTAAAGGTTTTATCATCAACAGTGCCATTATAATGACAAAGTAACATTTTATACTGATTACACTTTTGTTTAAAAATAAAATATGTTGGTTACAGGTATATTGTCTTCTATGTGTGATATCTCAGTATCAAGAATATTTGGCCGGAAGAGGGCACCCTGGACAAACGACATTTAGTCGGGTAAGTTATTATTATTAATGTGAATTGAGTTTTAAATGTTTGTTAATACAGTAAGAAAATTTACTGTGGTCTATATATTTCAGTATGATCGATTCAATAAACGACAAATACCCTAGTGTTTGGTTCTGAAACTAATTTCTTATTCAATGTTTCGTACTCAAGGTTAGCAGCATGACTAGAATATACATATTAAAATGAAAAAAAAAAAGATAAAAAGTATGTTAACCGTCAACAATGAATAACTTGTTGAATACATGAGTGGAGTACGGTTCTAGATATTAAAATCTGTAAATCACGTGACAACTACAACCAATAAAATAATGCCATAGCACGGATTGTATCAAAACTACATTTTGACGTTCTTTGGCGTTTACAAAGCAATGCTGCTAACTAAAATTGATCGCTTTTGCAAATATTATATAACAGCCCTTTTCGATGCGAAACACTGGATTAATCCTTGTAGTTAATAGCATTGGAAAACAAAGGAAAGTGAATGAACTTGGGAACACGATGTAATCCTTAAAGCTACTTGTAACAAAGTCGTACTCCAGTCGTTGTAAGACAAGTACGTCGTCTCTAGAAAACAAGAATCAACGAACATGTATTTTAGTGACAAATGTCTTCTACATATGACAGACAACATGTTAAGAGAGATCATTTTTGAAATAAGCAATGCATACCGATATTGTCTCCACGACACACGATCAACCGTTGAGTGCGCAAAACAGGTGGAAAATGAAATGGGAGTTCATATTAATCTATACGAATATATACTAGTCAAATTGCCTTCCGGTGGCTCAAGAGCAAGTCTAAAGACTTAACGCTAGAAACTGGGTTTTGATACCTGCACTAGTTAAATCCCAGATAGCCCACTGTGTAGTTATGTGCTCCATAACAAAAAGTTAAGTCATTGTACGTAGCGCCTATGGATTGTGCGCTTCTAGACTGTTGAAAGAAATGCAGTAAAACCGTCGTCTACCTACGCTAGATAGATTATAGAAAACAACGGGCCATAATTCACGAGGGAATTATTTTACAGAGAAAACGCTGAAGCCTTGTTGTCAGCATGAGAGATCGTCAGATAGAGTACGGTTGAACATGTTGATGTGGCAAGGCTCCAAAATCGTTTTAATCTAACGTAATCAATCTGTATTTCACTGGTTAAATAAGAAGTACATCGAACTGGCTAATTGTTTGTTCGAACACCAGTACTTGTGCCAACATCGAAAGAGAGTTTTAGCCTCATCTTGTTTCGAAAAATTGAAATTATCTACAGCCACTTGTTTCAAACTTTAGGCCTTACAGAAGTCTGAAATATCTCCTTTCAAGTCATCAAATACATACGTTTTTCTCTTTGGTTAAATTAATTATATCTCCACAATCTGTGTCAGAACATTAAGAATAAACTTTAATTTCACATAATAAATGTTTTATACAAAAAACAACAACAAAATAACAAACCCATATCAAAAGTATATGTAACATATTACGATTCAGTGTTCGAATTGTGCTGAAATATCTCATTTTTATTGAAGTAATGGCCTCCAAAGATTTGTGTAATATCATTAACGTGATGATAAAGTTATATGAACAATATTATTTTAACTATAGTTAGTTTATCATGTATTACCAGTTAGGAATAAAACTAGTTGTGGAAAAAAGACGGTCCAGTTGATTCGTTTAAAAAACACCAAAGCTGTTCGGAAGCTTGTTCTGCCTCAGTTTTGGATATTTTAACGAAGATTATATTTTCAATACCAAACCATGGAACACCTAACAAATGATTAAGATAATACATTTGTAAGGAGAGAATGTTTAACGTATAATGCAAAAGGTAAACTATAAAGTAGAATACACTGTTCTCAGCAATGGAAATAATCGACAAGAAAGATGTCATTATTTTGAAATGTTATTATTTTGGGCAGACATCTCGCATCTTCCCCGTCTTCCATCTTCTAATCTTCCATCTGATATTGAATTATAAACAAGACAGAAGAAACGTTTGCGAATAGTTCGCTATCTTTATTGCAAGCAATTGCATTTTGAATCTAATGGCTCCCAGGTTGTATTTCAAAAAACCCATGCAGATATATAATATTTTGTCCAAAGCTTTATGGAAACATTGGTCGATGACGTACCCAAGGGTTAATTTTACCCTTCTGTTGTAGCTATAGCTAAGAATAACAAACAATAACAAAATTAAGAAGCAGGTATTCCTACTATAAAATAACGTGAATGATGGTAAAAAGGAAATATATAAAAATATAAATATTTTTAGTAAATAAAAAATAAATAAAATTGAATATTATTCATTCCTTCTTTCTCTTGCGGCGTTTCTTTTGTACATAAATATAAAATCATTTGCTTCAATAGGTAACATATTTGATTATAATTCCTATTTTTCATTGTCCAAATAGGCAGTACCTAGCGTACGCCTGCACACGTTACAAACACGACAAGAAACTTCCAAATTTATTACGACTCCAATAAAAGGTCACCTAGGAGTAAATTCTCCCAACAACCTACAACCAGACGTCTCTTGGAGAGAAGATTCAACTTCTAAGTCCAATATTTGCAGCGAACTTAGTTCTGTCTCGGAGGAACACATCGTCCAAGACATCTCTAAGGCAGCAGGTGAACATAGTAACCAGGAAATACCAGGAACTAAGAACGCCCGTTCAGACGCATCGTTACACAATATTGTCATTGTTTCTTCTGGAAGTCCAACACAGCTTTTAGAAACAAACCACAAAAATACGTCCTTCGATACTAATAATAGCGATCTCATGGAACTGGACTAGTAGAAGCTTCTAGACAGTCAACCATATGGTGATGACCAGAGCATGTAATCTTTTTTTGTTAATTATATACTTTGATTTATGATTTGCTTTAACTTCTGCCATATTCTTTTTCCTCACGTTTTATAACAAGACCCAAGTTCTTTTTAAACTTACAAAGAAGTGTAAAATCTAAAAATTACTCTAATTAATCATTTTAATGTTTCGGGAAGGGGAAATAGTAGATGTGCAAGTTAATAAACAATTTAAAGTAAATTTTGTATATGAAAAACATGTTCTAATAAGCTGTGTCAAGAAAAAAATTCAATTTTTTTACTTACAGATATAAATAACTTCGAAGACTGTAGATTTTCAAACTCGTGGATTTGGCTGCCATGGCAACTAAGAAATTGGCGTTCTGGTTGCTTCGGGAAAAGATTTGAATAACATTTCACAGTTAATCCATTTCTGAACCAGTAGGTGTCGTCTTAGGGGAAAGTACTAAAGAAAACAACCGTGACATAAACTTTCAACCAAACGAGGATGAATACAATTTTTTAATGGAAGAACCCTGTCATGGTTACAGGGTCTTGAAAAAAACAGAAAGAATAAAAACGTAACAAATACACAAGACTAATTTTTCATATGACATTTCGCAATGCATTAAAAATAGAATAATTGTACAATGTACGTAAACTTTAATTATTCGCTATATTTTCCGTAAAGCCTTAAAGTTACATTTAAAATACATTGTATTACACTCACATATAACTTTGTTATCAACAAACAAAAATGTTTACCATTCAAAAGAATAAACGGTGTAAATTAATATGGAAATCGTAAAAAGTTTGGTACCAATAAAATTCTTATGAAACAAAAGAACTTTTATTGTTTTTGTTTTGACTTATAAATAGGCCTGGCATGGTCAAGCGCGTAAGGCGTGCCACTCGTAATCCGAGGGTCACGGGTTCGCGCCCGCGTCGCGCTAAACATGCTCGCTCTCCCAGCCGTGGGGGCGTATAATGTGACGGTTAATCCCACTATTCGTTGGCAAAAGAGTAGTCCAAGAGTTGGCGGTGGGTGGTGATGACTAGCTGCCTTCCCTCTAGTCTTACACTGCTAAATTAGGACGGCTAGCACAGATAGCCCTCGAGTAGCTTTGTGCGAAATTCCAAAACAAACAAACAAAGACTTATAAATAAAGGCAAGAGAACTTGTTTTGGGACAAACTTTCGTTTGTTTGCTTGAACGCACGCAAGTATGTAGGTGACATTCTCTCTCATTCCAAATTTGGTAAACGCTAACTTACAGAGATCATCATATGATTGGGGAAACTAATACAACGTCTAATATTAATACAGTGCAAAAAGTGTTTGGACAAAGTCAAAAATTAGACTTCAGGATACTTTCAAAGAACAATGGAAGATAAGTCACAGGTGATGTATCAAACTTTTATTAACCTTTATATTTGAAACCACTAGCTCAGTGGGAGTGCTTGAATTCGAAAAGTAGTTAATATTTTGTGTATTTCCTTTTAATTTCATAACTGCGGGCAGTCTTTCAGACATTGTTACATCTTATATAATTAAAGTTTCCTTTGGGATTTTGCTTCAAATGCCTAATACATTTCCATAACTCTTCAGAAGTAACTTTTGATTTATCAAGTTTTTTTATGTATCAGATCCTCGATTTGCTCAGTTGGGTTTAAATTGGGATTGGAGGGGGGGTAATTGGTTCATTATAATGATACCAGTAGCTTCCTTCTTAGTTAAGTTGAATTTCTCCATATGTTGAATGAGTGTTTAGGGTTCTCTTCTTGGTACTAGAATCCTTTACCATTAATACGCAAACCGCTGGGTATACCTTGACGGATCAGTGTCTGATAGTCCATTATTCCATCTATTTTGAAAAGATCTGCTGTTGCCTCAGCAGTAAAATACCTCCAAACCATCACACTATCTCTCCCATTCTTCATGGTAAGAGCTATACTTTAAACTAAATATCTTTCGCCTTTATTCTGCTGGATGTACAACATGTGCTTTGAACCAAATGTTTCAAACTTGGACTCATTCATCCGCAACACCCTTTTTCAATCAACAGCAGTCCAGTTTTTGTACTTTTTAGCAAATTTCATGTTGTATACCTCATGCTTGAGATCAGTGGCAGTCTTCTCTCTATCCAGAAGGTTCTATAAACGAAGATACTTTACATTAGTATCATTGAGTTTACGAGTTCTGCTTATTCCGGTCACATTTTTAAAATTATCTGTCTAAGTATAACGATCTAGGATGTACTTGACAGTATTTGGGAAGCATTTCAAGTCTGCATAAATTTGTCATAGGGTCCAGCCAGCATCATATAAAGCTATAATGCGAACTCTTTGCTCTACTGACAATTCTCTACACGTTTTGGGTCATGGCATGACAACAAATTTTAATACGTAGTGTTAAACATTTTTTATCAAGGTTTATTTGTGAGTGCTGTTAAATTAATACTCCTGGTTTATATTGGTACCATATGTTAGTTCCTTTTTACCTTCTTCGTATACAGTTAAGACATTGCTTGGGTTACCACGACAGTTATTTCACACCCTTAAATTGATCAATATGTTAATTCAAGCAGAACCCTTATGACGTGCTCTTGGTACACGTATATGGGAATTCTAATGAATGATAAGTATTCTCAACCTGGTTCATTCAGCTGTCAACAAGGATCAGTGAAGCATTACCACAGTATTGAAATTTACATTTTGTTATCGCATAGATGAATTAGCCTTATAAAATGGAAAGAATGACAAAATATTATTTTGCCCTAATACTTTTGCACAAAAATACTGTGATATTTCAATTTCAAATTTCCAACATCTTTCGTTTCACTATAAAAACCAAAAACTGTAGCTCTGAAGGGTTAATGCCCCAGTGATTTTTGTGAACAGGTTGTTCCATTTTTTGTCCAAAGCTATGTGAATGTTTCAAAAACAACAAACATTGATATCGTCCACAACCTCTGTCAATTTAAATGTTGAAAAGTATTTCGTAATCCTGTAACCCAATTTTCCATCCTTCTAGAACACATAATATATTTTCACTTTAAACATTTCACGCTTCTATAAGAATAAAACCCACATATAATTTAACTTGTAAAAATGTTGTTAGGTCATGTAAAGACAGATAGGATGTGTTGTATGCGCCAATTACTGCAATGTGAAAAGAATGCCATTAGAGTTCACCAGGGTTTAGATTTTAATGTCTTTCTTTTCGTTGCTCATATAACACACCAATAAATGAACGTGAGGACTATGTTCACTTGTATCACGTCTCAAACCCCTGACATTTCAATCCAAAGCCCAGTAGCCTAATCACTAAGCCATTTCGCCTACAAACTAAGTTTACAATGTGAAAAATTAAGATTTGTGATTATGTATGAATCTAAGCTTGGATTTGTTTCGTAAGATGACGGCTCCAGAGCATACACACAGATTGGCAAAAGAAATGAAAGCGATTTTACTATTTTCATCTTTCAAAAGACCTCAAGACTTGGGTCAGTTTAGAAAGATTAACAAAAGAGATCTAACTAATCTGAACAACCCATGCAACTACCATCTATAAAGGCCAACAAATACAGACTTCTGCATTAGGATAGCCGGTAGCCAAACAGATAACACCAATCAGGATTGGTCAAAATTTTACTTCAAACAAAATTGAAAACACTTCAGGGTTTCTGTTATTACTTCTACTGTGCAGTTCTACGTTTGTCAACTGTCCTTCAAACAATTTACTACACGGTATGAACAGGAGGTTCTGGATCGTGTGGACGTAAATGCGTATTATTTGGAACACTTGCTGTTGGAGAATGATAAATAAATAGAAAAGAAAAAAACTTTTCATTTATAAACGTAGACGTTTGTTGTTGTTACATTTTGTCATCCTTGGTTTTGTGTGTATGGATGAAAAGCCAGTATAGGAATAAAATATTTTGGAATAAACAAATATTAGTGTATTTTGTGCATGTCAATGTACTTTACTATCAAGAATCTCACATTGGCCATTAAGTAATAATAACGAAGTACTTTCTGTGAACTAAAGTTTAAAATAACTCTAAAATTACGGTGATATGGTAAACATGTATTTTTTTCCAAACAGAAAGAAACAACTTAAACTGATCTTGCAAAATGCCTCCAAAAAAGACACTACACTCCCATGATTATGAAATAGACACGTATGAACAGTGATTTAAATAAAATATCATTACAATTAAATTGGGCCTACTTTTTGGTACCTACTCCTAGTACTGTGTTACGTATTGTAATTTACCGCGGACGGGTTTCTACTTTATTATATTACGTATTGCGATTTCAAACGAATCGAAATGAGTTAAACTGTAGTTTGGATTTAGAAATTAATAGAATGTCGACATGTATTAAATGTATGATATTTGCCAATAACATTGATAGACATAGTCTTCTATTTAAACACAAATATATTTTAATCTACAAACAATAACACAGTTTATAATAACATTTATTATAAATGATGATTTATTTGCAAACGTTTTACAAACTAACAAACAGTACTGAATTTCTTATCTAGTTTGGAATTGAATATTTTTTTCAGCGGTTCACTATAAGTGAATTAGTTTCGATTTGATACAAGTGCAGTTCACTTAACATGTAGTTAGCTAGCTCACTGTTCTTGATTGGTCTTACACCTCTTACAAGCTGACTTTTCGCCGACGTTTATCATAGTTATAGCTTTTGAGATTTATCGCACACTGACTGTAGCAAACCAACAATATAAACCGTCTCTCCAGGTTGCGTTGGTTACTTTTTATAAACTAGAAATTTTATTGATTCTTACACTCAAAAATCTTCTACAAATTTAGGAAATAGACAGGAATTACACAATATACATTTAACAGTATAAGTTATATGGCTTTCTAAATATATGTTTAACTGAAACACACATCGATATTAAATATATGATAGTAAATTCGTTACAACCGTTAACAAAAAAATGTCACGTTGATAATTGTTGGTCTAAGACACAGTAGTATTTATGGAAAGTTGCAGAAGACTGGGTGGAAGTAGGTAGAAAAACAAGTTCATGGTTGTTCTCTGAAGAAGCTTGATGTAGTGGAACCTTCGTGACAAGGCAATTGTTAAAGAGGTAAAACATGATTGCAAAGAGAATCACGTTATTCAGTACTTGTAATTCAAGCTTAATCATCGTTTCCAGAAAGTTTAAATGATGTGAATATACAGATAATGGTTTCATGCGGTTAAAACAACATGCTGTAAAACACGTGTATTATTAACAGGAGTGATGGTTTAGCGATTTTACAGCTTCTGTAGCTTAAAATGTGAAAATTCAAACTGAACACCAACTTTTAAAGAATGTACTTTACTGGACATTTACTAAACATATCAAATTTCACGGCAATCCATTAAGAATCACCTGAGACAGCTCCGGTTTTCATTGTGTGTCTTTTTCTTTTTTTTCTTCGCACCAAAAGTAAGGAAACTTTATTTGACAGAAAACACACTTAATTTTTATCATTTTTTTTTCAAATTTCGTGCGCTGATAGATATTTTCAACCTACAATTTGTAATCTTATTTCGTGTAAATATAAGTCAGATATGCAAAGTTATTCAACAAAAACCGCTCAAACTTGACGAACAATTTTGCGCATGTGCACGCCAAACGTCACGTGAGCTAGCGGTGTTGTCTAACATTTTTACTTCAGCTTCACCATATTTAGTTTTTGTGTTTTTTTTGTTGTTCGTATTAAAGACGGCAGTTAGAGCAGCAAAACTATAACGTAAACGAACGTACAGATATATAAGTATTGGCTAGGCCAAGTAAACTAGATTAGCAGTTTAAGTTCTCAAAAAAGTAAAAGGATGGGCGGTTATTATTGATTGCCAGATGTTCAGTACAAATTTGCTAAATTTTATGAAACTATCCTAATTAAAGAGCATTTAATGTCACATGATAGTAGCTTAATCAATTAGCATAAATAATGATACTTCATACGATTACACCAAGTGCATAGGGGTTTTGTTTTGTTTTGAGTTTCACGCAAAGCTACACGAGGGCTATTTGCGCTAGCCGTCCCTAATTTTGTAGGATAAGACTAGAGGGAAGGCAGGTAGCCATCACCACGCGCCACCAACTCTTAGGCTACTCTTTTACCAAAAAATAGTGGGATTTGACCGTCACATTATAACGCCCCCACGGTTAAAAGGGCGAGCATGTTTGGTGTGACGGGGATTCGAACCCGCGACCCTCAGATTACGAGTGGAGTGCGTTATCCACCTGGCCATGCTGGGTCGCGCATAGGGGGTAATGACAAGAAACTGTTAATGTAAATTCCATAGCGTCACTATAAAGGAAGCTATAAATTGTTTTAGAAAGGAAAAACAACCACCATGTATTTTAAAGAACTTAAATGGTTCTGTAAAGTAAAGGTTGTTCCGAATAATAGAGTTGCGATACTAAAGCTATTATTGGTTACTATCAAGGATCACTTTCTTACTTGCTGTAGTTTGTTGATGTTTATCGACACAAAGTCATATCTGATCAAAAACACCTTAGTTGTGTAAAAAAGAAAGAAAATGCGGTTTAAAAGGGATCCAGCGTGAGATTTAAAGGAATGAAATCAGAATTGAAGGTTAAAGTAGAAACTACATTTATATCATTGATAAAAATATTACAGCAAATATTCATTAACTAGTAAGCTGTAAGATTATTATAAGTGTAGCTACCAGTTTAGCCGTCGTATTCTATTTTGAATGTCCATTATTTTTCTCGGCTAAAGTGTTATTGTTTAGACTAAATACCAACTGGTACGTGGATCGACTTGCTACATCTCTGTTCAAGCGTAGAGATATTAAACTAACTGCTTTAAACCACATTTAATTCATTATACGCTTAAACTTGTAGACTGTTGACTGGTTTCAGTTCTTAAAAGTTGCGTACTTTTTTTCTGTTTACATTTTATACCTTGGGTCGTTTCTTTTAGGATCTTTCTTTTTATTTGCTCCTTTAAACTTAACCTATTTCTACAAGTAGAGATTATGGACAAGATTATAGAATATTATTTCAGTTATATTGGTTTCTGGAAAACAAAAAAACACTTGAAACCTCTCAAAATCGTGTTTATTGGTTTTTTGCTCTTATAAACCCAAAGTCAACTAAAATGTAATAAACAAAAGAAGGTAAGCAAACCCGTGTTTGTGTTCCTTTATGTATTATATTTTTATGTTTTCTGTAGTACAATCAGTAAATGTAATAAACTGGGTATCGATGATTCAAACCTTCGTCTCAGCTGAGCTTATTTTCAAACTGCAGCTGTTGTAAGCTCGAAATCAGTTGAAGAACTAGTTCGGTTCATATTATGCACGCTATTGTTCACATCACGTATGTTGAAATAAACAAACTCTATATGTGACTTACTTTATAACGTTCATCGCAATGAAGCCCACTCTTCACTGGTAGCGAGTGCAGGTTAGACAAACAAATTTATGTTTTAATCTAAAATATTATTTCTACATCAAGCTTAGCAGCAATATTTTGAAAGTTAAGCCTACTTTGACTACTGAAAACAAAACTTTGACTTTCAGCCAATTATTTATAGTCAAAGCACGAAATTCTACATCTTATACTTTGTGATAAAAGTAGTCAATAAATTCACCGGAATTCTTTCTCAAAGCTAAATGTCTCTTAGTAGCACAGCAGCATGTTTATGGACCGCTCCTGCTAGAAACCTGTTTTCGACATCCGTGGTGGGCAGAACACAGTTAGCCCTTTGTGTAGAGTTGTGCTCGATAACAACAACAAAGCGCAACAATAAAAACAAAATATTCAAAACTAAAAACGTGATACCGGAAAAAACACCTTAATGTTAACAGTTCCATAAAACTGCTGAGTGTATGTGGAATTAAAAAGATAAAATTCAATGAATTAACCCACTAGATATAGATATTTATACGATGAAAATTGTTTTAAATATGAAAAATAATCAACTCAGCCTCAAATAAAACATTTAAAACAAATTCTGTCATATAGGTTTAAGATTTTGTTTTTTAAAAAAAACACCACCAAAAAAAGCTATAGAAGAGACATTTGCCCTTTGCTGTTCCTAATTTTGAACTGCTAGACTAGAATGAAGGTAGCACCTAGCCAACAGCATCCTTGAGATACTGTTACATAACCGAATAACAGGATTTGATTGTCACTCTTACGACACAATTACCGACGAACTAAAAATATTTTTATTCGAATAACAGTATAAAAACCTCAAGAAAGAGCATCTCTACATGCATAATAAATTAAAACGAGACGTATTTGAGAGAAAATATTGTATGATCGTATATTTTCTTCGTTAAAGTATCGAAACGTTGCTCAAGTCAATCTACAAAGTTTGTTGCGCTAACTCATATCTATATTAAGTACAGCATTTTTGTGAAAACAAATTGCACAGTGTTTAACAGAATATTTTCTGGTATTGTATTGTTTAATAAGAACTTTAAAGGGTGAATTAGTATATAAAATGTATTCACCTTTTCGCTTAGAATGATTTGTTATAATTGTCATTATTCTTACTATTATTAGTGTTTCACCAGTTGTTCCCTGCAGGCAGCTCGTGAACCGCATCAAGACTTTAAAAGTTTGATTGGTGGCCATCACCGTGATCACATGTTAGAAATTTGTTTGTTTTTAATCTCGCGTAAAGCTACTCGAGGACTATCTGCACTATCCGTCCCTAATTTAGCAGTGTGAGACTAGAGGGAAGGCAACTAATCATCACCACCTACCGCTAACTCTTGGGCTACTCTTTTACCCACGAATAGTGGTATTGATCATCACATTATAACCCCAACTACTGAAAGAGCAAGCATGTTTGGTGTGACGGGGATTCGAACCCACGACTCTCAAACTCGCGACCCTCGGATTACGACTCGAACGCCTTAACACACCTGGCCATGCCGGGCCTTCGTCAAATATCACGAACACTTGTATATTTCACTTTTGAACTTCTCTCTATCTTAACGATAAATAATTACGACGTATGTACCAGTTTTGCAGATATTCTCAATGTTTTGTTAATCATTTTCATAACATGTCAACAAGTAGAATGTTCAAAAGAAACTTGGCCCGACATGGCCAGGTTGTTAAGGCGCTCGACTCGTAATCTGAGGGTCGCGGGTTCGAATACCCCGTTACACCAATCATGCTCGCCGTGGTGGTGTTATAATGTGACGGTCAATACCACTATTCTTCTGTAAAAGAGTAGCCCAAGAGTTGCCGGTGGGTGGTGAAGACTAGCTGCCTTCCCTCTAGTCTTACACTGCTAAACTAGGGACGGCTAGCGCAGATAGCTCTTGTGTAGCTTTTGGCAAAATTCAAAACCAAACAAACTTCAAAATACTAATGACTCGCTATAATCTATTCCCACCAAGCACAAAAATTTTCCGACGTTTATGTTGATAAATAACTAATGGTGTCAATCGATTAGAGTAAAACGCATTACTTACAGGTATATATGAGAAACGTTTTATTATAGTAAAGCCGCATCGGACTACGTACTGAGCCATCCGAGGGGAATATAACCCCTAATTTTAGTGTGGGAATACTACATAATGACAACATAAATGATTAATATACATTAAAAATTAAAAAAATGTAAAATAAATATTTTTTTTTGAACGAATCAGATTAAATATGAAAATGTGTGATCCATCATTTTGTTATCAAGTTCACATTTGACAAATTTTTTTGTGTCCTTATCCTCTTTGGCAGATGACTTTTTCCTCTCTCAACTTATTGGATTGATGATAACACTTAAACTCGGAATCGGCATGTAAAATAAGGCAAATCAAACAACATGAGTCAAGCTTGAAACATCGCGAAATTTATTGGGTTTGACACTTTAATATCAATACTGGCTAGTTATTGTTGAAAAACAAGTGCTTGAATTTTTCTCAAAACGTTTTGTTTTGTTGTAATGCTTTCTATTCCCCGGGCAGGTTCTTTTGGACTATTCATTAAAAAAGGAAAAAGGAAAAAAATTGATGACTTTTGTTTCTGTGTATTTTTCTTATAGCAGAGCCACATTAGGTTATCTGCTGAGTCCACTGAGAATCGCACCCTTGATTTTTGCGTTGTAAATCTGTAGACTTACCACTGTACCAGCAGGGGACTCTTTTATTTCTTAATCTTCAGTTTCTGCAAATTTGCTTCACTTATCTTCAATGAGAAAGTTTTATTCACTGATGGCGCAAAAACGACAGTTTTACTTATTTCCTAATAGTCTCGCTCTCACAGTACTTCTTGTATCTCTATATCTTAAACGAAGCAAACTTAATATTCACAAAACAGCTGGATGGTAACATATAAACTGACTAAAAATTGGCTAAAGAGGTTATTTATTGATCATAAAAAGTAACAAAATCAATGATAAACTTTAGTGTTACTCACGTTGTTGTACTTACAAAATATTTTTAACATGCTTTTCACATGTCAGTGGGAGGAACTTTTATTGAGACAAACAACAAAAACTACCCAATCCGGTTTTCTTAGCTTGAACAGAAATTTTTCAGCATTTTTATTGGCTAGAATAAAGCCTTTATGGCACTCTTTTAGCGTTGAAGCTACGAAAAGTGATCTGATGTGGTAACGTGAATCTGAAATCTATCAGCGCACCACGAGGCCTGGCATGGCCAAGCGCGTAAGGTGTGCGACTCGTAATCCGAGGGTCGCGGGTTCGCGCCCGCGTCGCGCTAAACATGCTCGCCCTCCCAGCCGTGGGGGTGTATAATGTTACGGTCAATCCCACTATTCGTTGGTAAAAGAGTAGCCCAAGAGTTGGCGGTGGGTGGTGATGACTAGCTGTCTTCCCTCTAGTCTTACACTGCTAAATTAGGGACGGCTAGCACAGATAGCCCTCGAGTAGCTTTGTGCGAAATTCCAAAAAACAAACAAACAAACAAACGCACCACGAGCTTAACAGTCAAGTACAAGAAACATGGAAGTTTCCGAATGACATGTGGTGGTTTTCAGGAACCGTTTAGGACTGTCTTGATAAATATTATACAGCAAGCCGAGCACAACATAAGCAACATGTTTGTAGTTGATTTCAAAGTGTTCCTGCCTACTCATCCTATCGCTGACTATCGTGATGCTTCGACTTTCCCTATCAAATCGCAAGTGAAATCGTTCGTATCTTAGTTGAAGACTAAACATAAAAATTTGAAAGCAGAAGCATAACAGATTAGTGTAGTTGCTTAAATAATGATGCTGTGGGTGTGGCTTTATTGATATATACTAAATTTTCTACCAGCGGGTAAACCTCAGTACTGGCTGCTATGGAGACATGAAGATGTTGTATTTCACTTTAAAATTTATCAATTAACAAACGAGAAGTCGTCTCGAAAACATAGTCTGAAACCACCTTCTATGGGAGTTTCCGGATTGAACTAACTTTTAATATTCAACAAACTGTAATGCAAAGTCATCCCTTGGCTCATGAGGAATGTGTTAAACTCAAGAAACTTCATAATATTGAGATACGCGATTATCAGTTTATATCAAATTTCCCTCTAGTCAACGTTAATAGAAAGTAAAACCTGAAATCAAAGGCCTACAACAACAGTACATTTTCGTATGTGTGTATACGCGCGCGCGTGTGTTTTCTTTCAGCAAAGCCACATGGGGCTATCTGCTCAGCCCACCGAGGGGAATCGAACCGCTGATTTTAACGTGATAAATCCATAGATATACCTCTGTACTAGCATGGGGCACATATTCGTATACACTCATCATTTAGTTCTAGTTGCTAAAAATTACATAAATCTAATTATAACTTAAAATATGTAGTTCTATAATTATGCAATGTGTGTGTAGGCTCATTTCTAATTTCTATCGCACAAGTTGTGACATTTAAAGGAAACTTGCAAAAATAAATTTAGATAATACTTACGATTTAAATGCCGAAAGACAGCAAAGAATCAAAAATAAAAACCTGTAATTTGTGATAAAAATCACGCCATCTGTAGATTGTTTTCGCATTTCTCTTAACTTGTCGAATTGGATCCGAATTCAGAGGTGTACGAAGAAATATTTCGTTAAATGCAAGAACTCAAAAATGAGGTTTGACGATGGAGACAGAAAATGAATGAAATAAGAACAAAAAGACCTCTTCAACTTACATGTAGTTTTACTGTACGTTTTAGGCCTATAAGTCTAGATTATAATTGTTCACTTTGATTTATATTTTAAGAATTTTAAAAAGTACAATCTAAAATAGGTCATGCTGGTTTTGGTTTTTCTTCAATAAACATACATTCTTTCACAAGCAGGTTTTACAAAGTAAATCCTAAAAAAAACTATAAAATATTTTGTTGCTTGTTTGAAATTTTGTAATGAGTGTTTACCGTTTCTGAGAAAGGAAAACATTGAAATCAGATTTTGGCATTTGTTTTTGTTACATGTCTTCGGTAAATGTTTGGTATAAATTGTCAATAACATACCAGTGATGTTTCCCAAAGAACAAACCTTTCAATTATCAGTAAAACTGTACATTTTGTCACTTTGTGCAAGTTAATGCGAAAATACATTTGCTTAACTGTGTAAAATTTTGAATCGATATACTATAAAACCATACCCACCGCCAATTCTTGGAACACTCTAATCATATAGTGGTATTTTGATCGTCACTTTTAATGTGGATTGGCATGACATTTTGTTAAGGGCCCTCAAATAACAATCTTAGGGTCATGGGATTAAAACCCGTTGCCGAACATGATCGCCTATTCAGTGTCAGGGGCATTTTTATGTGATGCTGAATCCTTCTATTTGTTGGTAAATGTTTGTAATGTTATGTAGTTGCCTTCCCCTTGGTCTGTTAGTTAACATTATGGACAACTAGTGCAGATAAACCTGAAGTAGCTTTTTGGGAATTTCAAACAAATAATCTCTTGCACTGCATTACGAGCACAATGTTTCACCAACGGTACTCGAACCATACACCAATGAAGTTACATTCCAGCAAGCTAACTGCTAGGCCATGCTCGATAATTTTATAAGACATCTAAAGGAAATTCAAATTCCAAAATGAATCGAGTATTCCAACGGAATATAGTAATCTACACCCCTTATTCCATTTGAACATAAAGAACGTTTTTAATACATAATACATTTAAATACTCAACTATTACTGTTATGCAATTATGCTTAATTAATGTAAAACGGTTCACTTATAGAAAAGCTAGACCAGCCCATTGGCTAACTGAATGCGATCTTTTACTTTTCTTTTAAAACCATTTAAAGCACTCTGGAAATAGCATTGTTAACGTTTTACTGCAAAATAAATTCTGGATTATTCGAAGAAATACGTAATCTAAAGGGATAATTACGGTTGAAAAAAATGAGATGTTTTATTTTCGACTTCGAAATTTTGACCTGGTTCAAGGTATAGCAGTTAAAAAGATATTCATTTTATAAATTCACTGTTACACCGACACGTTTTTATATGTAGCATATGTAATTTTCTTATTTGATTCATATATCATTAGGCTACATACAGAGATGCTTTCGTAGAGGAAACGGATCCCTGTAATTTCATCAGAAAGTGTAATAGAATTTATTTTATTTTGTTTTAAAATCCCATAAGGATTAGTTATAAAAGTTTCGCAAAGACTGTTTATTTTTATTTCAAAAAAAATTCTGCTCTGTTATGTAATTAAATTTAAACGATA
This sequence comes from Tachypleus tridentatus, assembly GCF_004210375.1. Taxonomy (NCBI): domain Eukaryota; kingdom Metazoa; phylum Arthropoda; class Merostomata; order Xiphosura; family Limulidae; genus Tachypleus; species Tachypleus tridentatus. The sequence goes on from NC_134834.1 coordinate 162,510,863, forward strand.
TTGCTAGTCAAAGTTTCATTAGCCGGTTCCGATTATACTTTAGTCTTCCAACTTGCGCATGGAATATTTATTTATTTAGATATTTACTGTGTACAAATGCTCAGTTCAAATGTTTTTTCTTTAATAATCAACAATACACCTCAAAAAATATTATAAAATAAATGAAAATAAAGGGAGGACCAATACCCTCAGTAATAGGTGTAGAAATTGTCCAAAAATTGGACAAAGGAAATATTCAAAACATTTGAAAACTTAAACTCACTTAAGAAACTTGTGTGTACCTGAAACGTAATTTAAGTTTGTTATTTAATCAGTTTTTTTTTTTTTTGTATTTCGCGCAAAGTGACACGCGGGCTATCTGCGCTATCCGTCGCTAATTTAGCGGTATAAGACTAGAAAGAAGGCAGCTAATCATCACCACCCATCACCAACTCTTGGGCTACTCTTTTACCAATGAATAGTGGAATTGACTGTCATTATAACGCGACGACGGCTGAAAGGGCGAGCATGTTTGGAGCAATGGAGAGTCGAATCCGCGACTCTTGGATTACGAGTCGAGTGCCAAAACCACCTGGCGATGCTAGGCCATTTAATCAGGCCTCTATCTTTAATTGCTGAAATAGGAGTGAAGGAAATCAGGAAGTTTAATGTTTCGTATTTTTTCTTTTACGTTAACACAGCTTACAATATTACGTAATAAAATTGATACTTTCTTTTTTGTTTATTGAAACTATGAAAACTTACTTTAAATTTAGTTAAGATGGTCAAAGCATACTTTATCTTTCTGATTTATATAGTTGTCTATGCTCAGCAAAATAACCGATAAGGTAATCTTGAAATATGGTAAACTGTAGCGATTTTACTTCGACAATATCAATACAATACCTCTTTCTATTTATTTCTATCTTTATTTTTATTTCTACCTGTGTACAGTATTTTTGTTTGGACTAATTCGTAGTTGCTCAGTAATCGCTGCGATACGTAAAACTACAAACAAACTATCATATAGTTTTCAAGTTGGTCTTGCACATCCACCCCTGTGAAAAACAAAAATTTTAACACACACTTTACTTTTCAGGAAGTCTTCGATTCTCCTAATGTCCTGTAAGGTGCTGGATTCAAAGACTGCCGTCGACAACTATCTTAACTACACCTTATCCGTCTTTTTCAAATCTTAATCGTGTCCTCTTATCTTCAGATGAATATATTCTATTGACCCCCCTGATGATCTTGAAAATTTTAATAATATCCAATTTTACTCCTTATCTTTCTTTTCAAAATAAAAGGTCTCAACCTAACCCTGTGATATAACCATCTAACCTCTATAATCATTTCTATGAGGACAGTTGTCTCTTTTGACTCGTATATAGTGGGTATGCCTGTCTATAAATATACCATAAACTGTGTTAGCTTTTATATTAGCAACACAGCATTACTTTGATAACTAAAGTGACATCTTCCCATTTCTTTGGTCACGTTATTAAGATGTTTTCCATCTGTATGAAACGTGCAATAAAAGTTATGACAAGCCAAATGCATTATCTTGTACTTAAGATCATTTATCAAATATTTGTACAACTTACTGATCTAAGTCATTTGGTACACCCCCACTAATTTATTTGTCCAAATTATCGATTGATCTAAGTATTCTATAGTACCAAATTTTAGAGGAAAACTTGCTGTAATGTGTTTGTTGAAAGTGATTATACACGTCACTTTGAGCCTGTACAGTCACATGTTGATCGTAACTTGCGTTACTTCGTCATGCCCAATTACACGATACAGTGTTCTTTTGAACGGTCTTATCTCAGTCAGAAGATCATAACATTTGTTGAAAGTTCAAATACCAGCTATTTGCTGAAGCCCAGCCCATCATATTCATGTAAATATCGTTAGTGAGCGCTTAACCAACCGGAATATTTCGGGTCATTAGGGTTTTAAACAGCCCTTAACGTATTCTACCAAATGAAGTGTAAAATATCGAAACACCCTTTATCATTCATAGATATACAAACACATGTTCAAAGTGTACAGAATTCACTAGCATAGATGAATTATTTTTTGTAATATGCATAATAAATAACCTCTTATTGGGTTTCAAAATTTTGGACAAATTTCACTTTTTATTCTCTTGTTTATAGCTTAAGCCTTGTAATATTGACTTGTTCAACATCATAAACGATAGATTTAACTTTTTTCTAAGGAAGAAAAGCGATAGGAATAGAACTAACGAAAATAAGGAATACCTTCCACCTATATTCCTTCTGGCTACAGATTGTTGTAATGATTATTTTTTTTACTTTCTGATTCAAGCAAATGCACACTAAATAAAGAAAACATGGAGAAACAAAGTAAATCAGTTCATCAAAATCACCTTTAATTCTGAGAAAAAAGTTCAATCAACTTACACGTGTCATAACTGGAGCAACTCGAATTACACTCTTCCATATTTAAAGTATCTTTACTCGGATATATTGAGTAGTTTCTTTCTTATTTATCTTGGAAGTGTTTTGTACATAATACAACATTGTTGTTAACCGGATGTCGAAATATTTTCAACATGTAGCAACCATTTACCTCTGGTAATGACTGCATATGCCCGCAGCTGGACACTCGTACCAGCTTGTCCTTGTGACTCTCTCTCCGTTTGTACAAAATAGTCAATGTTTTCTCTCCTGTACAGAGATTTTCTTATACATAATTATTAACATTTTTGTCCTTGTTCTTTTTAAACGTTAAAAGATTAATTGGTTTGGTCTGGTGCAGGCACTGAAAAAAAAAGCATCTCACCGTAGCGGTTTGTTTGTTTTTGTTTTTGAATTTCGCGCAAAGCTACACGAGGGCTATCTGCGCTAGACGTCCCTAATTTTGCAGTGTAAGACTAGAGGGAAGGCAGCTAGTCATCACCAAATACCGCCAACTCTGAGGCTACTCTTTTACCAATGAATAGTGGGATTGACCGTCACATTATAACGCCCTCACGGTTGAAAGAGTGAGCATGTTTGGTGTGACGTGAATTCGAACCCGCAACCGTCAGATTACGCGTCGAACGTCTTGACCTAACTGGCCATGCTGGGCCCCTCACCGTAGCGGACAGTAGAACGTAAGAAAGCCGGTCAGTTTGTTAAATTTGTTTTACTTGTTCACCACTTCTTTCCTTTACTCTCAGTTAAATATTATTCTATGCAGTACATTTCCCACACTTGCGTCTTTTGCGGATACTTTTAGCAGTACCCGTCACAACTACAGACCCAACTAACGGCATACGAGTGTAACCTTAACACCACACAAGTATCCACCACATCTATATAAAAACTAACTACACTTTATCACGCAAACCTTTCCGCAAGGTTACAACTTCAACCCAAGGAAATAATGGTCAAATAACTAGTTCACAATATCTTTTTAAAAACCTTCAATTTTTGTTTCCGCCATTGAAACAAACACTAACTGTAAAAGTGTAATATATACGTATATGTACGTGTTTACTCTTGTAAGTTTTCCGATTTCACATAATTTTACTAACATTTTCAAATCTTTCTAATTAAAACTGACAAAGAAAACTGATACACATGGCATAAAATTAGGGGTAATTGCAAGTGTAACCGTAGTCACGACGGTTGTAATTCGTCATTGATGGCTTTTACACTTGGTTCGCACAATACTCTCTTGTTAAGAATTGTTAATCATAATTAGGCTGAAGACCCGAAACATTCGCATCACTAGTTCAAATTTTAAATGAAAAACAATAAATATTGACCAAAAAGCCTACTATCTCGAAATCGCCGTTACGGAAAGAATGTTTTGTGAACAAAATTAGGATCTTAAAATGAACAAAGTTTTTAACCAAACAATACTGAAACCAGTTATTGAACCTGACATTGAAATATGCATTTTAATGTTATTGTTAACATATAATAATAAAGTAAAAACAAAAACACGTGTCATCATATAATTTTTGTAGAATTGTTAACTCCTATTTTGTGTGTGTGTGGAGGGATCATTACAAAAAGTTTACTCTAAAGTTGGCGTTTTTTTTAAATAAATATTTTATTAATGTTTCTTGACTGACGAAGTCAATACTTTAAATTAAATTAAAAGCCAACTTGCACTTGTTTTGTTTAATATTATTGTTACTTTCTAAACAACAAAACAAACACAACTACTTCACACTAAACAAAGAAACATTCTAAATTAATCTTAAATTATTGGGTATTACAGCTTTATCAAACTTCAAAAGAGATTTTGAAATTGTCTTCTACTTGTAGTGTAATAATGATTTTGTCAAAAAAACAACAACATTTCCAAAGAAAAAGAATAAATTATTTCAACTTCGTTAAGTGACAGGTAGGTGTCTTCTTCAGCTAAGTGTAAGAGCCTAGCGCCATCTAGTGGTCACTAAAATGTAGCAGAGAACTTTGGTTTTATTCTAAATCCCAACATGATCAGACACGAAGTGTCGTAGGTAAAACATATATATACACACACACAGAGAGCGAAAAATAAATATAAATACGTGATGAAGTGTCATAGGGTATACATACAAAATTCTACTACCTGTGTTTCTAAGAGTCTCTCCCTTTTAAAGATTATTACTGTCTAAGAATAGCAGAACATGGACTTACTCTGTCACATGCCAATCAACATTTTAAAGATACAGAATATTATAATGAAAATAAAATTGTTAAAATTATTTTTCGAGAATCTAATGAGAATAAACGTAAAATAAAAGAAGTCATTTTAATAAAGGTATACGAACCCTTAATAAATAAAACACAAGGAACAGGTTTATTCTTATGCTAGCTCAAGGCTATATGGCACACGTCACCAAATGGTAGTACTTAAGTGTCTGTACAATTGTGCTGAATACCTGAAGATGCTGTATTATTAGTGGCGAAACGTTGTTTTTAAATGATACATTTGTTTCTATTCCATTTTAGGTGTTTTTGAAATTTAAATACTTTAAATTATTTAATTTGCAATCAAAAGCAACTTAAAAAATTATTTGTAAAAAAAGGTTCTATATCAAAATATAAGCACTAAGCTTAACAAACTTTTATTCCTATATTAGTTATACTAGATTAAAGGAGTTGATTCAACATGTTTTTAGACACCTGAGTTATGATTTCCTTACGGACGTATTATTCAATCTCATTAAAACCTTTCACATAAAAAATTGGGAAAATTTAGCGCCCTCTTTCTTATTGCAACTGGAACAAGCAACAGAGTGAATATTAAAAAGTTACTTTACCTAGTTTTTTTCTAGTGCATGCCTACTTTTGAATTGTATAACTTTCTCTTTTATTTACTTTGGCTCTTTCTCTGATATCATATTTTTATATGGTTGACTTTTTCATTCTACCTTGGATGGATTTATGTCAAATGTTTTTATTAGATAACATAATCTTTTGTTTTAATTATTATTTTAAAATTATGAAGACAAGAATCCACCAAAAAAGCTCTTAACACAGCTGCAGCATCTTAGGTCATTAAGCCACTGCCTCGTTTAAGATTTGCCCTGGCATGGCCTGATGGATGGAGCTTTAGGGAAGGATAGGGCAGTTAGCTAGCTCTCCAGTAACTTTGTGCAAAGTTCAAATCGTACTATGTGAGACTTTTTTCACCTGCTCCTAGTTTTCTATCAAGTTGATGCGTAAAACAATTCATAAAAATTATTGGTTTGGTTTGAATTTCGCGCAAAGCTACTCGAAGACTATTTGCGCAGGCTGTCCCTGATTTAGCAGTGTAAAACTAGATGGAAGGCAGCTAGTCATCACCACCCACTGCCAACTCGTAGACAACTCTTTTACCAACAAATAGTGCGATTCACCATCATATTATAACGCCCCAACGGCTAAGAGGGTGAGCATGTTTGGTATGACGGCGATTCATCATACACTTATTCTCCTGATTTAGCAGAAGAGTATCAGTCTCCCGAATAATTTATTTCGAAGACATGGTAAACCCTAGCATAAACTCCTCCTCCGAGAGAAAATTAGTTTCTCTCCTACCACTGACGTATGTAAGACAGTTAAATCACCGTTATCGTAATACAGTAAATGTATAATGTTAACAGATTATTTATGTTTTCGGGAAAATATGATATATATATCTTATTCTTATTGTTCCAATAGTTCAGCTAAGTCAACTAATCGTTTGTTTGTTTTATGCACAAAGCTAAACAATGGATTATCTGTGCTCTATTGGCCTCAGGTATCAAATCAAGATTTTTAGCCTTATCAGCTTTCAGACTCACCACTGACGCAACGAATGGGAGAGTAGTTAATGGTCAGCGCAGTAAAAATATATTTTATATTTCCATTGACACATAAAAACGTATTTATAATAAATAGATAATTATAAGGAATTTCCGCAAATTTTTCTTAAAATCGAGATAGTTTTGTTTGTTTTGGAATTTCGCACAAAGCTACTCGAGGGCTATCTGTGCTAGCCGTCCCTAATTTAGCAGTGTAAGACTAGAGGGAAGGCAGCTAGTCATCACCACCCACCGCCAACTCTTGGGCTACTCTTTCACCAACGAATAGTGGGATTGACCGTCATATTATACACCCCCACGGCTGGGAGGGCGAGCATGTTTAGCGCGACGCAGGCACGAACCCGCGACCCTCGGATTACGAGTCGCACGCCTTACGCGCTTGGCCATGCCAGTCCAAAATCGAGATAGAATATAGAACTTATTTTAAAACTACTTTAATAATGAAGCAATTACATTCTTCAGGTAAGATCTTGCTTATTGTAAATTATCCACATACAACAATTTTGAATAAAACATCAGATACAACAACTATATGATTTTATTCTTTGTGATTGCATACAACACAAGCTTAAAAATTACAGAAATTACATTTCATTTTCTATGAAACGTCTGGCCTCAACGTTTTACTTAAGCAATATTATTATTAAGTCATCTTAGTTCAACTTTAGCCACATTATGTGATATGAGATATTATACAACCAGGTCTGAGACCCTAAAGATCAGGGACATCTATCCCTAATTTAAAATTGCTGACCAGACGGAGGAAAACCAGTCAACTTTTTTTCCAATGCAACTACACTGAGCCAAAATGGTAATTCACTGTGATGGTTATAACACTCTCACAGCTAAACGTGTTCATATTTTTTATTTATTTATTCTAAAGCCTGTGTGTTCTTTCGTCGAACTTATCGCTATTTGCTAATATCGTATTAAAAGGTACAATATATTATGCGTTTAGGCTTCAATTTACACAAAAGTATGTGTGTATATATATATATACAGATAGATAGATTTTTGATATACTTATACATGGCCGATAGGGATAATTCTTCTCATCTGTTTACTAGTAGTTTTATTTTCGTGTGTTATAACCGCCTTATTGCTCCCTAATAAGAGACACTCTTGAGTAAACTTCGCCAAATTTTGGGTTACTAGCGTAAATCGACGATATATTACGACTTACACAAAGAGTAATATATACGATTAACGACACTTTGCACCGCCTAACAAAGAAAGACTTTACTAAATCCCTCTAGTGGCCTAAAGCTATTATATCCGATTTTAAATAGTTACTTTTAAAATATTCATGTTCGATTCCCCTTGGTGAACTTAGCACATAACCCGATCTGGCTTTGCTATGAGAAAACAAACAAACTCAAGTATTCATAATAAAGTTAAAAATACGTTTTATGAAATAATTAGGTTTTATGACAAGCTTTATTATCCATACAGTTTAGTAATCAAAGCATCAAAATAACTGTACTGATTATTTTGATAAATAACTCAAAGTTACTTCTGGACTCTTTGACATCTTGTCAATGCGCAACCTTCAGATTCTACAGAAATGCTTGGTTTTATAGCACCTTAATTAAAAACGTTAATCCCGTAAAATCAGCGAAAAATTACAATTTTACAAAAAAAATTCTATGTATGAATACATAATAAAAACCCTTTATGAATTAAATTATGATTTTAATTTTAAAATATGGAGTCGTTAATAATACTTTGTTTAATTATATTGGCCCGGCATGGCCAAGGGCGTAAGGCGTGCGACTCGTAATCCGAGGGTCGCGGGTTCGCGCCCGCGTCGCGCCAAACATACTCGCCCTCCCAGCAGTGGGGGCGTTATAATGTGACGGTCAATCCCACTATTCGTTGGTAAAAGAGTAGCCCAAGAGTTGGCGGTGGGTGGTGATGACTAGCTGCCTTCCTCTAGTCTTACACTTCTAAATTAGGGACGGCTAGCACAGATAGCCCTCGAGTAGCTTTGTGCGAAATTCCAAAACAAATGTTTAATTATATCTACAAGAGTAAGTTAAGCTCTCGGATGATTTTATTTCTGGTTAGGTGTTAAAATAAATTGAGTACCAATTGTAAGACCATTATATCCAATCAAACAGAACATTTTAAAATTATCTTTAGGGATATTTTAAACAATGTATATTAATTAAAAAATTAAACGTTTAAATTATGATTGGTAGGATTATCTTTGACGATACGAACTTTTAAAAAAACAATTGTTGTTGTTGTTGGTTTTTAGCGCCAAGTTAGACAATGAATCTTCGGCGCTCTTTCTGCCACGAAGAATGGAACTCAGATTTTAGCGTTGTAAATTCAGAAACTTGCTTCAAATATACCAGAAGACAAAATAACTATTCACAATATGTTTGTTTCGTTATAGCGCACGTGGATAAGTAGCAACACCCATGTACACACCCGCAAGGTACACTTAGAATGTGTACAAAGTTTCAAATCTTTCCTCTTGGAGTTATGGCGGTCACAAACACAAATACTCACAGACACGCTGTTTTATTATTACAAATACGTTTGTTTTGTTCTAGCACAAAGCCATATAATAGGCTATTGGCGTTCTGTCCACCCGGGAGTTTCTAATCGTAGGTTTTAGCGTTGCATGTTCATAAACGTACTTTGACTCAGTGGATTATCTAATCATATGATCGGAAGGAACGTTTTGAGCAGAACATGTTAACTTAAAATCAAATATTTTACGAAAGAATGTCTCAAAACGTGAAAAAGATCAAAAAGTTTTAATTGTGAAATAACGAAAGCCTCCGAACGTTCATGAGAAATATTAATTATCTATGACATTCGCTTTTTTCTCCGGAAGTGTTTATTTAATTTAAGAACCAAGCTACACAACAGTTTGTCTGTACTCTGCCTTTCGTGGATATCGAAAACCGATTTTATAGTGTTATAAAACCCTCAGACTATACTGTTGAGCCACCAGGGAAATTTTAGGAACTACAGATGCGTATTACTACATAAATGAGTAATTCTAAAAGGCTTCCGAACTTTTTAGACTAATTTTATTTCTTATTAATGAAACTACCAATCAGCGGCACAGGGGTACGTCTGTGGGCTTCTAAAGCTAGAACCAGGTTTTGACAGTTGTGGTGAGTAGATCACAGATAGCTCATTGTGTAAGTTTATGCTTAACCACAAACTAACAATTAATTAAACTTTATGAACACTTGGTGGTTTTCTGTGGTCTGCCTACTACGGGTATCGAAATCCGGATTTTAGCGTTATAAGTCTGAAGACATGCCTCTGTGCTTCTGGAGAGCACATTTGATTGTATACTGGTTTTATATGTGCTGAATTTACATATAATCGATTTTATTCAGCTACAAGTTATATTTTAAAACAAACAGTTTTTTTCCTGTTTCTATAGATATACTGTCTGAACGGAAATTAATGCCTAGTGGCTTTCAAAACTGCTTAAATCAGCGTTAAGTTAATATTCAGAAGATCGTAGTATGATAAAGTTTCTTGGTTGTTGTTTCGAAACGTTACTATCTCAATAGAAATAATATTTTAAATTTACTTCTGTTACTAAAACTGTTCAATTATCTTGTAACTTACAAAAACACTAGAAGCTACACTTTCATGAATTATTATCTTGTAAACAGTGATATTTTGTGGAATTTTAGTTTTCATTGTTCCATAACTGAAATATAGAAACATTTTTTGTCTAAAAAAATGGATAGAAACATTATAACAAATGTACAACGTTTCGACAAGCTGATAATGACATAACCTTGTCGAAACGTTGTACACTTGCAACAAAAATTCTTTCACGTCCCATTCTTCCCCTCGGTGGGCTCAGCAGATAACCCGATGTGGCTTTGTAATGACAAAATGCACGCACGTCCCATTAAAGCTGTTTACAAACTTTATTATTTTTTAATATTGGATTTCTAGTCATCATATTAGTAGTTTCTTTGAATATAACTAGATATTATTTATAACATACCTGACATCTATATTTAATATAAAACAAACAAAAATACATATTTTTCGGCCCACTTTAAAAAGCTGTCATTCTTATATTGTGTTCCTTAATCACAAGTGTATGAGTGCAAACTAAGAATAAAATGCATAAATAGTAGTGGCATCTAACGGAAAGCATTGTTACTTTTAAATTAACCAGCAAATCAAGAGAAACGTGTTCTTTGATAGATTGTTCAGGCAGAGTATTCATGATGAAACTCTATAGAATGGACGGCAACTGTCTGTTGTGGAGACACAAGTGTAGAGGACGACGTTTCAAAAGTCTTCCGCCTTTCGTCTTCAAGTCAGTGTTTGTGTAAGGTGTTGTTGGTCTTTAAAGTGTCCTGGTGGACTGTGGAGAGCGTGTATCCTTGGTTGGATTATCACTGTTTCTGATTGGAAAAGAGATTTCCTGTAGATCCAACTAATGGTAGCCAAACGTTGCTCACCTCTAATCCAGAATCTCTGTTTAGTGAAGGTTTAATAGTGTTATTATAAAACGATTATTTGGTTTTTCTTGTTTTCCAGAATTTGTCTGTGTCGATGATTCTAGTTTTTTCCCAGTTTATTCTGTGTCCAGTTGACGAGGCGTACTCTGCAATGGCTGAAATTTGTGTTTTCATGAGTCTTGTACTAGCTTTATGTTATTTTATTCTTGTCACGAGTTTTCTTCCCATTGCTCCAATGTATTTTTGTTTCAGGAACACGGAATGTCATAGATGGCGTTTTTGAGATCCTCTTTGGTAGGTCGCTATTTGTTTGTTTTTTACCAGAATGGACCATAAGGTATTGTAGGATATCCAACGGACTTCTATGTTGAATTTCTTGGCTATGCATTTGTGTTTTTTTTACTGAAATTTTACAGGTATGGAAAGTAAATGGTGGTAGTGGTAGTGACTTTCTGATCTTTTCTTTGTGTCGTGGTCTTCTTCAAGGAGTTTTTGATAAAAGAGGAGGTGTAACCATTCTGTTTGAAAGTTTCTACGATCTTTTGCGTTCTACTTCGATGGATGTCTTATCGCAAATGTTTTCTGCGCTCTTCTTAAGGCATTGGATTATACCACGTTTTGTCGAGGTTGGATGACAGGAATGGAAGTGTAGGCATCTGTTCATGTAGATGGGTTTTCTGTATACATTTGTGGTGATTTGACTTGCTTGTTTGCTGATGAGTATGTCCAGAAACGGTAGGCTGTTTTGTTCCTCTATTTCCTTAAAGAAGTGGATTTTTTTGTCTATGGAATTGAGATATTCTAAGAAGGCTGGTAAGTTTTCATGATCGTGGGGCCAAAAAACGAAGATGTCGTTGACATAGCGTCTGTAGAAATCTGTCCTATGAAATCTGTCGAGTTTTGAGTGTGATGTTCAGTGTTTCCTCGTAGTAGAGATAAGATAGGTACTAGGAAGGTAGCTAGTTGATGGCAAGGCAAGGCAAGTCCTCGACAATACCAACAAACATCTCCTAAGACTGCATATAGAAGAACATATACAGAAGAAGCATCATCTAAGCAACACAACTGGAATACAATATACTGAGATTCAACAACTATTCTCCAGAAACATTAAAGCACCAAATATCCTAAATCTCTACATCAAACGCTACACATCCAACCTAGAAAACATCAAGAAACAAGTTAAAAATTCAACAGACTGATCAAGACGAATAATCCTACGTCTGTAAACATAGTTCACAATTACAGTTCAAGAGTACTAAGTGTTACAGAAAATAAGATCTTTAACCTAGGTCTAAACTTCGCCATCCAACCTGGCACAGTTTTAATTATTGACATGGCTACAACCTTATATTCTGCTGCACGTAGCCTTCTGAACCCTATGGCTGTACGATTCCGACATCAAACTTACACCATCCTCAGGAATGCCAAAAAAACCCAAATCCAAACATCACTAAACACGAATGCAGCGCTCTGAACTATCTACCAGCAAACAAAGGAAACGGTGTAGTCATCCTAGACGTCAGGCCTGGCATGGCCAGGTGAGTTAAGGCATTCCACTCGTAATCTGAGGGCCACGGGTTCGAATCCCTGTCGCACTAAACATGCTCGGGTTTTCAACCGTGGGTGCGTTATAATGTGACGGTTAATCCCACTATTTGTTGGTAAAAGAGGAGCTCAAGAATTAGCGGTGGGTAGTGATGACTAGCTGCTTTCCCTCTAGTCTTACACTGCTAAATTAGGGATAGCTAGCGCAGATAGCTCTTGTGTAGCTTTGTGCAAAATTCAAAAACAAACAAACAACCTAGACGTCAACGTTATGACACGAAAATCAAACATTTACTAGACAAACACCAATGTAAAAAGATCACCAATGATCCTACAGAAAAGACAGAGAGACTCATCAATAGAGTACTGAACACGCTAAAGAAACAAGGCTTTTAATCAACGAAAAACTAGCAAAAGACTTAAGATCCAACAAAAAATTCCCCTCCTTAGTTCAACAGACTACCTAAGGTACAAAACCTAAAATACCTTTAAGGCCTAATGTCAGTGCTAAAAACTAGTAGCTATCTTATCTCCACTACAAAGAAACACTGAACATCACACTCAAAACTCGACAGATTTCATAGGACAACTCAGAAAGCTACACATCAAATCCCAGGATACTATGGTCAGTTTTGACGTCACACACCCATTTATCAATGTTCCAACCTCAGAAACCCTTCACATCACCAGACAACGACTGCTGGATGACAACTCTTTACCACACAGAACGGATATGAAATTATACGTCATAATGAAACTAATAACCATCTGCTTACAATCAACCTATTTCAAATACAACGAGGAATTCTACGAGCAGACAAATGATCTAGCCATGAGATCACCACTCTCTCCAATTCTAGCAGACATTTTCATGGAAGACTGAAAAAGAGCCCTTTTATCTACACCTAAAAAAAAAAAAAAGTTTTACAAACGTTATGTCGACGACACCTTCGTTATTTGGCTCCACAGTCATGAAAATGTACAAGCCTTCTTGTAACATCTCTATTCCATAAACAAAAGAATCCACTTCACCATGGAAATAGAGGAACAAAACAGACTGCTGTTTCTGGACATGCTCATCAGCAAACAAGCAAGTCAAATCACCACAAATGTATACGTAAACCCTACCCACATGAACAGATACCTACACTTCCATTCCTATCATCCAACCTCGATAAAACATGGTATAATTTAATGCCTAAACAAGAGAGCAGAAAACATTTGCAATAAGACATCCATCGAAGTAGAACGCCAAAAGATCGTAGAGACTTTTAAACAGAATTGTTACACCTCCTCTTTTATCAAAAACTCCTTGAAGAAGACCACGATACAAAGAAAAGATCAGAAAGTCACTACCATTATCACCATTTACTTTCCATACCTGTAAAATTTCAGTGAAAAACACAAATGCATAGCCAAGAAATTCAACATAGAAGTCCGGTGAAAATCCTACAATACCTTAAGGTCCATTCTGGTAAAAAACAAACAAACAGCGACCTACCAAAGAGAATCTCAAAAACGCCATCTATGAAATTCCATGTTCCTTAAACAAAAAATACATTGAAGCAATGGGAAGAAAACCCGTGACAAGAATAAAATAACATAAAGCGAGTACAAGACTCATGAAAACACAAATTTCAGCCATTGCAGAGTACGCCTCGTCAACTGGACACAGAATAAACTGGGAAAAAACTAGAATCATCGACACAGACAAATTCTGGAAAACAAGAAAAACCAAATAATCGTTTTATAATAACACTATTAAACCTTCTCTAAACAGAGATTCTGGATTAGAGGTGAGCAACGTTTGGCTACCATTGGTTGAATCTACAGGAAATCTCTCCTCCAATTAGAAACAGTGATAATCCAACTAAGGATACACGCTCTCTACAATCCACCAGGACACTTCAAAAGACCAACAACACCTTACACAAACACTGACTTGAAGACGAAAGGCGGAAGACTTTTGAAACGTTGTCCTCTACATTTGTGTTTATACAACAAGTAAGTTGTTTATCTACCATGACTAAAAGTACTAGCGTATAAAACGTAAAACTACTTACAGTTTGAAGAGGCTTCATAAAATGATATAGAGAAGTGATAATTTTTCTCAGGGACAGGTGAATTTTAAAAATTGTTGTGAGAAAATAACCACCTTTCTAAGTATAAAATTTAAGCTAGCCATCTATGATTTAGTAGTGATAGACTATAGGGAATGTAACTAGTCAATACTGCCCTCCTCCAACTCTTGAGCTACTCTTTTACAAACAAATAATGGGATTGAACGTCACATCATAACGCCCCCCAGAGTTGGAAAGGTTAGTATTTTTGGTGTGACGGAGATGTGTTTTGTACTGATAGAATTTTTGACAGAATTGTCGTAAAGCACAATGAATTATTTGAATGAAAAGAAATTTCCAGCTGAACATTGGACTTCAAAAAATAATTTTCCAGACTCAAAACTTAGAATACCATTTCACAACAATTTTCTGCAGTGAAACTGCAAAAACAGAGAAAAAGTAGAGCTGAATAACGTATATATTTAGTCCTTTTGAAAAATACATCTATGCTTTCATTTTTTTTTTAATCCAGTACCTTAAGTAATCAGCTGGTAGAAAAACAGTGCAAAACAGATTATTTAAGCAAACCTTGCGAAAGAAAAAGTCGTGAATAACATAAAGTTTTAAGAGAAATTGGCTGAAAATAAAGATATTAAAACCCACAGCAGCTTTCCTATCAGATGTTTAAAAGAAACAATCACAAAAACAAAACAAAACGGAATAATAATTCTTTGAAGTTAAGCGAACAAAATCAATTATTTTCATTTTTTTGCTTTTGCCTTTTCTTTCATTCAAGCTGCAGTAATACGAACCTGGATCACTACATATATATATCACTTAAATATTTGATGAGATGGAGCAATGCAAATGAAAGATAATATAAATAAACTTTGATCACGTCTAACACGAGACCTTTCCAAGAAATAGAAAGAAAAATATCAGTGACACAAAAAGTTTTCATTTAAATATGAAAGAACACTTAAGAGGATCTTCAGTTAAATCAATATCATGTCATTTCTTCTTTTTTAATCTTGACTGTTTCTTATTACCGATCTGAAAATTTCGCTGATGAAACATGACGTGACTCGAATTCACAACTTATTAGCTGTCATTCTGTGGACTTTGTACTTGATGAAAGTTGATATCTATTTAGCTAAAACATCATCAAAACTTGTTTAATTTCAATACCTGACGAACATATCTGAAGACAGGCAATTTCTATAATATTATTCTTGTAGTCATCTTTATTATGCGATTTTCGGGAAACCCTCGAAGAGCAGTTTCACTTAAGAAATGTACTGAGCGAGGATCGCTTTTGTGGGAAAGAAAGTACAACCCACTCTCTGAAGAGGTAAAAGTGAAAGTGACACTAGAAGTCTTTTATTTTATAGTTTCTGTTTTGAACTCTTTTCAAAACCTTCTCGCATAAACAATTTCAGGCGTTTTCAACTTCGAGCGGTTTATCGTTAAGTTTAATTAAACCTGAATAACTTTAAAGTTGAACAGTGACAACTTTTTTGTAAACCTCATAGACTAATGTTTTTCTTATTGTATATACCCGTTCACGTGGCACTTGAAAACAGTATATGTATATCATTAATAAAACTCCACCCGTGACGCCCCTGGTGTGCTAAATTATATCAAGCTAGTTTCTAGTTTTTCAACAATTGAATATACACGTTGATGCAAAATTGATTACATAGTTGGTACTATACAGTTTGTACGGTTGGTATTATACAGTTTGTACGGTTGGTACTATACAGTTTGTACGGTTGGTACTATACAGTTTGTACGGTTGGTATTATACAGTTTGTACGGTTGGTATTAAACAGTTTGTACGGTTGGTACTATACAGTTTGTACGGTTGGTATTATACAGTTTGTACGGTTGGTATTATACAGTTTGTACGGTTGGTACTATACAGTTTGTACGGTTGGTATTATACAGTTTGTACGGTTGGTATTCTATGTTACTAC
Source organism: Tachypleus tridentatus (assembly GCF_004210375.1). Classification (NCBI taxonomy): domain Eukaryota; kingdom Metazoa; phylum Arthropoda; class Merostomata; order Xiphosura; family Limulidae; genus Tachypleus; species Tachypleus tridentatus. The sequence continues at coordinate 162,527,184 of NC_134834.1, forward strand.
TAAAAACTATTTCAAAGAAAACTGCAACCAATTTAATTGTTGTTTGTTTCAAAGTAAAACGTTAAAAATTAAGCTATATTTTAAATTAAACTAACATATAGTCATTTTTGTATCATTCTTCATACGTCTAAAAACATCAACTTTATCAAGACCTTATTTCAGTTCTGTACATGTTAAACACGTTCAAGGACCCGTGTATAGACATTTCACCCATATCTGCGAATGAACTATATAAATATCACCTGTAACAAAGTACCAGTAATCTTTAGGTTCAACTTTACAGGTGTACCTCTTTTATAGGTCTTTAAATTTTAATGTCTAATGAGGCCTAAACCATTCATTTATCTGCATTAATCCCCCTGAGTGGCTCAGCGTAAAGTCGGTAGACTTATAACGCTAAAGCTCGGATTTTCACACCCGAGGTAAGAAGAGTATAATATTCCAATGTGCAGCCATAAGCTTTACAACAGACAAACAATTAAAAAGTTTCCCATCCAAATATTGCTATTAAATCGTAGTTTGTACTTATAAAAATTAATATACAGGTAAGTGCATAGGCGACAAGATATAAAAATTAAAGAATATGTTAAACACTCGCCAAATTTGTTTGTTTTTTATTTTTATTTGAAGAAAACGACGTTTTGAGCTAACGCTTTTTTCGTCATATCGTATGTGACAACAAGAGGCGCATGCGCAGAATTTGAAAATTTCGTGCGTAGCATTTTGAACGTTGAGTGTGAATTTTTTTTCCGAAATTACATCTCACCCATAACTATTACAAGCCAAGAAAACAAAAAAAAAAGATTAAAATTGAAACAAAATATGGAAAAAAAAACGAGAATCTATGAGCAAAGGAAAAGTGATAATTTAAACCAGATGGTTGAAGGGTCCCCAGATTGTAGGTTAATCTTCCTTTCAGTCGTTCTCTTTTGTGAATATCTATTGGATCACTAATAAGTTCAGAACTGAAACGTCATTTATTGCCTAATTTGGAAAAAAAAAAAAAAAGAGCACTAATTTATCTTTGAAGAAACAGGCTCCCGGCCCGCTGATCGAGCATGAGAACAGCTAAAACTTTTCGCTATCAACAACCAAACAGTTGTTGACGTTTCGATTCTTGGATTTATTAGTGCTCAAACAGACATTCACAAAAAAAAAAAAAAACGACTGGAAAAAAGGTTAATCTACAATCTAAGGACCCTACAACCATCTGGTTTAAATTATCACTGACATGTGTGTCAACTGACCACGTATAAACAGCACCATACATGTACCAGGAACAAAACACGATTTTCATTTATCAGACAGGCTTTTAGATGTACCACATGTTTCGTTAACACGTGTAAATGTCTGAAGTATCATTTTTTTTAAGGTTACTGTACACCAAGGTTTCTTTCAGGTTTTTTTATGTCTGTAAAAAATAATTGGAGGAGACTGAAAAGACATTTAGCGTTAGGGTCCTCAGTAAGCATTATTCAACTGTTTAATGTAATATCTTTGATCGTCTTGATGGTATGTTATCACAAGGGAAATACGATCGGTGTGTTCTTTTTGTCAGGGTTGAGTGTTTGCTCCTGGTTATATGAACCAGCTTTGGTAGCTGCACCGTAGATGAGAGAATGAAGGTAACTTCTAAAGAAGTGTGTAAACTAAAAACATGGAGGAAAATAGTTTCCAAACCTGATTGTGACATGCATGTAATCCATAGTGTTTCGTCAATGGATCATGATGTATTGTTACTTTAGGAAATACCACAAACAACACTCCTCTTTCTCGACATTAATATACACATACAAGACACCATCTGACCACAGGTACGCAGTGGCATACTTATGTAGGGGCTAGAGAGGGATCAGCTCTAGGGCTCATGGTCTTAATGGGTCCCATTGATAATTTTATTTTATATAAAATTACATGGGATGTAGGACCCACAAAAAATTATTAGCCCCTGGGCTCACACAACCTTAAATCCGCCACTGCTAGTATACATTATAAACACAGTCATACAAGAGCTTACATTTCGAATCTTCCGATCTGTACAAAAACAAAAAGTCAATACCTTACTCTCAATGTCTTTTAAAACGCAAACTACGTAGTAACGATAGCGATTAGAAGTTAAAATAATAAAAAAAAAAACACTAAAATTTTCCTTCTAAAAGACTGATAACACTGAAACTTTGATTTGACCGAAATGAAAAAAATAGCAGAAAAATTTCAAACTGAATAAAATTTATCGTTAGTTCATGCAAGCAACAACAAATTAAAGAATTTCATTGGACGTCGGATGGAGCTTCTGGTAATGGAAAGAGAGGTTCGTTTCCATCTATCTAGAGATATATCTGTTCCTGACTGAGAGAATATGGCATTTTATATACTTATTTATAATAAAATAGTAACGTCTTCCATCTCAGACCACAAGGACTTCCTACTTCATTGGTTGCTTCAAATGAAGTTGGTCCCGCATGGCCAGGTCGTTAGGGAGTCGAATCTCCGTCACATCAAACACGTTCGCCCTTTCAGCCATGGAGGCGTTATAATGGATCAGTCAATCCCACTATTCGTTGGTAAAAGAGTAGCCCAAGCATTGGCGGTGGGTGGTTGTGACTAGCTGCCTTCCCTCAAGTCTTACAGTGCTAAATTAGGGACGGCTAACGCAGATAACTCTTGTATAGCTTTGCGCGAAATTCAAAAGAAAACAAACCATCTTTTAATTTTCGAAGTTATCACTGTAAAACAAATATAATATTTTGTGAAATGCATCATTAATCACGCTGTAGCCTGGAAACAATTCATATTTGCTCGTTTGATACCAAATAAATCTTATTTATTGTTTTTTACTCATAGCCCTTCAGTGGCTCAGCGGTATGTCTGCAGACTTACAACGCTAAAAATCGCGTTTCGATACCAGTGGTGGACATAGCCTAGATAGCCCATTATGTAGCTTTGTGCTTAATTTAAAACAACAACTTTTATTTGTAAAATTCATGTTTTTGCTTGTATTAGAAAGAATAAAAAGAATAAGCAAAAATTGTGGTATTCTTACTGCAAAATTATAAAATGAACTATCTCCACCTCGAGAAACTAAATTCCGGATTATTGCGTTACAAATCCACAAACTAACATCAGACTCACTGGAGAACAATAAGGAAATAAATACCTTTTTCTTCCTCAGAATCCATGTCGTGTATTTTCTTTATCATTTTCAGATACATGTTTCTCAAAAAAGTCTAATGATAAAATATGTTGTCTAATCGTATTTTAGAATTGTTACAAAATACATCGCTTATTTTCTTCTTTTACAATTGTTTTAATGAACAAAAGATGTACAAACTTTTTAACATTGCTTCTCCGAGTCAGACCTTCGTGTATAACATCACTTCGGAATGAGTTAAAAGTCAGTTTTTAGTGTTTTCAAGTTGGATTAATTTCAATCCAACGTTTTACGAAAATGTTCGCAGATTTAATGACGCTATCGCAAATTTTTTATTAAACTTAGAAAATGCACGTGTGGCGTTGTGTTATTAACTTACCCTTTTGGCTAAGATCGAGCATAATATGTTGTGTTCTTGGTTATTTGTTTCTGTTGTTTGTTTTCAGAGCAGATATGAAGGCCTTGACCTTGGCATCAGTGGGACAATTGTCATCACCATGGTTTCAGTGCAGCTCACTCACAGTAATGCTGGACAGATCGTAATGGAAGTTCTAGCTGAAACCCAAACTTCAACCGACAAAAGTGCCATCTAGCTGTTTCAAAAGCTTACTCTCCAATCTTCAATCACTCTTTCACTTTTTTGAATGTCATTGACAAACATAACAGTTCAAATATAACTTTTCTCTAAATACATTTCTTTGACAGAGTTTATTACACATCAATAGAATTATTTATTAAGAACTTGTGTGGCTGGTATTAGAAGACAATAGTTTTTGTATATTTTACAATATAATCTGTAAAATGCGATCAGTAGTTCTGATAAACAATTATTTTGTCAATCATTTGGAAAAAAAAAACACAACTGTTACATACAGCTCATTCAAAAATATTACATGACTATATATACATATATACACTTCGTAGACCTTTAACCAAAATTATTAGAGGTTAGTTCTTTAATTTGAAATTATCTTGGAAATGTTTTGTAACAGTGGCCTTGTTTGATAATCAAGTACATTGATGCAGTATAGTTAACTTCTACATATCTGAATATCACATTAGATTCTAGGAATGTTTTGCAATAAATAATCTAACACAGATAGCAAAAAAAAAGAGGTATAAACACAATTATAAAACAATGAAACGTTTTTTTTCACTAATAAACGTCCTTGGGGACGTCTTACACCGCTAAAATCCGGATTTCGATACGTGGTGGGCACAGCACAGATTGCCCATTATGTAGCTTTGTGCTTAACTCAAAAAACAAAAACAAAACCTTTCGCTAGCAATCAGTGCTTTTTTCTTGACGATCAAAGGAGAAGACGTGTAAAAGAACATTTTCATATTCAAGACACTAAACAAAGTGATTATGTAATAATTATAACGCGCGCGAGTAGAACAAACAGCTGTAGTATTCTAAAATTTGGAATTGTAAACACGAATACCAGATGTAAAACCAATGTGACCACTATGTTGGTCACTCAAGTGTATTAGTTTATGTTTATTTTAAAATAACAATCTTACCATTCTTTCAGTTTCATACTTCATTAGAATGGAATTCATATGCAAGTAATATTTATATTGGCAACAAAGAAACGAATACCATCAGTCTCATGCATTGAGCGTGAGATCCATGCAATAATCGGCCATAATCTCACGCTCTCACAAGTAACTGTTGAGATCTCACACAAAGACAGAGAAACGTGATTGTTTTCATTTATCAAACGCAGTCAGCCACGTTGGATACGAACATTAAGATAATCCATGCTTTTTTTTTAATCGCAACACAATGCACCAAACTGACCACACTTTTAAAACTTGGCTGTAGAAACATGCAGCCAGGACCCTCATATTTCTTCATGCCTTCGGTACGTCCCTGGTGAGACAGCAATAAGTTTTAGAACTTGCAACGCTTGATGGTCTCTGGCACTCAGAATTGCAGATAAAGCTTTCTTTGACCACTATCTAAAACTTGACATCTCTGATAAAGCAAGAAGGAACTTAAATAGAGATGGGAGTAGTTCTAAGTATAACCTGATGCTTTAATTACAGCAAATGGATTGTGACCACTCAGATCATTCTGCCATTGACATATCTCTTTTAGCATATGCGTCAATCCCGTAGGAGGCAGGGTCTAACAACCGTACCACTACGAGAATATTTGTTTTTGATAAACCAACAAGCATATGGCCGCCACAAGCATCGATATTGAATCATCATTATTATTATTTGGTTCTTTTATAATGAGAAATATGCAGGAAATCATGTTGTTATGTTTTCATTTATTTTTAAAATTCCTTGTCTCGCCAGAGGACGCGCGATCATAGTAGAATGGTTACCATGACGACTACTTTGCGCTGAGAATAAAATGCGCAACAGTGTGCTACAAAAACCAGAAAGCGTGAAATATAGAACTTGGTAATTTTGATATTACTTTTATCGAAGAACGAACGTTGTTGCGAGAGCGTCTTGAGCAATAAGTTTGTAATATAAGCCAAGGAAGCTAAGATACCATAAATAAGATCATACGAACAATTTCAAGACACATGAAGTGTTGTACCAGTTATCATGGGAATATTAAAGTCGTGTTGCTGCTGCAAGTCCTTAAAGACTGGTAGTGTTGCTTGTGGTATCTATACCACGGTAAGTACCAAGCTAGCACTGAAAGAAACATTTGTACCGCAAAATATAAGCTTTATGATATTGTCCTATTCCAGTCTTTACTGAAGACTGTTCAAAATTCTTAACATGCCGTAATTCATTTATTTGTGATTTCGTAATGTTATTTGTGGTTTCATAATGATACATTGGCTACAGTTACACAAAGAGATGGCATTTTTATTCCATACATTGAATATTCTAGTACTGTTTTTCTTTTTATTTTCATATAGTCAAGGCCCAGCATGGCCAGATGGGTTAAGGCGTGCGATTCGTAATATGATTGTCGCGGGTTCGCATCCCCGTCGCGCCAAACATGCTCGCCCTTTCAGCTGTGGGGGCGTTACAATGTTACGATCAATCCCACTATTCGTTGGTAAAAGAGTAGTCCAAGAGTTGGCGGTGGGCTGTGATGACTAGCTGCATTCCCTCTATTCTTACACTGCTAAATTAGGGACGGCTAGCACAGATAGCTCTCGAGTAGCTTTGTGCGAAATTCAAAAACAAGCAAACATATAGTCAATACCATTTACCCCAAGTGGTTCAGCAGTAACTCTAAAAACCTGGTTTCGATATCCGTGGTGGACATACCACAGATAACTCATTGTAAATCTTTGTGCTTACAGACGACAATGTTTGTATCCAAAAAGTTGTTTGGTATTTTTTAACCTCTTAAATGAACTCTACTTCGTTTGTTTTCTTGATGTTATTAAGTTAGATACTTTTTGTTGCTGAAGTGAAACATTTGGTCCATTTGAAACTGTGGTTGTTGGAAAAATGGTCTCGTTTAAATAGTTGATCCTTTTAACTCCTCATTCAGGATCGTTCGGTTATAAAACGTTTCTTACAACAATTTATTCTATATAATTGCACAATCTTCTAGTCGCTTTACGACTGTGCAAGAAACATTTTACTGTACATAATTATGCAACCTGCATCTCATATTTCAGAAGATGTATATATATATATGTGTGTAGAATACATACACCTTCTGGTGGATTGGTTGGTTCGTTTGTCTTACAGAAAAGCCACAATGAATTGTCTATTGTGTCCACCGCGGATATTCGATTCACGGATTTTAGGGTTGAAATTCCATAGACTTGCTGCTGTCCCACAGGGCTTCCCGCTGTCTCATCAGTAAGTCTGATGAAAATTTCTAACGCTAAAAATCGAGTTTCGATAGCCGCGATGTGCAGAGCACAGACTGACTATTGTGTATCTTTGCGCTTAGCAACAAACGAATGAAATACATATCAGTTGTGTTTTAAACGTAACTTCTTTTATAAAGCTTTTATTACTTTTTAATTTTTTTGTGAAAAGAGGCAATGAAATCATCGTTTCTTATAAAAAAAAATTACCTGTGGATTCCGACCCAGTAAAACGGCTTTAAATGTGACTGTATAATTTGATGTATATTCATTATTGCCTCTCAGATTACTACTGTATTGATAAACAGAAATACTAAGTTGTAGGTATAGAATTAGACTTATTATTTTCAGCTCCGATTTTCTTTTATGCTTTCATCTCATAGGAAATATTAACTATGAAATATATTTTCTTTGTGTTAACAGGTTCTTTACCTGATGTTCTTGTGTGCTGGAATTGTTCATACTTTAACAGTATCAAACGACACTCGTAAGTAAACGACGATTTATATGTTCTTGGTAAATTTTACTGAAAAACAAACCCAGGTCACTCTTTTAAAAGTGTGTCGTTAAAAGTGTTTTCTTTTTCAGAATAAAAATTGAGGTGTAGTAAGCTGAAGCTCAGGTAATAAGCTAACTCCAAAAGGAAAAAACAATGATTGAAACTAAGCAAATTAAAATCTATAGGGCCCGACATGGCCAAACGTGTTAAGGCGTTCGATTTGTAATCCGAGGGTCGCGGGTTCGAATCCAGGTCGCACCAAACATGCTCGCTCTTTCAGCCGTGGGAGCGTTATAATGTTACGGTCAATCCCACTATTCGTTGGTAAAAGAGTAGCCCAAGAGTTGGCGGTGGGTGGTGACGACTAGCTGCCTTCCCTCTAGTCTTACACTACTAAATTAGGGACGGTAGCGCAGATAGCCCTCGAGTAGCTTTGCGAGAAATTCAAAAACAAACAAACAAAACAAAAATCTATAATTAAAATTCAGTAACTGGAAAATAATTATTCAAAGATTTTTGATAAGCTCCATGTATAACATGCTAGTTTAGCCTCTAGAGTTTTGAATGTGAAAAACGTTGGTGTTTTAGATAAAAAGACTTGTTTAATGTATAACTATAGAAATATCAAGGGTGGAATACAATCATATGAAATTATATATGCATGTATTTTCTAAAAAAATGTGGACTAATATCAAGCCGGATCCGAACCCTCAACTCAGCTTTACAGATGGATATTATACCCATTTATAAAGTACAGGGTGTTGAAGCCCTTAGATGTCAGCTTTTACTTCCCTCTTAAGTTTTCAGAAAAATGCTTTGTACGATGTATTTACTTGTTGAGATATTCTCGAAAACGTATTCGTGTACGCTACTCACTAGTTCTAGTGATATTCAAGTACTTTTATTTAACATTTTAAAAGGCTGAGCATGGCCAGGTGGTTAAGACACTTGACTCTTAATCTTAGGGTGACCGGTTCTCATCCCTGTCGCACCAAACATGCTCGTCCTTTCAGCCGTTTGACGTTATAATGTAACAATCAATCCCACTATTCGTTGGTAAAAAAATAACGGATGCGACGGTGGGTGGTGATGACTAGTTGCCTTCCATGTAGTCTTATAATACTAAATTAGGGCGGCTAGCGCAGATAGCCTTTGTGTATCTTTGCGCGAAATTCCAAAAAAACGAAACGGCTTTTTAAATAACGTAATTATGTTACAAGCCTGAACAATACTGGACACATAGCCAATGTACAGTATTAGAAATATTTTACAGTTGTTAAAATTTCTCTCGCAGTCTAAGCCAGTAATTAATTGAGAATTTATTTTCTTTTCAGCGTTATTCTGTTTTAGTCTCCTACTGGCGTTATTCTCAAGTCTCTGCGTAATCTCTTCTTTTCTATTATTCTATGGAATTTTTACTGTAAGTTTTGCTATAGTTGTTTTTTATTATTAACAGAGCAGAAAGAGCTAGTTGTAGTTTAGCCACCATAAAGAAAACACTGGCGAACTTTTAATAGTTAACATATATATAGAGATACCTTAAATATACAATTTTTAACATTGAGTACGATAGTACTAGAATATATCTAATACCAAGTTGGGGTCTCTAAAATACATATTGTTATAAAAATAATGTAAATACACTACTTACTGTAGAATGCAATTAACGTTTTTAGAACATTTGTTTAATATTTAGAATATTTAAAGCCAGAGTTCAAAGATTAGGATACTGGAATTTTTTTTAGATTTGTAACCATTGTTTACAGTTTAAACAAAACAGGGTTGTGTTAAGCAAGTTGTTTTAGATTGAAATATTAGACGTTTTAAAATTTACATCCATTTAAAATGGACTTTCATAGATTGTGAAGTGTTTTCTGTATTAACTAAAATTTGCGTATTAAATACAAAATTGATGTTTTAGCTAAGAATTAATATTGTAGAGAATGATATCGGTGTTTAAATATGTAGAATTAAAATATGGAATAAGTAAATAAGGTGACGAACGGTGTAACATAAAGTACTTGTACGTATGTAGGAGCTGTACAGCAAAAACTGTTGCTGTACGTAAATTTACGAAGTGTACAAAATGAAGTTACATTTGTTCGTAAATAAATAAACTGTACAGCAAAATTTGTCACTTGTACGAATTATTAGGAACATTACTGTATAAAGAGTTGTTTGTACGTAAGGCTACAAATTGTATGAGAGAAAGTGGTGTTTATACGTAAGGCTAGGAATTGTATAACAATATTGGTGTTTATACGTTTGGTTAGGAACCCTAAAAACAGTAACAGTACTTGATACTTTAAAACTTAGAGGATGTTTATAGACTGGTGTGTGGTCGCAACGTAAAGTGAATGTTCGTTATAATAAAATTATGTTTCTAAAAAATTAATTTATTTTCATTACGAATATTTAAAGTTAACAATTAAGCCAAGGTGTAATTTTCGGATGTGTTTTTTTTTTTACCCTTAAAGCAGATAAGTGGTGTTTGTAAAATATAAAACTTATATTTGCTGAAGACAAAGGATGTTGGGAGTTTTGAACTGATTAGCACGCACACCTTTAACAAAATAAGTTTACGGTAAGTTTGATCAAACCGGATTGAAATATCAAAAACAGACACTTTTCAGACGCAAACTATAATCTAATCATCTGCCCTTCAATCCATGAAGCATCAATGATTTTTTACTCATTCGGCCTACTTCGTGTGTAAGTAAATTGTGTTTTACTTCGACCAATGATCTACTGACTTAGTTGTTACACATAATCAACTGGTTTATTGGTACTACTCAGATGGACGTGTGTAAGACTTCAAATGAGTATTGATAAGTTGACTGCAGAATCATGGGACATGTCTTGAAATGTTTCCTTGAACATACTTGTTTATTTTGAGGTAACTCAGATAAACGACAAGTGCTGGGGTTTATTGGATAGCACACCAAGAAAAGTTTTTAGTTGCTCATTAATTTAAGTCGAAATTCGATTTTTTTTTATAAACAAATTAATTAGGCCTAATCACCTCACCACAAACATGAAAATTCACACTTAATTCAGGTATTTTTATAAAAGAAATGTTCAAGTAGTTGTAGATTTTGTACACGTGTAATTACATTAGTGAACTGTGACTAAGTCACATGGTGAGCTGTGATTGAGAGAACTCGCAAGTGTAATAAATCAGTCATATGGTAAGAGGTAACTGAAATACTTCGCAAATGTAATAAACAATCGCATGAGCAGTAAGTCTCGTTCGTACTCCCGCGTCTAAAAATTGTCGCCTCGGTCAAAGACGAAGGCTTCATATTTCCCACATTTACCACCAGATGACGTGACATTAGAGGCTCACTATTTTGCCGCAATAGCAGACAGCCAATACGTTGTACAAAAGGGCGTGTTGCTAGGCCGCCATGACAGACAGCCATGGTGTCATAGGATTGAAATTGTAACTTAATACCAAACAGTTATGTATATATATACCATCTTTAGGTCCCCAAGACATAATGACCCACAACGTGTTTATAATTAATCAGTTTAATTAATTCCATAGTTAAATAAAATATTCTGAAAAGAACATTTAACTGTAATTCGTTAATCAATTAAATAAATCAAGCTCTGAAAAGGATGCATAACACCAGTTCATTAGTTAACTAAACAACCTATTACTGCTTATTTCCTTTAACGTTAAGTGCAAGAGTGTATGATTGTGCAACCATAATACATATACAAGCAAAGAGCAACTGCTAAAGTCAGAAGCAGCCGGAGGTAGTTTTTAAAATGTCTTCGAAGAAACCCAACACCTCAAGGAGCCCAAAATCGACCCAGTGAGAAATTCGAGGGTAGAGGGTTCAAATCACTGTAATACCAAACACGCTCGCCCTTTAAACCGTGGAGGCATTATAATGTGATGATTACTCCCACTATTCGTTGGTAAAAGAGTAGACCAAGAGTTGGCAGTGGGTGGTGTTAAATATTTTCCTTCCGTCTAGTCAGACCCGGCATGACCAAGTGGTTAAAGTGCTGGACTTGTAATCCGAGGGTCAGGGGTTCGAATCCTCGTCACACCAAACATGCTCGTCCTTCCAGCCGTGAGACGTTATAATGCGTCGGGTATTCCTACTATTCGTTGGTAAAAGAGTAGCCCAAGAGTTGGCAGTGGACGGTGATGACTATCTACCTTCCCTCTAACACTGCTAAATTAGGGATGGCTAGCGCAGATAGCTCTAGTGTAGCTTTGAGCGAAATTCAAAAACAAACAAATCGACCCAGGGTACACTTTTAGACAAATTTATTGAAAATACTTGCGCTGCTACGCGGAGAACCCATAGGTGAATGAAAGAGGCATTTCGTTTCTCTGAAGACATTTTAAAAGCTACCTCCATCTTTTACCACTACCCCAAGCAAAGCAGTTTAATTAAAATGAGAATACGACGTGGGTTGAAATTACTTTTTTGTAAAACGCAGGAATTTTTACATAAAAGAAGGATAAATAGTCATTGTCTGCACTGATACTTAATTTTACATACGCTGTTGTTTACGTGCTCAACACTGGATGCTAACACTTATAATTAGGCGAAATCGTACTTTTATGACGAGATGTTGAATTTATTTGGTAAAACATTATGTTTATTTCACATTCAACACGTTTCGCTGTTTCAGAAAATTTTAAATAGGTCTCTAGCTTTAAATTCGTGATAACGTTGTAAAAAAAATAGTATTTCTCTTTTATGGGTATTGCACAGTTTCTTCTGTATCCATGAAACTTTACACGTGCGTCTCAGAGCATTAATTTGATTGGTTCCCTTAAGAAACACGTAAGTGTTCATGTAGGCAAAAAACAATAAATCAGTATAATAACTTCAAACTCTTATTATAGTTCTACAACACTATCAAAACTAAACTGGCAGTATCAATGTCTGCAGGCATATTTCATTTGAAATGGCTTTGATTACACAAGGAAAAAAATGAATTAGATTTTGCACTCAATATGACAAGAATTAAATATTTGTTGTTGATGTTCTTTATTTAATATTCGTACAGAATAATCGTTTTCTACTGTTGCCATGGTTAATGTGTATTGTTCTAACAACAATACTGGAAGTTACGACGTCCTTCTACTACTTTCCTCAAGTGGTGAGTTACTAATATTAGAGTTGTTTTTCTGTTATACTCGATGTTCACTCTACATATTCAAGAAGTGGAACTTGGTAGACATCACTTTCATTTTACAAAAACAAGATGAATGTTTCATATCAATAACTAAGGGCAATGTTGAAATAGCAAAGTATATGTAAAGTAATGAATTTTGATATGAAAATTTAAAATAAGAATTGAAAATACAATTTATATCAATGGTTTCCATAGTTTCACTTTGCTCATAAATCCTCATGTGGTACGAAATACAAAAAAGGTGGCCCGGCATGGCCAAGCGCGTAAGGCGCGCGACTCGTAATCCGAGGGTCGCGGGTTCGCGCCCGCGTCGCGCTAAACATGCTCGCCCTCCCAGCCGTGGGGGCGTATAATGTGACGATCAATCCCACTTTTCGTTGGTAAAAGAGTAGCCCAAGAGTTGGCGGTGGGTGGTGATGACTAGCTGCCTTCCCTCTAGTCTTACACTGCTAAATTAGGGACGGCTAGCACAGATAGCCCTCGAGTAGCTTTGTGCGAAATTCCAAAAACAAACAAACAAACAATACAAAAAAGGTTTCAATAACGTTTCAGTAAATATGTAATAAGAACATGTATATGGTTGGAAGTTAATTGTTCTGTAGTTTAAAATCTACAAACATAACTTAAAGCTTCCAAATAAGATGTAATATTTCAAAGGTTTTACAGTGGTAGATTGTATTTTCAACGCACCTGTCATTACAGATGTTACACACATAATCTAAATAACATTTCCGCAATGATGTAAATAATTTGGAAAGTTATCAACAACTTACAATATAACTTCACTTTCAATTATGCAACACAAGAGTCAGTGTTGTTTAAATTTTCAGAAATATATTGAATTGTCTTTTGTTCCATTACAGACATTCGATCCATTCCTTGCAATTTTCTTCTTGTGTGACGTTCTGATATGTTCCATCAACGTGAGCTCATATTCTATTTTTATTTTTTGGTAACTTTTTGTGGCTTTCATGTTTTCGAAATGAAAAGGTGGGTGTTAACAGTTTACGATTGAACTTATGAAATTATAGTAATTAACGTATGGCAACATGTTTACTGTTTTATAGCAATAAAAATAAAGAAGAAAGTCTAAGCTAGAGAAAATGAGTCATTATGAATAAAAGTGGGTCTATTTTTTAAACCCACAAGTGAGTGTCTTGATTTAATCTTTATGCTAAGATTTTTGTCTCTTGTATGTAACGAGATTAAAGTTATATGAACTTTAATGTATTATAAATAGGTTTGCTTTCTCCTTTTAGGTGTACTCATTATTGTGTGTGTCTTCGCAATATCAGGACTATAAAGCAGACGAAAGAATTTTCAAGGTGATCTGTTATATTACAATCTAATAAAACTTGACACTGACAGATTAGTTGAGGTTTGTGAGAATGTTATACTTACATAAGCGAGGACAGAGAAAACGGTCAGCTAATTTCACTTTTTTTTAAATCTGGAGTTCTTCTGTATTTCTAATTGCTGTAGTACAACGAAAAATTGGTTTGTTTTGATTTCGAGCAAAGCTACGCGAGGGCTATCTGCGCTAGCTGTCCATAATTTAGCAGTATAAGAGGAAAGGCAGCTAGTCATCACCACCTACCGCCAACTCTGGGGTTATTCTTTAACCAACGAAGAGTGGGATTGACCGGCACATTATAACGCCCCAAACATGCTTGTGGGGGCGTTATAATGTATGGTCAGTCCCCGTGACCCACAGATTACGAGTCGAGTGCCTTAACCACCTGGCCATGCCGGGCACAACGAAAAATACTCGACGTTTAATTTATTATAAGGTCTAAGTCCTCTAAATGAAATCTCGTAGTTAAAGAACGCATAAATTGTGTTTTCCCTTTTGTTTATTTGGCACAGCGGCATGTCTGCGGATTCCGACTAGAAAGCCGGTTTCGATACCCTTGGTGGGCAGAGTACAGATAACCCAATGTGTAGCTTTGTGCTTAATTCCAAACAAAAATACAATCTTGTTACTTTTATTTTTAAAATGATAGAAAGATCAAGATAAAAAGAAATTTGGCGAGGTACGAATAATTTATTCTGCCCAAAAGTTGTATACGTAAATTTTGCATGTTAGATTGATTTCACGTATTAGAAGAAAAACAAAACAAAATGGTTCTGTAGTTGTGTGAATGCAACGAAAATGCACTGAACTCACACAGTGTGAGAAAAAATAAAACAATTACGAAATTTGAATTAGAGACTAATGTAAACGGATATTCATAATTCTGATGCCGATTTAAAAGTTTAACGCGAGTTAATCTTTAACTAACATAACTATGATTTTGATAAATAACCTATGTAAAAAAATTCTATACACATTGTTTTCTATACAAACACCTCGGATGAAAATGTTACAAAACAACAGAAAGATAAACTGACGAAAAACATTATCGAAGATTCACACACCACTTTGTTTTTTTCAAAACATTGTTCAAGTTAGAAAGATGTCTGGTACTGTATATCTTCCAGCCATATAAAATTTAGTTCTTTTGTTATGGTAGTGATATAACTGTTCAACACTGTTTCGTGGGTTTAAAGTCCAAATGACCTTAATAAATTAAACATCACCATTTATTTAGTTTATTTTTGTTGACTGTAGGCACGGAAAGTGTGTGCGTGTGTATATATATATATATACTTATTTATTGTTTTTTTAATAATGACGTATACAACATTAATAATTACAATATGTGTGTGTTTAATCAGACCTAAGCCTAATAGGAACGTAATTATACATTGAGGTATCTATTCCATTTAGTTTTGAGTTGATTGTAGATTATGATACCAATAAAAACACGTTGACGGAATCCATTTATCCTCTTTATTTTGAAGGAATTTTTATTTCAGAATAGATTAGATGACCGAATGGATTATGTAGAACCCCAGGGACCGATTTATTATTCAAGTGGAGAAAAGTTCAATAAAACATTTTAGTACAAAACAATACACAGAGGGCTAATCGCAATCTATAAGGACAAAACACATATGCTAATACAATAGCGTGTGGTTGCAGCTGCGATCTACATGTAACGTCACGAGAGAAACGTTTAGTACCAATATGTTTAATTCCTGGCAAACATTCTACCATTCGACGCATAATCACCTCAGGTAGAATTATAAATATACGTGGCACAGTTTTTTTTTTCCAAAGGGTAATTTAGCGCAGATGGCCTCGAGTGGCTTTGCGCGAAATTCAAAACAAACAAACCAAAGGGTAATATTCGGATAGCGAATTTACTAAATGGTTTAGAGCTATAGAACACAGTATTTTGAATTGAGGAAACCTTTAATGCTTCCCAGGAAAGATGGAAAAAATTCCAAAGCTACCTCAGAACATCAAAATCATACGCTTTAGTTAGGAAATATGACCCTAATAACCCTGTGTCCCAAAAATACATTGCAATTAAGCTGGTTATATGTCAGGGCACAGTTAATAAGGAAGGATTTTTAATTTTACGAAGGCTCACAAACATATGTCATGGAAACAGCTTTAGTCTATGACATTTGTATGTTTCTTCAAGAAGGATTTTTGTTTGGAGCAACAGCCTCAAATATTTGCTTTCGTGAATTCTTACCTGATAAGAGACATAACGCAGTTTTTCATATCATGTTTATGGTACGACTTGTTGCTGGCCTCTCTCTCTAGATTGTTTTGGTGCCTCAAAATTACATTACTTTGTTTTTGTCTTGAAGCACAAGGGAAGCTCTTATCTTAGAAATTCTAAATTCTCGACCTGAACCCATATTTACAATGCGACTTTATGAATAATTTGCGAAGGAAAGGTATGCTACATACTAGTTCTCCAGAAGCTACAACCTTCAGTGACAATATCATACTTAGAAACCCCCATTGATTTCAAAATACAGATTTGATGCATTCCTTTCCACCGTAACTTTTTATTTAATATAAATTTCTTAACCTTGTATTACTGACACCACAGACTGTCGTTCAATTGCATGTTGTCGCATATTATTGTAATAAGTAAAATATGTTTTATAACATTTCGTGGAACAACCTTATCAAACATTGGCATGGAATATTGCAACATTTGAAGACCAAGATAAAAAAACAATAACTTTTCTTTTTTAACTAAGGCAGAGAAACTTTGAACCAAAACTATGCGCAGTAACATAATTAACATCTTCTAGCTTTCAATGGAGAACAGGAACCAATCCAGCAGAAGTTCGTTGACTAAATACACGACAACTATTATTCAGAAAGACTCGATGTTAACTCCTCCATTGATTCCTCTTCCCGACTTCCGTAAAGAGGTTACAAAGAGCAAGGATGTCACAAAACATGAGCATTACGTTGGGTGCAGCTCAGTGTGAAGAATCGCTGTGGAAGAGAGACAAGAGAAGAAATTTAATATCTGCTCGGCCGTCATCCATAGTCAGTGTATATCCTGTGTTAGGGTTAAGAATAGTCAAAAGAACATTAAGATAAACCATAGATCACGTAAAGTGTAAAACATTGTCGAATTAACCAAGCGTTCAGTTAACTCATCTAGGGTATTTTATAAAGATGTTTATAAGCTTTGTCGAGAAAGGACTGTTTAATTATAACATCAAGGAACCCTGAATGTCTTCATAAAATCAGTTTCAACTTGTGTAGGTGTATGGTAATGTCCAAAGTTCTTGTCGTGGAGATAAATTTCAATATCCTTTGGTATTGTGGTAACGAATGTGAAAATATAAATCGTATGTCTAAGTCGTTGTTCGTAAAGATATATTTGAGTGTGTAACCTTGTTCGTTAACTGTATTTGTACCGAGTGTTAATTAACATGTTTCTCAAACCATATGTTTAAACCTTCAGACTGGTAACGATATACTAGGGAAACCGATAAACCGTTATAGAAAATCAGAATATTCATGAGGAAAACTAACACGTGTTGGTTAAAATGGTCAGTATGAGTTTTAAAAAATCACCATCAGCCAGAATTAAATTAATAACGTAATCAACTGTTATAAATGGTATTATCGTATTAAGTATTAAATTAATAACGTAATCAACTGTTATAAATGGTATTATCGTATTAAGTATTAAATTAATAACATAATCAACTATGTTATAAATGGTATTATCGTATTAAGTATAAAATTAATAACATAATCAACTATGTTATAAATGGTATTATCGTATTAAGTATTAAATTGATAACATAATCAACTATGTTATAAATGGTATTATCGTATTAAGTATTAAATTATTAACATAATCAACTGTTATAAATGGTATTATCGTATTAAGTATTAAATTAATAACATAACCAACTATGTTATAAATGGTATTATCGTATTAAGTATTAAATTAATAACATAACCAACTATGTTATAAATGGTATTATCGTATTAAGTATTTCGTTGTGAGGTTTCATGTTCTATATTTTCTCTTTACTTATCGTTATTAGAAAATGGAAATAAACATAATCCAACTTGTGCAGTTTGAGCTTTTGTTTTGCATCATTCAAAAGTGTAGCAATGAAAATATAACATGTGAAAATATTAACACTATTATTTTATAAGAACAAGGTAACTTATAATTCCTTTTTTTTGGTAGAGTTTGTTCTTAAAATCCCTGTCTGTCATATAATACTGGGCATCTACCTATTGATTTGTATTTATATTATACTTATTAATGATGCAATTAACACTAATGCTTTTACTCTTCGTCTATTTTTTTATTTTTAAATACATCCAACTAATAGTTTCTTTTGCATTTATACAATGATTTAACAGTTTTCTTGCATTTATACAATGATTTAACAATTTCTCTTGCATTTATACAATGATTTTTTGTACTTGGGTGTTGAGGGAAAAAAATGGCCGCTTAATAAAAGTTTTTGTAAAGCAATGTTTGTAGAGCTGTATATATAGTTCTATATAGAATTGTGTAGAGTTACATCAGTTCACCCCCTCAGATGGCCCAGCATGGCCCGGTGGTTAAGGCACTTGATTCGTAATCTGAGGGTCGCGCGTTTGAATCCTCGTCACATCAAACATGCTCACCATTTCAGCCGTGGGGGCGTTAAAATGTGACGGTCAATCCCACTATTCGTTGGTAAAAGAGTAGTCCAAGAGTTGGCGGTATGTGGTGATGACTAGCTGTCTTCCTTCTAGCCTTACACTACTAGGTTAGGGACGGCTAGCGCAAATAGTCCTCGTGTAGCTTTGCGCGAAATTCTAAACAAACCAAACCAAAACCACCCTTTCAGAAGATTTCTAGAGACAAACTGTTGTGTCATTGAAGTTAAGATGACGGTCAAAGTGTTTCATCAGACTTTAGTAAATTAAGTCAGCTGGATAAGACATTGTTTAGAGCTACATTTTCACTAGAAGCGAAAATACTTGATGGCGGGCAGTAACAGTGTTCTAGAACATGTGTAAAAGATATGTTGTTATTGATAGGAATCTTTATCAAACAACGTACCTTGAACCTAAATCTATGATTCACAATAAAATGGATCACTTCGAATAGACTTACTTCATCTGGAGGACTACAGTTCATTGTTTTGGTTTAAAAAAATTTTTTGTATATATTATGCAGTACAGTCCTATTATTATTATTGTACCACCCTGTTTGCATGTACACGCTAAATGATCATAAAAAAGTGTATTCATTTTCGTCACGAACAGTTGGTTCGGGTAATTCTAGAACGTTACTATAAATCTGATTATGTAATATTTCTACTTACCAATGATCAAACCCAATTTAGTGTTTATAGCAGTTTATATATTGTTTAAAATGCCCCTAGGTAAATCTGCCAATTATATGTTGTTGTTGCTTTGAGTGCACGATGAGCTACATGCGATCTGTTCTCCGCATTGAATCAAACCCAAGACTAGCATTGTTAGTTCGTAAACTTACCGGGAGAATACTTCTACCTATACATATATAAATTTATTTCAACATCATCCTATTGACTAATTTATAAAACGTATAAAATAAAAACGTTTAATGGAATTTTCAGAACAATTTAGTTCATTTAAAAGCTCATACAAATATTCATACTTTTTAATTTCACCATATGTCAACTCATCATATAAATCGTCCCTCTACATCAAAATACTCGAGCATCGTTTTATTAGTGCAACATTTCTCTGTACAAAGTAGACTTATGCAACGATGTAAAATAACTAAACTTAAAGGTAATTTTAACATAACCTTTTTATATTATGTTTTCATGTTAGTGTGATAAAACTTAGCCGCTTAAATCGCTTTAAACAATCGAATTAATTATTAATTATATTCTTGTTGAGATATGTATTGTATAAGTCATGACTGCCTAAAAACATGTTCTCTACTTCATGGAGGGATGAATTAATTATTAAATAATTAACAAATGAATTAGCATTCACTGTCCCTTTTTAGAATTAACTAATTAATTAGTGTTAACCATCCTTTTAAGGAGGAATAACTTATAAATTATTTTAATGAATTAGAGTGAAGCATCCTTTAGGAACTAGTTAATTAATTAATTATCAATTATCAACATGATAAAACATGTATTGTATGAATCATGGCTACTTGTCATGGCAGTCTAAAAATAAATTTTCTACTTTATGGTACTATTACGTAATCATCAATTAGTACTGTCTATCTAGGATCAAACTATAATTTCAACCCTCCATAAGTTAGTTGTGCCCCTGGCGATACTTTGTTGAACTGTGACATTATGACCTCTCATGGTGGCTTAGCAAAGCGTCCGTAAGGACAAGCCATACAGTGGCAACTTTTAAAATTATGATGTCTTCATCTTTGATGACATCACCCCTACCTCCTGTTGGTAGTGCCAACTTAACTACTACCAGAGAATATATTTTTGGCAGCTTCTGTTATTTTAATTATTGTTTCATTTTGTTGTGTTTGAGCGAGTATGTTGTGTGTTCTTCGTTAGGTGTGTTTTGAGTTTGGGTGTGCTCTTTTACTGCCTGTGAATGTGTCTGTTAAGTAGATTTTTTATTTAAATTTGGATGTTGATAAAAAAAAGTGTTCTTCATTGTGATCTGTTTGTTTTCTGATTTTCTACTTGTGTTGTTTAGTATGCTTATTATGAGCACTTTGATGTTCTTGTATTCTTGGCATCCTCTGTAGTTTACTATGTATTGCTGTTGGCAGTTGCAGCACTGTGGTTGTGTATTTTCTCGAGGACAGTCTGTGTTATTGTATTCTCCCCGCACCTTACACAGAGTGAGAGAGCTTTACACGCGGCTGCCACATGTCCGTAACGCAGGCAGTTGTAACACTGGGTTACAACTACCACTGCTGTTTTTGTGTGTTATACTTTGTATTTTTGATACCAGATAATGATACTATTTGATATCACGCTCTGAATATATTGTGTTTTGTATATGTTTATTTTAACTACATTGGTAAATTTATCTGTTCTGTTTGAGAATATTCGTTCTATGATGGTATATTCTATGTGATTGTATCTAAGTTCTGCTTCTATATCTTCATTTGTAATACTAGAGTGTACATATTTTATAACGAAATATTTGGGTCTGAGGGTCACGGGATCGAATGCCTTTTATACATAACATGCTCGCCATTTCAGCCGTGAGGGCGTTATAATGTGACGGTCTGCATGCTTTATGTATTGAGTTGCAGTCACATGATTCGCTGTTTGGCTACTTGCGTTAAAGAACAGGTGTATTTAATAAAGTGACCACTAAGTGTACTCGTATAATGTCCAACGCGTGTCCAAGTTGTTGAACTTGCTTGAGCACGAGCACGAAGTATTGGATTTGGTTGGTAGTTTTATCTTCTTATACAACTAATACAACATATTTCTTATCCTGATGTATGAGATTTATTTGGTAGTTTTATCTTCTTATACAACTAATACAACATATTTCTTATCCTGATGTATTAGATTTATTTGGTAGTTTTATCTTCTTATACAACTAATACAACATATTTCTTATCCTGATGTATTAGATTTATTTGGTAGTTTTATCTTCTTATACAACTAATACAACATATTTCTTATCCTGATGTATTAGATTTATTTGGTAGTTTTATCTTCTTATACAACTAATACAACATATTTCTTCTCCTGATGTATTAGATTTATTTGGTAGTTTTATCTTCTTATACAACTAATACAACATATTTCTTCTCCTGATGTATTAGATTTATTTGGTAGTTTTATCTTCTTATACAACTAATACAACATATTTCTTATCCTGATGTATTAGATTTATTTGGTAGTTTTATCTTCTTATACAACTAATACAGTATATTTCTTCTCCTGATGTATTAGATTTATTTCGTAGTTTTTCTTATTCTTCTTTTAGTTCTAATAAAGATCCCTATAATCGTTTATCATGCGTGATTATTTTTCCATTTTTAAAATTATTGGAACTCAACGTAACGCAGAATGAAATCACAAAACAATCATTTACCTAGTTACTCGTGGGGTCTACATGCCGCATTATATCAAGTAATATTACTAATTTTCCTGTTATAACACTCGTTTAAAGAAACTGCAGAAGCAAAACCATTGAGTGGAATCACTCATTTTTTTGTGCAGTAATTAGTATAATTATTTCCTTGTTTCAGTGTTTATCTCAAAGCTACAGGAACTAATAACAACATTATTGTTATTTTTGGTTATATTTTAATGTTGTGACTTACATATTATATTGCACAACAACGTTTTTGCTTCTTGAACACTGTTGGGTGTTCCTTATACATTTTTGGTTGTTGATCACGAAAATCACGCCCAAATTTGCCCATCACATTCCGTTTCATTGAAATCTTGTTTTGTCATGTTTTTTCTTATATTTGTGTACAAAATTTTTCGTTTCTGTAAAAGACCTATGAACAATGTTTTGTGCAGTCTGGGCACATGTCCAGGCACGAAATCAGGCCAGGTTGGAAGCTGTTCTGTGGAAGTATGTAGTCCGGGCATGCATGGGCAGACAGGAGCCAGCTTGACACTGTCTCAGCAGGCTATAAAAGTGGCTTGCATACACAGAAGCTGCTCATTGGATTAATATAGACCTTATAGTGTGAACGTATTGTTTTAGAATACAGCATTGCCTCACTAGTACTGTAACAAGTAAGTTAGATGTTATAGACCAGTGGTTCTCAACCTTGTTGGAGGTACTGAACCCCGGAAGTTTCGTACTTGCATTCACTGAACCCTTCGCAACTGGAAAAATGAAATATGATTTTTTTTCAAAGTTAAAACATAAGTAGATATTTTATTAGTGCACAAAATGAACCATACATCAGTGGAACACAATATCACTGTGTTGAAAGAACAAAACCAACAAAACATGAATTTCACACAAAAACAAAAACATAACTCAATGAATATTTACTGCAAATCAATGTGACTTGCTGTTGCCTTTCAGAGACAAGTTCAGAAATGTGCGGCTTCATCTTGGCAAGTGCCACTCTCATATCATTTTCGCAACAAAGTATGTTCCTTTTCTTCGTTTTTATGTCTACCATCCTCGAAAAGGATTGCTCGCAAAGCTTCGTTGTAACAAACGGTATGAATATCTCACGGGCTTCCTTAGCAATAAGAGGGTACGCTACGATTTGGTGACACCAAAACGTTGAGAGCGTTGTTGTTCTGAAAAGTTGCTGTTGAACCTGGCTCTGCTGAAGTTCAATGATTTCGTCGAGGTATTCATCATTGACATCTGCTGTCGCAACACTAAACGTGAACGGCTGTCTCACCCATGCTGGATATGACTCTCTGGTGGGGAAGTATCCGTCTAGAGACCATTGCTAAGCGCGTAAGGCGTGCGACTCGTAATCCGAGGGTCGCGGGTTCGTTCGTGCCCGCGTCGCGCCAAACATGCTCTCCCTGTCAGCCATGGGGGCGTTATAATGTGACGGTCAATTCCACTATTCGTTGGTAAAAGAGTAGCCCAAGAGTTGGCGGTGGGTGGTGATGACTAGCTGCCTTCCCTCTAGTCTTACACTGCTAAATTAGGGACGGCTAGCACAGATAGCCCTCTAGTAGCTTTGTGCGAAATTCAAAAAACAAACAAACCGTCGAGAGACTTTGCGAGCTCATCTAAGTGCATGGCAATTGTTTGCTTCAGTTCACCGGGTACAGAAATGTCTCCGATTTCAGACACATCTTCGATCTTACTTACACAGTCGTCCAGCAGGGGAAAGTTTGCGAAGTTATCTTCTCTGTTCGTCGTTTCCATAGCAGTAGCTCTTTTTGAAAAGCCTTCAGGTTTTCTTCCGCTTCGATGATGTTGACTCCACCGCCCTGCATTTGTTGATTGAGATGATTGAGAGCATTGAAAATAACGGCCATGTACGCCAAAATGAGAATGAACTCAGATTTTTCGAAGCAATCTGCATAACAATGTTGGTGCTCTCGCAAAAACAGGGCTAATTCCACACGCATGGCAAAAACACGATTCAGCACCTTTCCCCGGGATAACCACCGAATGTTAGAATGGTACAGAAGTACCTCGAATTCAGAGCCCATTTCATTACACATCTCTTTGAAGATGCGATGCTTCAGGGCACTATTTCACACAAAGTTCACACATTCCACTTCAAGTTTTAATACTTCTGCCAGGTTTGAAGGCAAGGTTTTTGTTGCCAACGCATGCCTGTGCAGAACACACTGCGTTACAATGACATGTGGTGCATCGGTTTTCACCAGCGCACCAAAACCAGAGTTTCGTCCCAGCATGACTGGAGCTCCATCCGAACAAACTGCAGAAACCATATACCACGAAAGATCGTTGTCTCCGAAGAAGTCATCCACAAGTTTCTTCACGTCGGCTTCCTTAGTTGTTGTTGTAAGAGTCTTACAAAATAAAAAATCTTCTTTTATCTCGTCGTTCTTCACATAGCGCACGAATACAACAAACTGGCTTAGATTGGAAACGTCGGTGGTCTCGTCGAGTTGAAGACTGAATTTTGCTGGGCTTGAAATCAGATCTGCAACTACTTGAGCCAAGATGTCATCGATCATGTCATCTATTCATTCTGCTGCTGATGGTATCATTTGAAAGAGGAATTTGGGATAACTTATTTTCAGCAGCTTTTCCTAGCATGATATTCGCCATCTTCAACGCAGCTGGTTTTACGAGTGCTTCATCAATGGTGTGTGGTTTGCCCTGCTTTGCGATCAAGTACACAACTTTGTACGATGCTGTGAAGATCGGTTTGTCGATGGATAGAAAGCCGAGAACAGGCAAAGTAGCCTTTTAATCGAACCTGGCTCTCTTTACCTTGAATTTAGCAAGCGTTGTGTTCTTGTATTTCTCATCTCCATGCAGCTTTAGGGAGTGTTCTCTTAGTTTTGCCAGTGCTACACTGGAATTGCTCAACTTGGCATTGCAAATCATGCATTGAGGACGCTGACTCCCATCATGTTCTGTTATACACGTAAATCCATATTGTACGTATTCGCCCGCCCACTTTCTGTTTTTGCTCGACATAGTTAGTATGAAGGGATTGAAAGATTAGGAAAAAAATCAAAAATGACGCACGATCACTACAGTCACAAGTCGACTGCTAAGCGCAAGAAATTCCTTGCAGCACAGATATTAAGGCCAAGTGATGTGACGTGATCAGCCGCAGCCAATGACGGCCAGGTAGAGTTTATAGTAAGCCTGTAATAAACAATAAAGCCGTGGATCAAAAACCTGTTGGTTATAATGAAAAAAGGTCAATACAGTATCTTGAGATATAAACTACATAACTTGCAAGAAGTTGAATAACAGTGTCTTGAGGTTAAAAATATATAGAATTTGTAACAATTGTTTTCAAGTTAAACTGACATTTTTTATTACCATTGTTGCCGTATAAACAGTTACGATTATGCATTATATTAATTTGCCAGAATTGCTAAAAGGACTTGGTATAACTAATGACATATTTTAATTTTATCAACAGAAAGGCCAAATAATAGTAATTATAGAAACCGAAAATTTAGATTCTCTTTGTATTCAACATAATTATTAAACAGAGTCTTTCTTTGACAATATTGCAGTATTTATTAATATTTTGTTTAATAATTTGTACCACAGTGGAACAGCGGTAAATCTACGAAATTGCAGTGTTAAAATACGAATTTCGATTCCCTGCGTTGAAAACAGCAGGTAGCCCATTGTAGCTTTGTCCTCAAACAGACAGAATTTGACGATTTAAGTGTTTTGTTTCACTAATTAGAATAAATAAAACTTATTCCTAGTTTGTTTGTTTTTTTGCCAATTTTTGCGTTTAATTCTAAATAAACAAGACAGTTTATTTGTTTTGTTTTTTTTAGAATTTCGCGCAAAGCTACACAAGGGCTATTTGCGCTAGCCGTCCCTGATTTAGCAGTGTAAGACTAGAGGGAAGGTAGCTAGTTATCACCACCAACCGCCAACTCTTTGGCTACTCTTTTACCAATGAATAGTGGAATTGACCGTTACTTTATAACACCCTCACGACTGAAAGGGCGAGCATGTTTGGTGTGACGAGGATTCGAACTCGCGACCCTCAAATTACGAGTCGAACGCCTTATCCCACTTGGCCAAACAAAACAGCCCTGAGTATGTAAATACTTAATAACACATTCAACGATGGAATACTTTAGAAATCCTTTGAAGATATATGTTTATAAGCCGAAATATGAAAATGTTAATTCAATGTATTAACTTTAACTTTTGATAAATGACATTACAAATTTAACGCAACATAAATCTAAGTAAACAAAAGAGTAACACAAAATGTAAAGATTCCATTCATTTACCATAAATAAAAACCACTATACAGATAATAACGATGAAAATTCTAAAACCTATACAATGTACCGAATAAACAAGTAACACGAAAATTTCATATTATCAGGTGTTGTTGTTGTTTTTTTTTGTCTTTCTCCAAGTGGTACTGACATCAGCCGTTTTTATTTATTAACTGAGAATTTTCGTCTCAGGTGCTGCCCTCTCGTGACTAGGAAGTAAGCTTACGTGTTGACAACACTGAGACAGATAGTATTTTTCATTTAAATGAAAGTATTCGCTCACTAATGTAATACTAACCAATAAAGACATTTGCATTGGATAATGAGTGGCGTTAAGTAATAACATACTGGGATTATTAAACTGAGCCATTCAACCAGAAGTGATAATAATAAATCCATTGATCATGATCTGTAAGACCGCGCAAAAAATCTAAAACTTTTTTATCTGTTCTAACCGTTACTCTCACCAGTATACAGTATTGCGATCTCTGTTGTCAGTAGACATAAAAATGATATCCTATAAGAGATGCTTAACGTTGCAATTTATACTGGCGTGACATCAGTAGAACGTGCACGAGCCGTGAATCATAGTTATCGTTTAAAGTATCCCCCGAGAAAATTTAAACCGAAAAACCTGCTTTAGGAAAACAATACAAAAATTCTTACTACTGAAGATAGTAGCGCAAGAACGCCGAAACGCGTAGTCAGAACAATGTTTACTTTAAAAATACAAGTGCGTGTAATTCACTGAATTGGCACTGCCATCTGACAACTTAGGACATATTTTTATCATTAGTAAATATAATAAATTAGTTATATATGAGTGTGTTTTAGCAGCCTATTAGCATTTAGGAAACCGGGATCACATTTATATCAAATTCCACTTTCTCTTCAATTTAAAGATATTTTTTCATTTTTTATATTATACTAGGAGCCAATGAGCATGCGAGTTTTAGAATTATCAATTACATATTAATACAAATGAACAAATCACAAAGTTATGTTTTCTGCGTTCATATATTTGTTTATTTTCACTATTTAATGGCGATATACGTCTGCTCAATTTATATAGTAAATATGGAAATCAACATAATCAAAGTTACATGTTAGGCTTCAATAACACTAAAATTAAAAAATAACTTTGGTTTTATGTTGTATAATTCTAATAATAAAAATTAAAGTGGTTTAAAGTTTGACAAAACTTTCTTTATGTTATTGAAAATCTAAAAGATCAAGCCGAAATATTTTGGCATCTTCTACGACTTTTTCTTTCCACTGTGGCCTAGCGAAAAACTGTAGCTTAGAGAGTCTATATCTTGCTTTCTGTTAGAGCAAAGAGAAAAAAAAATTCCAAAATGCGTTTGGAGCTATGGATGCGTTATAGAACTAGCGATCAAATCTCACTAAACAAAGAAACTAATCCTATAATCCGACAAAAATATTATGTTAATAAAAATGTGTTAAAATACAAAATTCCACGTATTTTTTATGATTTAAAAGAACAATATATCATCCAAAATCTATATGGTTAAGGAATAGTGTTTCGATTTTGAAAACGTAGGGTTTAAGATAAACTCAAATAACATTTAAGAGATCTTAAAATTATCTATTAATTGACTTTCACAAAATATTACAATTTATTCTTCAGTAACAAAATATAAAAGAGGTTTCAAATAAGTTTCCTGTATGTATATGGACAACCTGCCTATAATTAATTTGTATATGGACATTCTGCTATGAATTTACATATGGTCAACTTGCTTAGTAAACTTGTAATCTACATTTGTATATGGGCAATTGACTGAGTGAACGCACGTGTAGGCAACTGAGTTAGTGAACTTGTGTGTATGTTTCTGTGTTTTTCTTATAGCAAAGCCACATCGGGCTATCTGCTTGGCAGTTAGTAGTTGCCGTCCCTCTAGTCTTACATTGCTAAATAAGGGAGGGCTAGCGCAAATAGCCCTCGTGTAGCTTTGCGGGAAATTAAAAAAGAAAATTGTAATTTTTACATTGAATTCCAAAAGACATGATATGACTATAATGATGCTATTTTTGAGAAAATAATAGGAAACTAATACACAAAAAGTAGCAACCATATAGATTATGTATCCCGTCGCAAACCGTTGCATTTATCGTTGTTGTTTCAATGAGAATCTTAAATTCGCTTCTACTTCGCTCACTTTTTACCCAATTATTATTAACAAACTGAGAAAAGGTCTTATATTCCCATTAAAAAATGTTTCAAAGTGATCCAGTGTCCGGATTTGGATTCGGATCAGATTTAGGAAGGACAGTCATATGGGGACACCCTTTCTGCAGTAAAAATGTCACGTAAGTAGTTTTTTATTTTTCGAGGTATGCGCGCAGACATACATACGGACCCAAATGCGATACTATAACGCCCAAACTAGGCTAGGACGGGGGTAATTTATACGATAACACAACGCTGATAGTGAAATGTGTATCTTTGAACCCCCAAAAAAAGAAAGAAATGGTTACTATAAGTTAAAATCATTATTTTTCAGTAAAATGACAGAAGATACTTGTTAACATTCTTAGCTACAGTCAATTTATTTTGCAGCTCATTAAAACGTATTGCATAGAATGACGGTCGATTGACTTATGGGCTATTGTAAGCTGTTTCTGCTTGCATCACTAGTTAGTAACTAGAATGAATGAAATACCCTTTTTACGCTCACACTAACATTACCATAGTAATAATAGATTAATAATCTGATATAAAACGCTAAGACTGAAATTTACCTCACACCTTATTCAGTGAATAGGATCATAAGAGAAAAATTACTTATGAGATTTGGCAAATAAAAATATTAACTTAAAAATTAACCTCATTTGCTAGAAGATGACGCTACGCACCATACCCTTTTGAGAGTTCATTTATTAATCACGTAACTTTATATTATATCGTGATGGAAACGCCACCCAGATTAAACTACACTTTGACAAATTGATGATTAGAGCTGTATACTTTATTTTACCGGATATTTTCAGAAATGCGAATTATAAGATTTTAATAATAATATTCATAAACCGCAAACTAACTACTACTTTACCTCTAACGCCGCTTCCTGCCCATCCCACCAAACATGCTCGCCCTTTCAGCTGTGGGGGCGTTATAATGTGATGATCAATTACACTATTCGTTGGTAAAA
Organism: Tachypleus tridentatus; assembly: GCF_004210375.1. Lineage (NCBI taxonomy): Eukaryota > Metazoa > Arthropoda > Merostomata > Xiphosura > Limulidae > Tachypleus > Tachypleus tridentatus. The sequence continues at coordinate 162,556,713 of NC_134834.1, forward strand.
AAGTAGCCCAAGATTTGTCGAAGCGTGGTGATGACTAGCTGACTTCCCTCTAATCTTACACTGCAAACTTAGGAACGGCTAGCGCAGATAACCCTCGTGTAGCTTTGCGCGAAATTAAAAAAACAAAACAAAACAAAACAAAAAAACCACTAGTTTGGGCTTTCGACTTACAACTTGAGAGTAGCGTTTTCTCGTTCCACCAAACATGCTTACCATACCAGCCGTAAGGGCGTTATAATTTTACAGTAAATCCCATTATTCGTTGGTAAGCGACTAGCCCAAGAGTTGGCGGTGATGATTAGCTACCTTCCGTCTAGATTATTATTTGTAATGAGGCACAAAACGACACAAAGGGCTATCTATGCTCTGTCCACAACAGGTATCGAAACCCGGTTTTTAGCGTTGTAAGTCTGCAAATATACAGTTGTGTCACTAGGGGGTCTCTAAATTATCGCAGATAGCCCTTGTATCTTTTTTATGTGAAAATCCACTTAGAAAAGAAATACGAACACCATAGTTCGAAGAGATATGAACCTAGAAACCTAAAATTTCCCAACCATACTGTCTCCTTGATGTGAACCTGAGTATTATTACTTATCTTTTCCACATGCATTCGTACATGCGCTTGCACATGTTTGTAATGAAGTAGGCTTGTGAAAAACAACATGGAAAATAATTGTTTATTTACAGTACAAAATATCAAAATGAACTCTAAAGGTGTAAACCTGGATATTATATTACTTATTCACGTGCGTGCGAGCATCTTTTCAAAGAGGCAAGCAATCGAAAAAACACATAGAGAAGAAATGCTTAAAATATTCTCCTTATTCTAACACATGACATTTTTTTTCAGCTTTCCATACAATTAATTTGACATAGTTTAACGGACACTCCGCCGAACTTCAAAGTATTTTCTTACATCAAACTAAAAGACTTTTGTAGAACATCAATTGCATCTGTCCTGTACAGGATTTTGAATTCTTATAGTGTCTAGGGATACACAAAGTACTATTCAAAACATGTTTATATTATGTAACTGAGCTACCATTTCATTAAAGTTGCTTAAGAAAGACATAAAAATGAAAAACAGGTAACGTGAACCACATAATAAGGAAATAATGCATAATTCGTTTGTAATGAACAGATTATAAATGTTCATATTGTGTTTTAAAGATTAGTAGAATTAGAAATGTTCAGAATTCTATTCTATGGAAAAAGAAAGTCAATGCATGTATTCTTGTATTCTGCATAATTAAATGCCATCAGCCAGTTATCTGTCATATATATCAAATTATACAAATTCTTTGAAGCATTATTTACGCCGAGTATTTATGACGGAATCGACAACAAGCGCGCGTTGTAAAAAAACACAAGTGTAGGAAACAACGTTCCGTAAACCTTCTATCTTCTCTACGCTTGTTTTTTAACAGACAGTTGCTGTCCTTTCCATTATGCTTATCATATATAAATCTTTTTGTAAAACAACAGCGTCTTTCTCACAGCCGACAACGCTCAAGACTTTAATATGATTAGTAAATCCAAGAAACTTATTTACTATTTGTACACAAGAGTTTTGTTTATATCTTATTTTTCCGCATTAGTTTTATCCTGGCCCTCATTTCTCTGTATTTCTAGTTTTAAAATTGTTTCTACAGCTGAGTTAATATGTTTTTGTCAACAAGTCTTTCCCTGCCTTATTGAAGCGTAATTTTTTTCATTCTCGAAGGCTTCTTTTCCATATCAGATTAACCAGACAAATATAACAAGCTTACGCATTAACTCAAGCCTTGGATTCAGCTCTCGTGAGCCACTTAAAATCTCATCCTTGCAGATAATTCGCAATGACATACTTGAAGAAACTGAATTACACTTGTTGTCTTTAAATGCCTTCTTCATCAGCCTTCCTCATTCTGTTAGCTCGCCTGACTTTCCCATATGTACTTTTATATAAAATATAAATATCATTGACAATGTGAACTGGTAAGTTAACAAGAAAGGCTTAGGTCGAACCCTAATTTTTAGCTGTAATTTGAACCTAACACAATTTTATTCTATATACACTATATAATAATAAAATGATGGCAATTAGCAATTAGTGGAATTCCCTGACGTGTTTCATAAAGCTTGACAATAGTATGTAAGAATTATGTCCTTAACATATTCTAAATAGGTCAAAAGCCAGAAGAGACTATCCATTGTCTTCAATCTTGAGTATTGTTAAATTTGAGAATATTTAATCAAGATAAGGAAATGATCATTACTCTCCAAATAATAATAATTATTTCACACAGTGTTTCGCCATTACGGCTGCATCAGGCTTACTTAATACAAGAGCTATTTGAAGTGAAAATATACCTTAACTTCTTAATTTGCTTTTGGTGTTATTTTTCGTCTAGAGTGTTTTTTTGCTATATTAATGAAACGTTATTTTGTATTTAATGATTTGAGTGACTAAGTCGAAACGTTTTGAGAAATATGAATACTTAGAGAAATATATATATATATTTATATTTTCATTGTTTTTTTCTTTTATCTTTTAACAGTTTTAACTTATCAGGAAATGAAAAAAGTCTCAGTTTGTTTCAATTACAGCAGTATTTTGTAAACAGTATTGACAAACGGCAGTACCCTGTTTTGTTTTCTTTTTCTATAAATGCAGTACTTATTTCGGTTGTCCATTATATTTTCGCTTTTAGATAATTAAAGACGAAAGAATTATTTCTAAGCAAAAATTATTTTGAACAACTCATTAGTATGTTAATTATATGTTTCGTTTTAATTTTCTTTGATTTCCAGTAGTTTTACTGCTGATTATTATCATTTGAAGAGTTTTTAATATTCGAAATGTTCCTAAATAATACACATCATTTGCCTATCTTATCTTCTGAGATTTTGTATTATAATTAATCACCTAGTCGCTTTTAATACTTTTAGTTCGATCTAGTGAAACTCCCAATTTACAGTTGAAACGCAGGCCTCTAATTCAAAGGAAAATAGCGCGAAACTTGAGCTTACTGACTGTTTTAATCTCTATTCGTCAAAGTATAGAATTACTTTAAAATTATCAACAAACATCTTCTTGCCTACACCATTGAAAATAAAGATATTGAATGTACTGTGTTCTAACAGTGTTTCAACTTCATTGGTCAAATAACAACCAGAGGAAGGTTTTCAAATTCCACGCTTCATTACCTAAAGTGTTCTACACCCTAAATCAGATGAATAGTATGTTTTTCATTGAATTATGATCTTTGGATTTATTCCTTTATTTGCGTTTAATAAGGTTCATCATTTGACCAGATTCGAAAACAGGGTTATAATATTTTTCAACCTCCGTGCTTTCTTATTAACTACCTTTGAGTTAAGTTTGAACTTTATGAACAGCAATGAATTGGTTTGATGAATTACGCAATAACTTTTTTATTTGAGGAAAGTTTGCGTTATCTGTCCCTAATTTAGAGGTGGTGGACTAGAAGAAGTATTTATTTGTTTGTTTTGAATTTCGCGCAAAGCTACGAGTGGACTATCTGCGCTAGTCGTCCCTAATTTAGCAGTGTAAGACTAGAAGGAAGGCAAAAATTGAACACCACCCACTTCCTATTCCTGGGTTATTCATTTACCAACGAAAAATAGGATTGATCGTCACATAATAATGCCACCACTCTTAAAAGGGTGAACATATTCAGTAGCAGGATTCGAACCCGTAAATGCAGAATTGTGAGCTAGTGTCCTAATCACGAGACCATATCAGGTCCTTGAGAAGCAGAACCCAAAACCCGGTCCATTCGAAATTTTCTCAAAGATCTTCGAACTGCTAGACCAACCAAAATCTAAATCTTCAGGCGAACATTCTTTCATCGACAGACGTCACACCTTTCATCCTCATGTTGTTTATAAAATAAATATATGCAAAAGGTTCAAATAAACTATTTGAAAAAAATTGGGAAACTATGATTACGAAACATATGAGACTATACAAGATTTTTTATGGAAGTGTGAGAAGAGGAACGGAAAATTCAAACGTCTATCAGAGATAGCCCTCCCTAACTTAGCACTGTAAGACTAGAGGGAAGGCAGTCAGCCATCACCACACACTGCCAACTCTTGGGCTACTTTTATCAACGAATAGCAAGATTGACCGTTATATTATAACGCCTCCACGGCTGAAAGGGCGAGCATATTTGGTGTGACGGGGATTTCGTACCTGCGACTCTTAGATTAGGAGACGAGCGCCTTAACCATCTAGCCGTGCTGGGCTAAATTAAAGAGAACTTTGGTCCTATCAATAGACAACAATACTGTCTATTTGTTAGTAACAAATTTACCGTTTTTGTTGTTTTTTATGGTTCACGAAGTTTGATTTACCTAAAATCTTTGTGAACTTTTTCGGTATTATGTAATTATGTATACTCTAACGAATTTACTATTCTGTATTTATTTTAATAGCGATGTTTGTTTTAGTTAAATATATATTTAGAAATGCGCGTAACTTATAGTGTTAAATGAGTGTTGCGAAATTCTCGCATATTCTCTAATGACTAGCTGACTTCCCTCGAATCTTACACTGCAAACTTAGGAACGGCTAGCGCAGATAACCCTCGTGTAGCTTTGCGCGAAATTAAAAAAACAAAACAAAAAACCACTAGTTTGGGCTTTCGACCTACAACTTGAGAGTAGCGTGTTCTCGTTCCACCAAACATGCTTACCATATCAGGCGTAAGGGCGTTATAATTTTACAGTAAATCCCATTATTCGTTGGTAAGCGACTAGCCCAAAAGTTGGCAGTGATGATTAGCTACCTTCCGTCTAGATTATTATTTGTAATGAGGCACAAAACGACACAAAGGGCTATCTATGCTCTGTCCACAACAGGTATCGAAACCCGATTTTTAGCGTTGTAAGTCTGCAAATATACAGTTGTGTCACTAGGGGGTCTCTAAATTATCGCAGATAGCCCTTGTATCTTTTTTATGTGAAAATCCACTTAGAAAAGAAATACGAACACCATAGTTCGAAGAGGTATGAACCTAGAAACCTAAAATTTCCCAACCATACTGTCTCCTTGATGTGAACCTGAGTATTATTACTTATCTTTTCCACATGCATTCGTACATGCGCTTGCACATGTTTGTAATGAAGTAGGCTTGTGAAAAACAACATGGAAAATAATTGTTTATTTACAGTACAAAATATCAAAATGAACTCTAAAGGTGTAAACCTGGATATTATATTACTTATTCACGTGCGTGCGAGCATCTTTTCAAAGAGGCAAGCAATCGAAAAAACACATAGAGAAGAAATGCTTAAAATATTCTCCTTATTCTAACACATGACATTTATTTTCAGCTTTCCATACAATTAATTTGACATAGTTTAACGGACACTCCGCCGAACTTCAAAGTATTTTCTTACATCAAACTAAAAGACTTTTGTAGAACATCAATTGCATATGTCCTGTACAGGATTTTGAATTCTTATAGTGTCTAGGGATACACAAAGTACTATTCAAAACATGTTTATATTATGTAACTGAGCTACCATTTCATTAAAGTTGCTTAAGAAAGACATAAAAATGAAAAACAGGTAACGTGAACCACATAATAAGGAAATAATGCAAAATTCGTTTGTAATGAACAGATTATAAATGTTCATATTGTGTTTTAAAGATTAGTAGAATTAGAAATGTTCAGAATTCTATTTTATGGAAAAAGAAATTCAATGCATGTATTCTTGTATTCTGCATAATTAAATGCCATCAGCCAGTTATCTGTCATATATATCAAATTATACAAATTCTTTGAAGCATTATTTAAGCCGAGTCTTTATGACGGAATCGACAACAAGCGCGCGTTGTAAAAAAACACAAGTGTAGGAAACAACGTTCCGTAAACCTTCTATCTTCTCTACGCTTGTTTTTTAACAGACAGTTGTTGTCCTTTCCATTATGCTTATCATATATAAATCTTTTTGTAAAACAACAGCGTCTTTCTCACAGCCGACAACGCTCAAGACTTTAATATGATTAGTAAATCCAAGAAACTTATTTACTATTTGTACACAAGAGTTTTGTTTATATCTTATTTTTCCGCATTAGTTTTATCCTAGCCCTCATTTCTCTGTATTTCTAGTTTTAAAATTGTTTCTACAGCTGAGTTAATATGTTTTTGTCAACAAGTCTTTCCCTGCCTTATTGAAGCGTAATTTTTTTCATTCTCGAAGGCTTCTTTTCCATATCAGATTAACCAGACAAATATAACAAGCTTACGCATTAACTCAAGCCTTGGATTCAGCTCTCGTGAGCCACTTAAAATCTCATCCTTGCAGATAATTCGCAATGACATACTTGAAGAAACTGAATTACACTTGTTGTCTTTAAATGCCTTCTTCATCAGCCTTCCTCATTCTGTTAGCTCGCCTGACTTTCCCATATGTACTTTTATATAAAATATAAATATCATTGACAATGTGAACTGGTAAGTTAACAAGAAAGGCTTAGGTCGAACCCTAATTTTTAGCTGTAATTTGAACCTAACACAATTTTATTCTATATACACTATATGATAATAAAATGATGGCAATTAGCAATTAGTGGAATTCCCTGACGTGTTTCATAAAGCTTGACAATAGTATGTAAGAATTATGTTCTTAACATATTCTAAATAGGTCAAAAGCCAGAAGAGACTATCCATTGTCTTCAATCTTGAGTATTGTTAAATTTGAGAATATTTAATCAAGATAAGGAAATGATCATTACTCTCCAAATAATAATAATTATTTCACACAGTGTTTCGCCATTACGGCTGCATCAGGCTTACTTAATACAAGAGCTATTTGAAGTGAAAATATACCTTAACTTCTTAATTTGCTTTTGGTGTTATTTTCGTCTAGAGTGTTTTTTTGCTATATTAATGAAACGTTATTTTGTATTTAATGATTTGAGTGACTAAGTCGAAACGTTTTGAGAAATATGAATACTTAGAGAAATATATATATATATTTATATTTTCATTGTTTTTTTCTTTTATCTTTTAACAGTTTTAACTTATCAGGAAATGAAAAAAGTCTCAGTTTGTTTCAATTACAGCAGTATTTTGTAAACAGTATTGACAAACGGCAGTACACTGTTTTGTTTTCTTTTTCTATAAATGCAGTACTTATTTCGGTTGTCCATTATATTTTCGCTTTTAGATAGTTAAAGACGAAAGAATTATTTCTAAGCAAAAATTATTTTGAACAACTCATTAGTATGTTAATTATATGTTTCGTTTTAATTTTCTTTGATTTCCAGTAGTTTTACTGCTGATTATTATCATTTGAAGAGTTTTTAATATTCGAAATGTTCCTAAATAATACACATCATTTGCCTATCTTATCTTCTGAGATTTTGTATTATAATTAATCACCTAGTCGCTTTTAATACTTTTAGTTCGATCTAGTGAAACTCCCAATTTACAGTTGAAACGCAGGCCTCTAATTCAAAGGAAAATAGCGCGAAACTTGAGCTTACTGACTGTTTTAATCTCTATTCGTCAAAGTATAGAATTACTTTAAAATTATCAACAAACATCTTCTTGCCTACACCATTGAAAATAAAGATATTGAATGTACTGTGTTCTAACAGTGTTTCAACTTCATTGGTCAAATAACAACCAGAGGAAGGTTTTTAAATTCCACGCTTCATTACCTAAAGTGTTCTACACCCTAAATCAGATGAATAGTATGTTTTTCATTGAATTATGATCTTTGGATTTATTCCTTTACTTGCGTTTAATAAGGTTCATCATTTGGCCAGATTCGAAAACAGGGTTATAATATGTTTTCAACCTCCGTGCTTTCTTATTAATTACCTTTGAGTTAAGTTTGAACTTTATGAACAGCAATGAATTGGTTTGATGAATTACGCAATAACTTTTTTATTTGAGGAAAGTTTGCGTTATCTGTCCCTAATTTAGAGGTGGTGGACTAGAAGAAGTATTTATTTGTTTGTTTTGAATTTCGCGCAAAGCTACGAGTGGACTATCTGCGCTAGTCGTCCCTAATTTAGCAGTGTAAGACTAGAAGGAAGGCAAAAATTGAACACCACCCACTTCCAATTCCTGGGTTATTCATTTACCAACGAAAAATAGGATTGATCGTCACATAATAATGCCACCACTCTTAAAAGGGTGAACATATTCAGTAGCAGGATTCGAACCCGTAAATGCAGAATTGTGAGCTAGTGTCCTAATCACGAGACCATATCAGGTCCTTGAGAAGCAGAACCCAAAACCCGGTCCATTCGAAATTTTCTCAAAGATCTTCGAACTGCTAGACCAACCAAAATCTAAATCTTCAGGCGAACATTCTTTCATCGACAGACGTCACACCTTTCATCCTCATGTTGTTTATAAAATAAATATATGCAAAAGGTTCAAATAAACTATTTGAAAAAAATTGGGAAACTATGATTACGAAACATATGAGACTATACAAGATTTTTTATGGAAGTGTGAGAAGAGGAACGAAAAATTCAAACGTCTATCAGAGATAGCCCTCCCTAACTTAGCACTGTAAGACTAGAGGGAAGGCAGTCAGCCATCACCACACACTGCCAACTCTTGGGCTACTTTTTATCAACGAATAGCAAGATTGACCGTTATATTATAACGCCTCCACGGCTGAAAGGGCGAGCATATTTGGTGTGACGGGGATTTCGTACCTGCGACTCTTAGATTAGGAGACGAGCGCCTTAACCATCTAGCCATGCTGGGCTAAATTAAAGAGAACTTTGGTCCTATCAATAGACAACAATACTGTCTATTTGTTAGTAACAAATTTACCGTTTTTGTTGTTTTTTATGGTTCACGAAGTTTGATTTACCTAAAATCTTTGTGAACTTTTTCGGTATTATGTAATTATGTATACTCTAACGAATTTACTATTCTGTATTTATTTTAATAGCGATGTTTGTTTTAGTTAAATATATATTTAGAAATGCGCGTAACTTATAGTGTTAAATGAGTGTTGCGAAATTCTCGCATATTCTCTAATGACTAGCTGACTTCCCTCGAATCTTACACTGCAAACTTAGGAACGGCTAGCGCAGATAACCCTCGTGTAGCTTTGCGCGAAATTAAAAAAACAAAACAAAAAACCACTAGTTTGGGCTTTCGACCTACAACTTGAGAGTAGCGTGTTCTCGTTCCACCAAACATGCTTACCATATCAGCCGTAAGGGCGTTATAATTTTACAGTAAATCCCATTATTCGTTGGTAAGCGACTAGCCCAAAAGTTGGCAGTGATGATTAGCTACCTTCCGTCTAGATTATTATTTGTAATGAGGCACAAAACGACACAAAGGGCTACCTATGCTCTGTCCACAACAGGTATCGAAACCCGGTTTTTAGCGTTGTAAGTCTGCAAATATACAGTTGTGTCACTAGGGGGTCTCTAAATTATCGCAGATAGCCCTTGTATCTTTTTTTATGTGAAAATCCACTTAGAAAAGAAATACGAACACCATAGTTCGAAGAGGTATGAACCTAGAAACCTAAAATTTCCCAACCATACTGTCTCCTTGATGTGAACCTGAGTATTATTACTTATCTTTTCCACATGCATTCGTACATGCGCTTGCACATGTTTGTAATGAAGTAGGCTTGTGAAAAACAACATGGAAAATAATTGTTTATTTACAGTACAAAATATCAAAATGAACTCTAAAGGTGTAAACCTGGATATTATATTACTTATTCACGTGCGTGCGAGCATCTTTTCAAAGAGGCAAGCAATCGAAAAAACACATAGAGAAGAAATGCTTAAAATATTCTCCTTATTCTAACACATGACATTTTTTTTCAGCTTTCCATACAATTAATTTGACATAGTTTAACGGACACTCCGCCGAACTTCAAAGTATTTTCTTACATCAAACTAAAAGACTTTTGTAGAACATCAATTGCATCTGTCCTGTACAGGATTTTGAATTCTTATAGTGTCTAGGGATACACAAAGTACTATTCAAAACATGTTTATATTATGTAACTGAGCTACCATTTCATTAAAGTTGCTTAAGAAAGACATAAAAATGAAAAACAGGTAACGTGAACCACATAATAAGGAAATAATGCAAAATTCGTTTGTAATGAACAGATTATAAATGTTCATATTGTGTTTTAAAGATTAGTAGAATTAGAAATGTTCAGAATTCTATTCTATGGCAAAAGAAAGTCAATGCATGTATTCTTGTATTCTGCATAATTAAATGCCATCAGCCAGTTATCTGTCATATATATCAAATTATACAAATTCTTTGAAGCATTATTTACGCCGAGTATTTATGATGGAATCGACAACAAGCGCGCGTTGTAAAAAAACACAAGTGTAGGAAACAACGTTCCGTAAACCTTCTATCTTCTCTACGCTTGTTTTTTAACAGACAGTTGCCGTCCTTTCCATTATGCTTATCATATATAAATCTTTTTGTAAAACAACAGCGTCTTTCTCACAGCCGACAACGCTCAAGACTTTAATACGATTAGTAAATCCAAGAAACTTATTTACTATTTGTACACAAGAGTTTTGTTTATATCTTATTTTTCCGCATTAGTTTTATCCTGGCCCTCATTTCTCTGTATTTCTAGTTTTAAAATTGTTTCTACAGCTGAGTTAATATGTTTTTGTCAACAAGTCTTTCCCTGCCTTATTGAAGCGTAATTTTTTCATTCTCGAAGGCTTCTTTTCCATATCAGATTAACCAGACAAATATAACAAGCTTACGCATTAACTCAAGCCTTGGATTCCGCTCTCGTGAGCCACTTAAAATCTCATCTGTCAACAAACGTCTTCTTGTCTACACCATTGAAAATAAAGATATTGAATGCACTGTGTTCTAACAGTGTTTCAACTTCATTGGTCAAATAACAACCAGAGGAAGGTTTTTAAATTCCACGCTTCATTACCTAAAGTGTTCTACACCCTAAATCAGATGAATAGTATGTTTTTCATTGAATTATGATCTTTGGTTTTATTCCTTTATTTGCGTTTAATAAGGTTCATCATTTGACCAGATTCGAAAACAGGGTTATAATATGTTTTCAACCTCCGTGCTTTCTTATTAACTACCTTTGAGTTAAGTTTGAACTTTATGAACAGCAATGAATTGGTTTGATGAATTTTGCAATAACTTTTTTATTTGAGGAAAATTTGCGTTATCTGTCCCTAATTTAGAGGTGGTGGACTAGAAGAAGTATTTATTTGTTTGTTTTGAATTTCGCGCAAAGCTACGAGTGGACTATCTGCGCTAGTCGTCCCTAATTTAGCAGTGTAAGACTAGAAGGAAGGCAAAAATTGAACACCACCCACTGCCAATTCCTGGGTTATTCTTTTACCAACCAAAAATAGGATTGATCGTCACATAATAATGCCACCACTCTTAAAAGGGTGAACATATTCAGTAGCAGGATTCGAACCCGTAAATGCAGAATTGTGAGCTAGTGTCCTAATCACGAGACCATATCAGGTCCTTGAGAAGCAGAACCCAAAACCCGGTCCATTCGAAATTTTCTCAAAGATCTTCGAACTGCTAGACCAACCAAAATCTAAATCTTCAGGCGAACATTCTCTCATCGACAGACGTCACACCTTTCATCCTCATGTTGTTTATAAAATAAATATATGCAAAAGGTTCAAATAAACTATTTGAAAAAAATTGGGAAACTATGATTACGAAACATATGAGACTATACAAGATTTTTTATGGAAGTGTGAGAAGAGGAACGGAAAATTCAAACGTCTATCAGAGATAGCCCTCCCTAACTTAGCACTGTAAGACTAGAGGGAAGGCAGTCAGCCATCACCACACACTGCCAACTCTTGGGCTACTTTTTATCAACGAATAGCAAGATTGACCGTTATATTATAACGCCTCCACGGCTGAAAGGGCGAGCATATTTGGTGTGACGGGGATTTCGTACCTGCGACTCTTAGATTAGGAGACGAGCGCCTTAACCATCTAGCCATGCTGGGCCAAAGTAAAGAGAACTTTGGTTCTATCTATAGACAACAATACTGTCTATTTGTTAGTAACAAATTTACCGTTTTTGTTGTTTTTTATGGTTCACGAAGTTTGATTTACCTAAAATCTTTGTGAACTTTTTCGGTATTATGTAATTATGTATACTCTAACGAATTTACTATTCTGTATTTATTTTAATAGCGATGTTTGTTTTAGTTAAATATATATTTAGAAATGCGCGTAACTTATAGTGTTAAATGAGTGTTGCGAAATTCTCGCATATTCTCTAATGACTAGCTGACTTCCCTCGAATCTTACACTGCAAACTTAGGAACGGCTAGCGCAGATAACCCTCGTGTAGCTTTGCGCGAAATTAAAAAAACAAAACAAAAAACCACTAGTTTGGGCTTTCGACCTACAACTTGAGAGTAGCGTGTTCTCGTTCCACCAAACATGCTTACCATATCAGCCGTAAGGGCGTTATAATTTTACAGTAAATCCCATTATTCGTTGGTAAGCGACTAGCCCAAAAGTTGGCAGTGATGATTAGCTACCTTCCGTCTAGATTATTATTTGTAATGAGGCACAAAACGACACAAAGGGCTACCTATGCTCTGTCCACAACAGGTATCGAAACCCGGTTTTTAGCGTTGTAAGTCTGCAAATATACAGTTGTGTCACTAGGGGGTCTCTAAATTATCGCAGATAGCCCTTGTATCTTTTTTTATGTGAAAATCCACTTAGAAAAGAAATACGAACACCATAGTTCGAAGAGGTATGAACCTAGAAACCTAAAATTTCCCAACCATACTGTCTCCTTGATGTGAACCTGAGTATTATTACTTATCTTTTCCACATGCATTCGTACATGCGCTTGCACATGTTTGTAATGAAGTAGGCTTGTGAAAAACAACATGGAAAATAATTGTTTATTTACAGTACAAAATATCAAAATGAACTCTAAAGGTGTAAACCTGGATATTATATTACTTATTCACGTGCGTGCGAGCATCTTTTCAAAGAGGCAAGCAATCGAAAAAACACATAGAGAAGAAATGCTTAAAATATTCTCCTTATTCTAACACATGACATTTATTTTCAGCTTTCCATACAATTAATTTGACATAGTTTAACGGACACTCCGCCGAACTTCAAAGTATTTTCTTACATCAAACTAAAAGACTTTTGTAGAACATCAATTGCATCTGTCCTGTACAGGATTTTGAATTCTTATAGTGTCTAGGGATACACAAAGTACTATTCAAAACATGTTTATATTATGTAACTGAGCTACCATTTCATTAAAGTTGCTTAAGAAAGACATAAAAATGAAAAACAGGTAACGTGAACCACATAATAAGGAAATAATGCAAAATTCGTTTGTAATGAACAGGTTATAAATGTTCATATTGTGTTTTAAAGATTAGTAGAATTAGAAATGTTCAGAATTCTATTCTATGGCAAAAGAAAGTCAATGCATGTATTCTTGTATTCTGCATAATTAAATGCCATCAGCCAGTTATCTGTCATATATATCAAATTATACAAATTCTTTGAAGCATTATTTACGCCGAGTATTTATGATGGAATCGACAACAAGCGCGCGTTGTAAAAAAACACAAGTGTAGGAAACAACGTTCCGTAAACCTTCTATCTTCTCTACGCTTGTTTTTTAACAGACAGTTGCCGTCCTTTCCATTATGCTTATCATATATAAATCTTTTTTGTAAAACAACAGCGTCTTTCTCACAGCCGACAACGCTCAAGACTTTAATATGATTAGTAAATCCAAGAAACTTATTTACTATTTGTACACAAGAGTTTTGTTTATATCTTATTTTTCCGCATTAGTTTTATCCTGGCCCTCATTTCTCTGTATTTCTAGTTTTAAAATTGTTTCTACAGCTGAGTTAATATGTTTTTGTCAACAAGTCTTTCCCTGCCTTATTGAAGCGTAATTTTTTCATTCTCGAAGGCTTCTTTTCCATATCAGATTAACCAGACAAATATAACAAGCTTACGCATTAACTCAAGCCTTGGATTCCGCTCTCGTGAGCCACTTAAAATCTCATCTGTCAACAAACGTCTTCTTGTCTACACCATTGAAAATAAAGATATTGAATGCACTGTGTTCTAACAGTGTTTCAACTTCATTGGTCAAATAACAACCAGAGGAAGGTTTTTAAATTCCACGCTTCATTACCTAAAGTGTTCTACACCCTAAATCAGATGAATAGTATGTTTTTCATTGAATTATGATCTTTGGTTTTATTCCTTTATTTGCGTTTAATAAGGTTCATCATTTGACCAGATTCGAAAACAGGGTTATAATATGTTTTCAACCTCCGTGCTTTCTTATTAACTACCTTTGAGTTAAGTTTGAACTTTATGAACAGCAATGAATTGGTTTGATGAATTTTGCAATAACTTTTTTATTTGAGGAAAATTTGCGTTATCTGTCCCTAATTTAGAGGTGGTGGACTAGAAGAAGTATTTATTTGTTTGTTTTGAATTTCGCGCAAAGCTACGAGTGGACTATCTGCGCTAGTCGTCCCTAATTTAGCAGTGTAAGACTAGAAGGAAGGCAAAAATTGAACACCACCCACTGCCAATTCCTGGGTTATTCTTTTACCAACCAAAAATAGGATTGATCGTCACATAATAATGCCACCACTCTTAAAAGGGTGAACATATTCAGTAGCAGGATTCGAACCCGTAAATGCAGAATTGTGAGCGAGTGTCCTAATCACGAGACCATATCAGGTCCTTGAGAAGCAGAACCCAAAACCCGGTCCATTCGAAATTTTCTCAAAGATCTTCGAACTGCTAGACCAACCAAAATCTAAATCTTCAGGCGAACATTCTCTCATCGACAGACGTCACACCTTTCATCCTCATGTTGTTTATAAAATAAATATATGCAAAAGGTTCAAATAAACTATTTGGAAAAAATTGGGAGACTATGATTACGAAACATATGAGACTATACAAGATTTTTTATGGAAGTGTGAGAAGAGGAACGGAAAATTCAAACGTCTATCAGAGATAGCCCTCCCTAACTTAGCACTGTAAGACTAGAGGGAAGGCAGTCAGCCATCACCACACACTGCCAACTCTTGGGCTACTTTTTATCAACGAATAGCAAAATTGACCGTTATATTATAACGCCTCCACGGCTGAAAGGGCGAGCATATTTGGTGTGACGGGGATTTCGTACCTGCGACTCTTAGATTAGGAGACGAGCGCCTTAACCATCTAGCCATGCTGGGCCAAAGTAAAGAGAACTTTGGTTCTATCTATAGACAACAATACTGTCTATTTGTTAGTAACAAATTTACCGTTTTTGTTGTTTTTTATGGTTCACGAAGTTTGATTTACCTAAAATCTTTGTGAACGTTTTCGGTATTATATAATTATGTATACTCTAACGAATTTACTATTCTGTATTTATTTTAATAGCGATGTTTGTTTTAGTTAAATATATATTTAGAAATGCGCGTAACTTATAGTGTTAAATGAGTGTTGCGAAATTCTCGCATATTCTCTAAATTTGAAGAAGATTTTCCAGTGTAATAATCAACAATGCGCTACGTGCATAAGTAGAATATTGTTGTCATTTGAACTTTCGCGAACCTAAAGCTTATAAATTGACGAAGCAAAAGAGACAGTTTTCGTAATATTTTTGGTTTGCTACAGTTAGTATACAATAAACCTCGGAAGCTCTAACTGTGAATAACGCTTATCAATCGAGTACTACAGATATTTGACAAAGAACTTTTATAGCTTTCGATGTCGTAAACCGTTGAACTTCAAAGAATTAACTTCAGACATCAATACTTCTAAGATGAAATTCGTCAGAGAAGATTCAACTTGTAAACGAAATGAGGCAGTCATTAAGTGACATGTAACAATATCAACATAGAATTAATTCGTTCATCGTGAACCGTCTATAAAATATTCAGTTCCAGAACAGATTGAAGACTCAGTATTGTCTATTAATTTGTAAACCTTTTGCCTATAAATTATTACTTATAATAACCGTTACTATAAATTGTATTATTATTTGTTTGTTAAAATACATTTATGTTAAGAAAGAAAATTGCGTTCACCAATCCTGTTCATAAATGTCATAAATTCGATACATATCGACATTCGATTAATTTCTGAATTAAATTTTATGGCTATTTGAAATCACAGAAACTCGTCCGGCATAAATTATATGTAACAATACCAAGGAATTGAAAGGCGCTTATCTTTACAGTATATGTTTTATTTTTCTCTAAGCAGAGGCAAATTTCGCCAGTACACCGTTTAGTTTTTTCTGAAACTTTCACGTAGTTATAATGCTATTCTCTCACTGTTGCACAATTTACATCATTAGCGGTTCATCGAGAAGTGTTAGGGCTTAAAGAAGTAAAAGTCAATGATCGATCCCTGCGATAAGTACAGCGAAGATAGCCCATTATACAGCTTTGAATCGAACCAAAAAGAAATAATGTAACTGTTAGATGGCGTAATCCATAAACAGGTAGTAGTAAGAAGTTCTGAGAAGCAAGGCAAGCAATAACATCAAAAATGTGACCGCTCACGTAACTATAATTATGACGTAAATAATACGAAAACTTAAGTACATGCTGGAACAGGTGCACTGGTTGAAACACTCATTTCAGTTTTAATTCATATTCAGTTTTCTAAATATAATATAAAAGAACCAAGGATCATTTTATTAAACTTCTTTCTTAAACAACTGCAGAAACTCAGGGTTTGTGTTATCTCCATTCAGACGTACGTGTATGTAATTTGTAATAAATTATGTGGCTCTTATCAGTTTAAGCAAGCATAATCGCTTCCTCATTGAGGTTTATTTCTAACTTTTGTTGAAGAACTATGGGGAATAAATTTGCAAACTGCCTCAAGCTATTAACTAATAAAAAGTGCACTTAATAATTGCGCTAGATTAAGGTCGAGAAAGAAAATGGAAAATATAATTACACAAATTATAAATAGATTAACATCTTAATCCCATCTGTG
This sequence comes from Tachypleus tridentatus, assembly GCF_004210375.1. Taxonomy (NCBI): domain Eukaryota; kingdom Metazoa; phylum Arthropoda; class Merostomata; order Xiphosura; family Limulidae; genus Tachypleus; species Tachypleus tridentatus. The sequence goes on from NC_134834.1 coordinate 162,573,740, forward strand.
AGGAGATGATGAACAATTGTTATGTTCGACAGCCATTAATAACGGGCTGAAGATTTCGTAATCTGTCTCAGTTGTGTGAGTGTTTCTGTTAGGCTCAGCATGGCCTGGTGGTTAAGGCACTCGACTCGTAGTCTGAGAGTCGTGGGTTCGAATCCCCGTCACACCAAAAATACTCGCCCTTTCAGCCGTGGGGACGTTATAATGTTCGATCAATCCTACTATTCGTTGGTAAAAAGAGTAGCCCAAGAGTTGGCAGTGGGTGGTGATAACTAGCTGCCTTTCCTCTAGTCTTACTCTTCGGTCATTCCGACACTCAGTTGCACAACCCCTCCTAAAAATGTGGTCAGCTTCCGGTCAGTTACCTCTTTCTTTCTTTGTGAACCTGACGATGACCGAAGAAGGTCGAAACGTTGTTCGCTCTTCTACGTAAAATATTTTCTCAACCCAAACGAGCCGTTTTTGTATATATATTTCTCTACAAGTGGGTTTTCTCGACATCACTGATTAGTTAAAGCTTTGTTCCGCTTGTAACATAGTTTAAGTTCTAACACATTACCCTGAAACAAATAATGGTTAAATTAATTTCAACTGTCTTTGTAATGTTTTCTTTAGTACCAACATTATCGCAATAACTACACCAAGTATATATAAGCTTTTTCTCCACCAAGTACATAAGCCAAAAACTGAGATAGCTCTATTTATACGGAGCCTATTTGTATTTCATATTATTGAATTGAAATAAAATTTTATTCGTTATATTACAATATTGTGAAGCACCGCTGTAGGCATTAACTTATATCACAAAGTTTAACAAGTTTTCCGTTCTGAACATTTGGCACAACAACATATTAAAAAATTAGCAAAAATTTAAAAAGTGTCTAACTTTAAGCTGCAGAACAACATTGTAAGTTTATATATTAATAGCACCGTAAAGTTTAGTCCCAACTAAACTAAAGTGACAAAAATCGTACATAGGTTATTGAAATTACAGTATTATTTTATTTCTTTATGGAATATAAACCATACTTAATAAAGGCTTGATTAATGTTAATGGATTTACAGATTTCGGTGTCTGCGGTTAGAACTCTTTTGCATTGTTCTAGAAATCCTATATTTATAGAAGTACATAATAATTTGACCATAAAGGTTTTGTAATCTTCTACTAGTTAAGAATAATACTTTTCCTTACGAGTGTTATATTATCCTCACCCTAACCCTAGTTCCTATCATCTTCCTCACCATACTTTACTCAGCTGAAACAACTTCTGTAAAATGTATATTTTCTCCAAACTACCATTGATCCTCGAACAACTGAAAGCCTATTTAACCAAGTATAATGACGTAACTCATTTTCCTAATTCTCGATAGATGTCACGTGATCGCGAACGTTTGTTTTCAATATTGCGCAAAGCTACACGAGGGCTATCTGCGCTAGCCGTCCCTAATTTATCAGTGTAAGACTAGAGGGAAGGCAGCTAGTCATCGTCACCCACCACCAACTCTTGGGTTACTTTTGTACAAACGAATAGTAGAACTGACCGTCACATTTAAAAGCTCCCACGGCTGAAAGAGCGACCATGTTTGATGTGACAGGGATTCAAACCCGTGACCCTCAGATTGCAAGGCGGATGTCTTAACCACCTGATGGTCATGCCGGGCCTTCATCGAATGTTAACCACACTTTTGCTTTTCATTCACTATTTTAATTACTTGCATATTTTATCAAACGAAGTACATATTACAGCGATGTAGTGTTATTTAACTTCAAGGTATGTTGTTAATGTGTAATGAAGATAAACTGTGGAAGTCCAAGCTAATAGGATATCCAAATTAACGTTTGTTTTAAAATACCTTTGTACCTTTATTAACAGAAATGTATGTCAGCACGACAACACCTCACTTGAATGTGTCTTCCAGCTTGATGATATACTTGGTTTTCGTGTCATAAAACAATAATAATAACAATAACAAAAAACACTTTCACGTCCGTGGAATTAAACTGTAGGAAGGATTTTAAAATCTCAAAATATTAAATCTTGATATTTCAGATGGTAGTGTTGTTAAAGAGCATAACCCTCCAATAAGATTATTGCCCCCAGAATATCGCGGTAGAAACGCCCCGTGTGTGTGTAGTTATGCATTTCACTTGTGACTGAAAAACTGTCGGACCGCTTTTCACCCAACCTGGCATGAACCCTTATGCCCTCCCCGGGGGAGTGATATAAGCGAGGTAGACTTTTGGATTTGAATCCACTATATCGCCCCAAGGGCGTTGTGTTTTACCCTGTGTTGAGTAGGTACACCAATGAGCAGTTACATAAATGGTAGTTCGCCGCCTAGATTTTATGAACTTAGGTATACTTATAAGCAGAATTTGTGTAGCTTCTTCACATTTATAGAACGTTGTTTTCTTTCATTTACTAATAATTTGAAAAGAAGACTGAAATACATCCTGTGTAAATATATATATACACTGCTGTCTACACGACACAGTGGAGGAGGTTCCATCATGATATGACGTGTTCCTTCCATGGAACAATGGAGCTTCAGGTTATACAGGGGCGTCAAACAGCAGCTGGCTTCATTGGCATATTGGAGAGAGCATCCTTATTGACTGAAGGTCTCGCTTGTGTAGAAATGACTGGATCTTTCAGCAAGACAACGCTACAATCCACAATGACCGCAGGACAAAGGACTTTTTCATGGCAAATAACGTGATTCCTTTGGACCATCCAGCGTGTTCGCCCGGACTGAACCTCATTGAAAATGTTTGGGCGTGGATGGCAAGGAAAGTCTATAGAAATGGACATCAATTCCAAACAGTGCATGATCTTCGTGAAGCCATCTTCACCACTTGGAAGAACATTCCAGCCAGCCTTCTGCGAACACTTAAATCGACCATGCCAAAGCAAATGTTTGAAGTTATTTGCAATGACGGCCGTGCAACTCACTATTGAGACCACTTGTTGGGCATTTCCTACCCTGTTTAGGACTTCATTTTGGTATGGTCTTAAACTTTTGATCAGCTAGTATTTAGGCTAATTGCATAGTGTTCACATTTTCCCTATTAAATGCTAAAAAAGTTATTTTTTATTTTCCCTTTTTTTATTTTCATTTTTCAAAGCTCTACTCAAATAAGTGGTTGAGTCTAACAACGCAAAATGCATATTTTGTCTTTATGTTCATTGGCCTTAAGATTTTGGCCAGCAGTGTATATATTTATCTATGAGGAAGAAAAACTAAAAATTAACTATTTGAAAAAAATAATATAATAAAACACTGCATGGAACAAACTGAAAGATACTTTAATAATTTCATGACTCTTTTGATATTCGACATTGAGAACAATGATGCATAAGCTCGAAAATGATGACTCAAATTAATCGGCGTCTAAAACATAACTCGTCTATGATAAAAGTCCAGAAATAAGCACCAAAACTGTTGATTTCCTATAACGTTTCAGGATTTCTTTATTCTAATGAATATTGTTTTGTTAGTTTTTGTTATAATTCGTTTGAATTTAATTCAGTTATAACCTTGCAGCCAGTCTAGCGCAGATAGTCCTAGTGTAGCTTTGCGCGAAATTCCAAACAAACAAACAAATATTCGTGACATCTATCGAGAATTAGAAAAATGAAAAGGCGTTATGCCATTATATCTGGATAAATAGGCTTTCAGTTGATCGATGATCGATGGAAGTTTGGAGAAAAAATATACATTTTACAGAAGTTGTTTCAGCTGAGTGAAGTATGATGAGGAAGATGGTAGGAACTAGGGTTAGGGTGAGGATAATATAACACTCGTAAGGAAAAGTATTATTCTTAACTAGTAGAAGATTACAAAACCTTTGTAGTCAAATTATTATGTTTATTGTCAGAGTATTTCTTTAAATACAGGATTTCTAAAATAGTGCAAAAGACTTCTAGCCGCAGACACCGAAATCTATAAATCTATTAACATTAATCAAGCCTTTATTAAGTATGCTTATATTCGATAAAGAAATGAGTTAATACTGTAACTTCAATAACCTATGTACTTTTTTTTTCGCTTTAGTTTAGTTAGGACTAAATTTTACGGTACTATTAATAAATATATTTACAACGTCGTTGTACGACTTAACGTTAGACCCTATTTAAACTTTTGCCAATCTTTTAGTATGTTGCTGTACAAAATGTCTACTAAAGTATATTTATTTTATGCCATTAAGCACAAAGCTACACAAAGGACTCTCTGTGCTCTACCCACCACGGATATCAAGACCTGATTTCCAGTGTTATAAGTCTTGTAAACATACCGCTGTGCCACTGGGGAGCAAATTTTATTTACATTCCTCTTTTTACATCCGTTGATATGAAATGCTCGCTCGTTTCCAGGACAAACAAAAACAAAGTGTTATTATTATTGATCGATTAAAGTATTATCATGTATATATCTTTAAAAAATGCAAGTTTTTGAAGTTATTAATTTCAACATCTTAAACGAGAATCTAGGTCAACATCTAGTTTGACCTATGTTAATAACAGATCGATAAATATCAACGTTCAGTATGATCAACGTTAATCATATAATAATCATAATATAGACCAACGACATTACGGGTTGAGTGCCTTAACCATCTGCCAATGCCAAGCCTGGGGGAGAGGAGATCCCTGCACTGACTGTGGTTGGAAAAGGCTATTGTGATAGTGAGATATATCCACATACATTAGTACTCTAATCCGTTATTATCCTTTTACCATCATTAGCATGGCTGTATTTTACAACATCCTCGAGCTTGCAATCTATGTCAAACTTGCACTTCATTTCTTGAGCCCTCCAAACATGACACAGAAAACATCAGCAATGAGGATTTTGAATCTTTTAACTCACTAGGTGCAATAGGTGCTGTTCAAGTGAAAGCCTAAAACATCATATGACATGAAAATATTCAAATATTTTTTAATATTGCTTCTAGTTGATGTATCTTGTTGACCTAGTTGCTACCAGATGGCAGCACAAAAAGACAGCCCTTGCCTATCATGTAATTACTTGAAAACGAAATATCAAATGTTGTATTCTGTATTGTAACCACATTTATTTTTTTTTTGCGATTTTGTGGTGACTTCATTCATGCTGGACAGCATTATATAATTATTATTTCTAGAAATGTCAATTTTTGACGAGTCTTCTAAGAGAGTTGCTTTCAGCTGTCAGTTTCAACGAGTTATCATTTTTTACCTATTATTTAATTGGTATCTATCTTTTCATTGACAAACTGTATTTTAATCGGTTTCGCAACTGAAGAAATATTGCTGTAAATTTTCGGTAAAATGTTAAAAAAGACATCAAAAGAAGTCTTACCTTCCCATTCAAGTACCCTTAAATTAGGCTTAGTAGTTCAGCAAAAAAGTGAAATAGAATGAAATATTTCTAAGAAAGTATTGAAATCCTTATTGAACTACAAGTTGTACAGTAAGTTACTCCCAAAAAATAAAATACTCTCTCTCACACAATAGCTTCAACTTTTCATTTTATGTACTTCAATAACTTACCAGTCTATAACTACAACTATTTGTTAGTTATACTACTATATTAAGATGTAATTTTCCGAATTGTTTGGTTAATTACATATTACTTCTTGTGTCCGTATTTAGTTGGGTTTTTTTCAACAACTTTTGTTTGATTAACAAACTTCAATTAAGATTATTTCATTAAAAATAAAGTAAAAATTGGAGAGCACAGACATCGGATATCTTGATCGTATAAAAATTTTAATTTTTTGCATGAGAATTAGTCATGGTTTAGTAATTAGTCTTTTTTTTTAATTTCGTGCAAAGCTCCGCGAGGGCTATCTGCGCTAGCCGTCATTAATTTAACAGTGTAAAACTAGGGGAAAGGCAGCTAGTCCTCGCCACCCACCGCCAACTTTTGGGCTACTCTTTTACCAACGAATAATGGGACTGACTCTCACATTATAACGTCCCCACGGCTAAAAAGGCGAGCATATTTGGTACGAGGGGGATTGGAACCCGCAACCCTCAAAGTAGCAGTCGAGAGCCTTAACCACCTGGCCATGCCGACCCGGTAATTAGTGTAACGACCTTAAATATTTTGATCTCAGTATTCATGACCGATCAACCAGCTTGACATACCTTCTTAGCCTGTTATTAAACCTGCATTATCACCTAACCTCTCCTCTCTAGCAATCGAGTAAGACTAGTAAGTCTATGGGACTATAATACAAACTAACGAACCATCTTTACCTGCGTGTCGGAAAGTCAAAGGTTCGAGCGAGCCAAGATTTGCGGTTGACCACACTCCACACTTTCAGCTGAGGGTAAGGTTAGCAATCGTGCAAAATTGTTTTTACTGACATGCAACCAAACAATGGTATTTATATACAAATATACTGACACTGTATATTGTTTTTACTGACGTCATTAAAATAAACTAGTTTTTGCTCTTTATGATTTTATTCACAATGTTAAAATGTGATTTTTTGTGCCTGTCCGTAAATTTACAGATGACTGGCAACTCATGCTAAGAGATAGCTTTAAACTGTAACAGTAGGTGAATGTTCGTGACTCTGGACAATATTTAAAAATTACGGGTAGATATGCCTGAACTTTAGGTCTCTGATCAGGCCGTTCAATCCACGTGTTTTAAGAGACACAGTTCGAGTTGAAAACACCAAATCGTAACTTATTTTCTAAATCTTGCTACTGTACTTCTGGTACACAGCGCGTAGAACATTTTAACACCGTACAGTAGGTATTTGATTTTAAAACCCGCCTCAGAGCTCAGCTATTGGTGGAACGACCTTAGTAAACTTTGAACTCCCTGCTTGTTTCAGAAAGAGAAACTGGGGGATAAAACACACAAAAAGGAGGAGCTAGAGGGCTAGAAATGAATATAAATAGCAGAATAAAAGACTAAACCTATGAAAACGACTTTAACAGAGAGAGGGGACGGTTAAATACTCAGGAAACGTTCTACTTTTCGCAAACAAAATGGGCATTTCTCCAACAGTAAAGTGTAGTCTGCTAATTATTGTCGGAGCTTCCACGGCAGTAACGAGTATCGTCATGTATTTCGTCTTCCCTCTAATAATGAGGAATGAAATCGAAAAGGTAGGTTCGAGAATTACTGTCGTTATATTTAATAGCAAAAAATCCAGTGTTGCATTTAACGAACTAATAACAAATTACTGTTTATCCTTGCACAGGCTAACGTAACTTAAAGATAAACTAACCTCCCGTTATATAAGCACCAAACTGTAACATCAACTAATACGCCCCTTTACGCAGACGAGTAAGACAGATAATACTGGATTAGTAGGATTCTTATTCTGTGAATTATAAATATATACGTATATATCTCAATTCATTCGTGGCCTACCAGTATTGTGAATATTATCAATTAACTGAACTGATAAGCTAACATAACTTATATTAGCATAAAACTATACAACAAACTAGCTTACCAGCCTCACGTATGTGTATGTCAAAAGTTAACGCATATGTTAGCGTATAGAGAGGAAGCTGTGTAATATAATCCAATGAATTATCTTTAGGACTGCGAATATGTCTTTATACGACGAGGAAAGTGAAATTTACTGTGACAAATCAGTATAATGCGTACTTCACAAATAAATAAGTCCGTTATTCTATATTATTGTTTTACGCTTAAACGTGGTGTGTTTTTATACTATAGTTTTGAGCTTAGAAATGGTTTATTAATTTATTGCGCAACAAGTAAACCTTTGTAAGGTAATGGGAGATTCATTGTTAGTTTGTGAAAATCTATTATCTTTTGTATATGACGACTGTAACACTAAAATACAAACTTAACTTTCATTCTCGAAAACTGCTTCCCTATCGTAATATAAGACTTGTACACTAACATAAGATACTCCACCATCATTGCCTACCTAAACCTGTTAAGTTACAATATAAATGAACAATCATTTCTAGTAGTCGTACGTGATTAATACACAAAATGAGATGAGGTTACAGATTAATATAAAGTAACAGACCATTTTTACTTGAACGTGTAAAGAAGATAAAAATTACCCTAACAGAAACAATAGGTTGTATAGTGAATTTCATTTTAAAAAATCATTCGAGAACAATTATATTTGTTTCCAGTTGCTTTCACCCACGAGTCCCTAAACATCGCCCCTCGCTAGTACAGCGGTATGTCTCCGGATTTACAACGCTAAAATCAGGGGTTCGATTCCCCTCGGTGGGCTGAGCAGATAGTCCTTTGTGGCTTTGCTATACGAAAAACACACACGCACATGATTAATTATTTGCCCCCCGCTAGTACAGAGGTATGTCTCCGGATTTACAACGCTAAAATCAGGGGTTCGATTCCCCTCGGAGGGCTCAGCAGATAGTCCGATGTAGCTTTGCTATAAGACAAACACAAACACACGCAAGTGAAACAGCATTTAGGCCTGGCATGGCCTAGCGCGTTAAGGCGTGCGCTTCGTAATCTGAGGGTCGCGGGTTCACGCCCGAGTCGCGCCAAACATGCTCGCCCTCCCAGCCGTGTGGGCGATATAATGTTACGGTCAATCCCACTATTCGTTGGTAAAAGAGTAGCCCAAGAGTTGGCGGTGGGTGGCGAGGACTAGCTGTCTTTCCCTCTAGTCTTACACTGCTAAATTAGGGACGGCTAGCACAGATAGCCCTCGAGTAGCTTTGTGCAAATTTCCAAAAAAAAAACCCAACCCTAAACATCAGTAAATCCACAGTTAATACACCCAGACTAAAAAGAGGGAGAAAATGAACTGCCTTTAGTCAAGGTGCTCAAATGGCATCAAATTTACTAAAAACCTGTCGTCCCCATAGTAAGAGAAATGCATCTAAATACCAAGAGAAAACAAGAATCCAAGTTTAACTATGGATTCCTCTTCTTTGTTCGAAAAAGAAACACCATTTATTTATAACCTATATACGAAAATATGCTGTTATTGTTATATATTATATTTAGCCGTTTTCCGTGACAAAATAGTTTCTTTAATATAATTATAATCACCAGGATAATGTTGAAAGAATAGCAAACGCTGTTTCCATTTAAATCGATTTACATGATACATTATATGAGAAATATCAAGGTTAGCTATGTTTGGTTTGTTTTACCATTGCAAGTCCGTAGATTTTCCCTTGTCCTATCGTGAGGGCGCTACATTTGGAATTTCATGTTTTTACTTAATCGACCTCAGCATTACCTAGGACAAACAAATAGCTAAACTAAAGAAATAAATGAACCTGAAATTTAAACGGGCTGCGAGAAGGGCTGCCACAGCTTCAGTCGTTTGAGGGCGTAATATGTCCATCATCCGATACCTTCCAGTTTCGTAGCATTTAGCGCTCCAAAATCGTTAATATGCTTTGGAAACAACAGATTAAATGTCATACATATCACTAAAGTTACAAGAATGCAAGTTGGAGCCATCTTCTACCTTGTCTAGACACGTAGATAAGTAACATACACGAGCTAAGTTCATAAACTGAAAATTAAAGGCGTTAACGTACTTAGGTTCCCAGAGACACACATAGGTCGAAAGCACTGAATTATAAGTACAGAATTCTGCACAGGACCACCTTATACGACTAGACGTACAAAAGAAACTTATATTTTCCTTACAAAAGAACGCGTAGGAAAACATACATTTTGTTATAAGAAGCGACAGTGAAACTAAAATCGAGAGCCCAATTGTTGTTGTTGTTTCAGGGCTACGTTACATAATGGGCTACCTGTGCTCCATCCATCGAAAGTAATATGAATTAAAATTGCAGAAAACAATATTTTAATTCTCATTCTAAAAAACTGTCTTAGTTTAATTAAAGATTGACTTTAGTTTCAGTAACGCTGTTTCCAGGCTTAATTATTCCGATATACAATGTTATTTTACAACAATAAATGTACTTTTATTTACAGAAAGAAAATAACAGCAAAATCCGCAGATACACACAAACATCCAACACAAAGACAAAAACCATGAAGTGGGTCGTTATGTTTCGTGCCCTTGGTCGTTTGAGATACCGGCGGAAAGCAGGCCTAATTGCGTCAAGGGAACACCATCTATCCCGTTTAACTTCAACTTCGAACCCCTTATCTTTATTTTGCATTCTATAGTAATCGTTTGTTGAACAATGTTTTCTTTATGACGACACAAAAGGAAGAAATGCAACGAGTTTCTAGGAAACATTTAACATCCAGCCAGATGTGGAAAGATGGCTGCTTACATGGAATAAGCAAATAAATTAACAACAATAACAAGATATAATTAGAGTATAAGACATCATTGGGGGGAGGCAGCAAAGTTGTCCTTAAAGTTAGCTTTCCAAAGCAATATACATACCAAGAAGTTAAGGTAATATTATGCTAAGCCTAACTAATAATATTAGTATAGCTATAATCCTTCACCTGCCATGCTACTATTAGGATCTTCAATGGTTGTAAAGAGATCCACACATCAGCAGGTCTTATGTAGGGAAGGTGATACAGCTATATTAATTCACCTATATAAGTGTCCAAATAAGCAATCTAATTATTTTCCCTATTGTATATAACTTTGTTTAAATCACTATTTTCAAAATTATGTGGTTAATTTGTATTTTCATTATAAACTAATTTAAAGTAGATAATAGCTAAAACTGTTATAAAATCCATTAAAAATCAGTTTATGTATTAATATTAACTGGCGGAGTTGAAGTTAAGCTGGATAGACGATGTACCCCCAACGCAATTTGATTGTTACTTCCATCGGTATCTTAAGAAACCAGGGCACCTTACATAATTTTATTTGTTTGTTTTTTTGTTTCTTAATTTCGCGCAAAGCTACAAGAGGGCTATCTGCACTAGTCGTCCCTAATTTACCATTGTAAGACTAGAGGGAAGGCAGCTAGTTATCACCATCCACCGCCAACTTTTGGGCTACTCTTTTACCAACGAATATTGAGATTGACCGTCACATTATAATACCTTCACGGCTGAAAGGATGAACATATTTGGTGTGATGGTGATTTGAACCCGCGACCATCGGATTACGAGTCGAGTGCTTTAACCACCTGGCCATGCCGGGCCAATCGATGCATTTTAGTGTGCGTTTTGTGTGTGTTTTTCTTATAGCAAAGCCACATCGGGCTATCTGCTCAGCCCACCGAGGGAAATCGAACCCCTGATTTTAGCGTTGTAAATCCGGAGACATACCGCTGTACTAGCGGGGGGGCGATGCATTTTAGACGAACAACATAACAATAATTGAAACATAAAGTGTACGTACATTATGTCTTGTATAAAAATTGTATTGGACAGTTATCATATTTCTTTAAGCACCCTAAGTATCTACAGAGTATTATTCAAACAGTTGTGCTGTTTAATAATTATCAAAGCTAATCCCAACTCTCCTATAAAGTTCAGTTTTTACATGCGTAAGTTAAGATTTCGTAACACGTAAAAAAAATCCTAAACCACTGAAAATTCTTGTTTCCTTGGCACTAGGCACGGGTGTGATCTAACGATTAATGTGTCGGGTTGTGTGTGGAGAGATTTAAGGTTAGAACCCACGATATGTTATTGAACGTGTTCCGCATTGTCAGCTGTGAGCAGGTTTCATCAGATACCTCAATTCCGCAATTCGGTTAAACGTAGTTGTGCAGATGGTAAGTGATACTAGTTTATTTTATTTGACGGGGATTCGAACACGCTACCGTCGGATTACGAGTCGAGTGCCTTAACCACCTGGCCATGCCGGGCCCCTTACCTAATGACTCGCCCTATGATTTGTACGTCAGTAGTGTATTCTTGCTTTGTGGCTGTGTTAACTTGTTTAACGAATTTACTGTCATACGTTTATTTTAATATCTACGTTTGTGTCATTTTAATGCATGTAACGTATATTGTTGGATATCTATTGCACATCCTGCCTGTTCTCTAAATTTGTAGATTCTCAAGAGTAAGTAAAGACAATATATGTTTTACGAAAACATTAGCGTATCTTTGAATATTGTTAAGCGCTCGAGAATCGCGCCGAATGAGCGTATAAAGGTTAACCCGCGAAAACTTCGAGAAACAGCATTCGACCGAATATTATTCGTCAGCAACAGTCAGTATACTATAAGCCTTGGATGCTAAAATTGTGACTAACGTTTATTAATCAGTATACTAGGGAATTTGATCAGGAGCTTTTATAGATTCTGATCATTACAAACCATTCAACTTCAGTGAATTAATTTCAAACGTTAGTATTTCTACGAGGACATTAAATATCTTCGTCGGTAAATGGTCAGCTTGTGAGCGGTGTGAGACCAGCCAAGAAAAGACAGTTAGCTAGTTTAAGTGAGGTATAAGAATATCAACTTAGAATTACTTTGCTCGTCGTGGACCCGGACCGTTGATCAAATATTTTACTCTTTCTCTTTTATTATATTGCTTATCTTTCATCAATTAACAGAGAATCTTTATTTCTTTTATGAGTATTTACCAATCAAATGTTGTAAAGGAATATTCAACACAGACAAAGAACTTTGAGTGTGAATAAACGTAGAAAGAAATGGGGAATGTTGAGACTTCATTTATTTGTTTGTTTGTTTTGGAATTTCGCACAAATCTACTCGAGGGCTATCTGTGCTAGCCGTCCCTAATTTAGCAGTGTAAGACTAGAGGGAAGGCAGCTAGTCATCACCACCCACCGCCAACTCTTGGGCTACTCTTTTACCAACGAATAGTGGGATTGACCGTCACATTATACGCCCCCACGGCTGGGAGGGCGAGCATTTTTAGCGCGACGAGGGCGCGAACCCGCGACCCTCGGATTACGAGTCGCACGCCTTACGCGCTTGGCCATGCCAGGCCAGACTTAATTTAAGGATGCAGTTTTGGACAGTTTGTAGAACCAGTAATATTACAACATCTTGAAAGAGCATATCCAACAATCGAGCAAATGAAAACTTTATAATGTTTTTAACAGTTTTACTAGAACAATCTTGTATATTGTTCATAATTTGACGCATTGTATTTAGTTTACTCTTTTTTTTCTGAGTAAAATTATTACCGCCCTCTTTCGAATGAACTAAATATTTATATGCTTTTTGTTTTGTTTTTATACAGGAATTATTTCATAACTATCATATTTAATAATAATAAACTCTTAACTGATTTAAGTGGCCCGGCATGGGTATAGGCGTTCGACTCGTAATCCGAGGGTCGCGGGTTCGAATCCCAGTCACACCAAACATGCTCGTCCTTTCAGCCGTGGGGGCGTTATAATGTGACGGTCAATCCCACTATTCGCTGGTAAAAGAGTAGCCGAAGAGCTGGCAGTGGGTGGTGATGACTAGCTGCCTTCCCTCTAGTCTTACACTGCTAAATTAGGGAGGGCTAGCGCAGATAGCCCTTAAGGAGCTTTGCGCGAAATTCAAAACAAACAAACTGATTTAAAATATTATTTTTGATAAGCTGTATTTATGAAACATTAAAAACTGGATTCAGTTGGGTTTCAATTAGTTCACAGGAGATTACTCAACTTATGAATATCCATAAAAAGTTAGTTCAAGATTTATCTTCAGAAATATAGAAAATAGAAGTTTGCTGCATCACTAACATATTTAGTTTATTTTCAAATTAAAACTACTTTAGTCTGAACCTCCCTTGTTGCGAATAAAGGAAAGTTTTGGGGCCTCCTGAACCTATGAGTTTAGCATGCTGATTGAAAAAAAAAAGAGCCAAAGTGAAAACTATAATACTTCCTTTCGACATGGTCAATCATGGCCAGGTGGTTAAAGCACTCGACCCGTAATCCGAAAGTCGCGAGTTCAACTACCCGTCGCACCAAACATGCTCGCCCTTTCAGCCGTGAGGGCATTATAATGTGACAGTCAATCCCACTATTCATTTGTAAAAGAGTAGCCCAAGAGCTGGCGATGGGAAGTGATGACTAGCTGCCTTACCTTCAGTCTTACACTGCTAAATTAGGGACGTCTAGCGCAGATAGCCCTCGTGTAGTTTTGCGCAAAATTCAAACCAACCAATCTTTTCGACATACTGTATCATTTACATAACTCAACATAATATTTATACGCTTATTGTTTTTTCAGAATTTATGTGAATTTAGTTGGATTGAATTTAGTTACTAAATATGAAAAGCCCAAATTCTACCAAACATCTTTATGACCCCAGGAATGTGAATTGGTAACTGGAATCTGATTGGAGAACCCCCTCCCAAATCAGTGAGATCCATGAATTGATTATTTCAATACCTTGGTCTCATTGTATGGTTGTGTTGTTGTTTTTTATGTTTCTAATATGTTTGTGCATTTCTTATCTTTTATGTTCTACGATTTCTTTGTCTTTCCATTGTTCCTAACAAATATTAACCATTCTTCTGACTTCGTTCGTCAGTGATCAAGTTAAAGTTTCAACACCGCATTCCAAATTTGTTTAAAAGTTATTTTTAACAAATACGGTTGTAAAAAGTTTACGAAAACATTTGGGCCTTATTTCAATTTATTCAATTCTATACTTTAGTCAGCAAGGTCTTTGAAACATGATATCCTCGTCATAGATTTACAAAAGCTAGTGCAGCAAATACACGTGCAAGCACGTGGTGATTAAGTTACATGTGCTTCGCTGTGAATGTTTTAGGTGAAAAGTTCGTGTTCCAGCATGCAGTTTCAAGAAGTTGCATTCTTAACAAGTCTAAGACTTTCACTTACCGAACGCATCGATAGGAGCAGTTTGTTTGTTTTTTTCGAATTTCGCACAAAGCTACACGAGGGTTTGTTTTTTTTAACTTCGCGCAAAGCTACTTGAGGGCTATCTGCGCTAGCCCTCCCTAATTTAGCAGTGTAAGACTAGAGGGAAGGCAGTTAGTCATCACCACCCACAGCCAACTCTTTGGCTACTCTTTTACCAAGGAATAGTGGGATTGACCGTCACTTTTAACGCCCCCACGGCTGAAAGAGCGAGCATGTTTGGTATGACGGGGATTCAAACCCGCGACCCTCACATTAAGAGTCGAGTGCCTTATCTACCTGGCCATGCCCGGCAGGAGCAGAAAACCTTTTATTATATTCAAATTTTCTGCGGGAAAATAGTAATTTTGAATCGTTGGTTAAGGATATTAAGTTGTGTAAATACAAGTCACCCGACTTGGCCAGGTGGTTAAAGGCACTCGACTCGTAATTCGTGTGACGCGGGTTCGAATCCCCATTACACCAAACATGCTCGCTTTTTCAGCCGTGGGGCGTTATAACGTGTCAGTCAATCCCACTAATGGTTTGTAAAAGAGTAGCCTAAGAGCTGGCCGTGGGTGGTGATGACTAGCTGCCTTCCATCTAGTCTTACACTGCAAAATTAGGGATGGCTAGCGCAGATAGCCCTTGTGTAGCTTTGCATGAAATTCGAAACAAAAGATACAGGTCATAGAAATGACCTGGGTTAAGAAAAGTGGATGTGGAATTTTTTTATTAATTGGAATCAACTCTGTATATTTTAGCAATTGTAACCATTATTAAAAAATGCAGTTCACTTCCCTCAGTTCATTTGTACCAAAATGAGATATCTGATCGGTCATATGAATAAAAACATTTCAAATGCTCAAAATTATTTGTGAACTAGACTAGACTTCAATGAATACATGTGGATGAGGTAGAAAAGGTGTCCAATCAGAGTATTATCAGTTGACCCTAACCTATTGTTTTTGGACACCTGACAGCATTATCAGTTGATCCTGGCCCATTGCTGTAGGATATCTGACAGCATTATCAGTTGATCCTGGCCCATTGCTGTAGGATATCTGACAGCATTATCAGTTGATTCTGGCCCAGTGATATAGGATATCTGACAGCATTATCCTGGCCTTTTGCTGTAGAAAACCTAACAGCATTATCAGTTGGTCCTTAGCCATTGCTGTAGAATACCTGCTCTAGCACTGAATAATAAATTCACAGCCACAACTGGTCACCAGATCATTATAAAATGATTAAAAACTTCCCTATGCTAGTTTGTATGCCAAACATCCAGAGAGATGCATCTCTTCCACATGTAGGAACGAAGCAGCTTGTTTGATATGGTGCCAAAAAATACACCCAGTAGATATAAAATAATGAGACAACGTTATCTTGCAGGCAGAAACCACACATAGCTTATTTGAAGGGAGCCTGAAACTACATATGACCATATTTTATAAGTTCCAACCATAGAATAGTGCCTTTAATACCACACATCATCACCAAGACAGTATTTAACAATCCTGTGTACTGCTGTATGTTTGCAATTACATCTAATTTCAGCTTAAATGACAATTGTTTCTAACCTCACCACGATAAATTTGTTGACCCACACCTCGAAAAAAATTGACCGAATAGAGCTGCCAGCACACGTATTCGATTTCAATCTCTTCAAGTTTGTGTGGGATATCACTGAAGGACGTGAAAAGTGATTCCAGGTAGTAAATATACATATATATATATAGGTCCCGATATTACTTCAGAGTGTTATAAACACTAAACCTTCTTGTATTTAACGTAGGTGGTAACCTGACCCTTTTCTTTCTGAAAGGCTGTGAGATATAAAATTGTTGATAAATCTCTATCGAACGTTGAGTTACGAACACAGAGTGACTGACTGATTATTGCATTTTATGGATCGTCATATGCATAACGTACACAAAAATATCACATAAGGGGTATTAGTTTATAACAGTCGTTTGAATCAGTGATGTCGACAAACCCACTTGTAGAGAAAAACTTCGGAAGGTCGAAACGTTGTTCGCTCTTCTATGTAAAATATTTTCTCGACCCAAACGAGCCGTTTTTGCATATATAGTCGTTTGAATCGTCAAAACTAAAATACTATAAATTCAAGTATTCCCTTTTTGTGCAGTGTACGTGCAATACGTACGTTCGAAACATAAAATAAACTTTAAAAATATCAAATGAAAATTAAGTTTTAAACTAAGCTTATTACGCTTAGCAAGTTTTGTCTCTGAAGAAAATCTGCTCTACATGATGTGATTAGGATACACTGCTAATTTCAAGCTATCCATAGACCTAAACTTGAGAGGATATGTCATAAACTTAACACCTTGATCATTTATAAGCGTTATTGTTGAAAACACATGCGCCATGACTAACAAGTATTAATAATGCTATCAAATATAAACAAAAAGTAAATAAAACAAACCAACAAATTATGTCAAGCTCGAGATTTTCCTTATTGTTGTCCTTCGGTAAGTGTACGATTCCTCGTCTTTGTTTCGATGTTTCTGTGTGAAGTTTGAAAGGGTGAAAAGACCAAACTGGAAATCGTAGTACGTCTTGTGGTTTACCTTAACCGCGATGAATATCAAACAGACATGCAGGAAGAATGATAAATAAACATTCTTATTTATTGAAACATTGCATGGTAAAGTTCGTTATATGAGGATTAACCAATAATGTACATCAGGTCTACTTTCATCGAACAAGAGTCAATTGACAATAAAAAGTGCATTAACAAATTGGGAAATGTAATCCAACTGGGCATTACATGTATATAGAAATTGTCAGTTTGACACAAAATCAAACGTACAAAGTACACGAGTCAATCTCCCACCTTCCAACAAAATACTTTTGCAATATTTATGGCAGAAAAGTTGACGTATTTACAATATTTCAAATATGAGCAAATGGGATTGCACCAAACTACTGATGAATAAGTTATTAATATGTAAGTCTGTATATAGAAAGATCTATGATTGCAGAGGTAATGAGATTGAATTCACTCCCCACTTTCACTTCATAAGAGTAACTGTAAAACAAGTAGCCGTGAAGGTTGTGTGTGCTGCTACTGACTGTTTACCTCCATACTAAATCAAGGATCTTAAAACGAGGATCGAGAAACCACAGTGTGTTTTGAAACATCCAAAACACGCAAAGAAGGGTTTGGATTTCTTCAAACGGCATGAACGATGTCTTAAAAGCCAAAGAATCGATAGAAGTGGGTCGTTTCAGCAGCAGAGTGCAGCCGTAGTGGAAGCTTCATATGAGATTGCATTCGAAATTGCTAAACAAAAAAAGCCTCACACGATTGGAGAAACATTTCTTAAACCCTGAATGATGAAAGCAGTAAATCTTATTCTTGGAGAAGCCAGTGCAAAGAAGATGCAGCAAGTATCCCTGTCAAATAATACTGTACAGAGGCTCATTTCTAAAATGTCTATGGATGTGAAGGAACAGGTTTTGACTGAAATCAAGGGTACCCCTTTGTCCTCCTTTCAGCTCGACGAGTCAACAGATGTAAGTTCATGTTCTCAGTTGCTTGTCTTCGTGAGATACATTAATTCAGGTGACATCAAAGACGAATTCTTATTCTGCAGTGCACTTGAAACCACAACAAAAGCTGATGACGTCATGGAAAAAGTTTCGACTTTTTTTCAAGACGAAGATCTTCAATGGGAAAATGTGTGTGGGGTTTGTACGGATGGGGCACCGGCTATGCTGGGATCGAAATCAGGATTCCAGTCGAGAGTGAAGAAGCTAGCACCTCAAGCAAAGGGCATCCACTGCATGATTCACCGATATGCTCTCGCCAGTAAGACTCTCCCTGCCTCTCTGCAGGAAGTGCTTGAATCTGTAATCAAAATTGTAAATTATGTGAAGACTCAAGCACTCAACACTCGCCTATTCAAAGAACTATGCAAAGACATGAAGTCCTTCTCTTCTACACAGCAGTACGTTGGTTGTCGAAAGGAAACGTTATTAATCGTGTCTTTGAAATGAAAGATGAAATAAAGCTATTCCTGGAGACTCAAGAAAGGAAAGATCTTGTAGCTCACTTCGAAGATGAAGCATGGAATAAAAGGGTTGCGTACCTAGCCGACATTTTTGACCAGCTGAACAAGCTCAATTTGAAGCTTCAAGGAAGGGAAACACATGTTCTCCTTTTTCAAGATAGTCTTCGGGCCTTTGTTTCCAAACTGCAGAACTGGCGTCGGAAAACCAATCTTGGAAACATTGCTATGTTTGAAAAACTTTGTGGAGTGACGGATGAGTCTCAGATCCAACTGGATCAGTTCCTCAAGGATGAGATTACCCAATATCTTCAGTCTCTAGAAAAGGAAGTCGAGCGTTACTTCCCTGAGCTATCACAGGAACAGGAGGCCCTGGTAAGGAACCCATTTTGTACTGAACGTGATGTATCCAGCATCCCAGATGATATCCAAGATGAATTTCTGGATCTAAGGAACGACTCTTCAGCTCGTGATCTCTTCAAGGTGAAATCCGTGACTCAGTTCTGGTGCGCTATGTATCAGTCATACTCCAAAGTCAGCATGATAGCTTTACGTGTCCTTGTTCCATTTACTTCTATCTACTTGTCTGAGGCAGGATTTTCCACTCTTGTCAATATAAAAACAAATAATAGGAACAAATTGGATGTTGGAGATGACATGAGACTGGCTCTAACAAACGCTTGGCCACGAATTTCAAAGCTTGCTGCTAAAATGCAACATCAGGCATCTCACTAGCTGGGTTGGATAGCTGTTCAAACCTATGTTAATATTATTTTAAGAAATATATGTTCTTTTTTGTGAATTCAGGTTGGACCAATGTGATTTAATTTGCTAATAAATAATTACAGAATTTTTAAATATTTTTTTAGATGTTTCTTTCCCTCTCCTTCACAGAAAATAAAAGAAAAATTAAGCTGCTGCTAGTAAGCCCTAAGTAGGGGTCACATGGGTTTCAAACTTTTAGGTAAGGGGTCGCGAGTGCTAAAAGGTTGGGAACCCCTGTTCTATATAATAGCAAAGCTAAATCTTGATATGCACTAAGCCCAATAAAAACACAAGAACATGAAAGTTGGTAAAGTCAACTTCATTTATTTAGCAAACTTGTCAACACATTAATGGACTTACAACGCTAATATCCGTGGTTAGATACCCTGCGGTGAACACAGAGCATAACCCAATGTGTCTTTGCTGTAAAGGGCCCGGCATGACCATGTGGTTATCAACTGGTAATCTGAAGGTCGCGAGTTCGAATCTCCATCACAGAAAACATACTCACCTTTTCGGATGTGGGTTCGTTATAATGTGATATCAGTCTCACTATTTGTTGGTAAAAGAACAGCCCAAGAGTTGACGGTGGGTAGTGATGACGAACTGCCTTACACTGTTAAATAATGGACGGCTAGTGCAAATAGTCCTTGTGCACATTTGCGCGAAATTCATAAAACAAACAAACTTTGCTCTAAACCAAATAAAAGTTACTTACTGTCGATAGTATATTTTTTTTGCAGAATATTGATGCTTTTAAACCCTTTCTTAATCAAGTCAGATATGCTTAATTAACCAAATCCTTGCTGAACCATTATGTTCGTATCGTTCTTCTAATACATCGAAAGAAAAAAAACGCTTCTGTTTTTATATCTATTTAATTCATGCTTTTGCGTATGCTAGCTTTTAATGAGATCAAACACGACTCGTGATAATTTTAAAGAGAATAAGTCTGATCCAGGGAGAATTTTAGGGAAAACAAGCCTGACCCAGAGACAACTGTAAAGAGAACAAGCCCGACTCTGGATTATGTTAACGATGGTGTATGTTGTTTTTTTATGATAGCAAAGCCATATTGGGGCATCTGTTATGTCCACCGAGGGAAATTGAACCCCTGATTTTAGCGTTGTAAATCTTTAAACTTATCGCTGTTCCATTTGGATACTAATTTTAACAAGAACATTTTAACAATATTAATAAAAATAACAGTTAAAATATTTCAGTATAATCATTTTTCGAGAAGAAGATTGTACATTTCAAAACACTTAAATAAACAATCTTTCCAAACGACCCAGTTTCCTCAATGACGGATGGATAGGCCTAACCAAACGATGAACACGGTGTACTCACGGTCACTAACGTTAGTTTAAGAATTAACACAAAATTTGAAAACCATTTTACCAATCGAACCAAATAGAAAGTATTATTATAGCCGTAAAGACGTCAACAATTACAGCGAGGTAACAGTCGTATGATAATATACTGATTTCTTCTTTCTGTTCTTCCCTCTAAAACACTACCATACAGAGAAAAAAAAAAAGGGGGGTCAAAACAATAAATAAAATTAATAATAAGACAACAACAACAACAGAAGTGTTATTATTTTCTTGATGCGATTGGTACATCTTAGTAGAAAAGAATAGCATTACGCCTCTTCCATATATGAAAGGAAACAACGACCTTGTTCTAAAATGTTATCTTATCGTGTACGAGAATTCTCGTGAATTATGAAAGGTAGCACCAAATAATACGTCGGTATTTAGGGCAGTAGAAAAGTCCTAGCAATCATGTAGCATTTCCTACAACAGCAAAGCAAGTGACATTTCGCACGTCTCCTAAACCCACGTTTTTTTCACTAAGTATCAATGGTTCATTACATGTGATGTCCTTTATGTATACATAATAGTAGGTGTAATCTTCTCTGGAGTGACTCTCACCTTAACCCCAAACATGAATTTTCTTAATAGTGTTGCAGAAAATCAACTAACGTTCGAAGAGTTATCAGTACCAGTCTTCATTCTAAAGCTACAACACTAAGAAGATGAAGAAATAAAATGTTATCAAAAGTACCGGTTTAAACTGCAAGCTGTTACCAGCACAAGTATATACCTCGAGTTAAAAATGAAATGAGTTATAACTGAACATTTAGCTTGTTCTTTCTGTGAATATTCACAGATATTATCTGGAAAACTGGGTTGGTAGGTGTATAGAAAATTTCGGTGGAATCGCCTGAAGTCTTCGTTTACTATCAACACTGTATAATAGTAGGCCTTGGAGGGCGTTCCCAAGGCGCGAATAATTTACAGGGAAGAACACACGCACGTGTTTTATAAACTGGCGAAGCAGAAGTGTGCAGAATATTTGCAGTTGTATCACTCTGCAACATATAAAAATGTATTATTATAAATTTTTTATTAACATAGCTACAAAAGTTTTTATGACGTTTTAAATATTTGCCTAAACACGACTCTCCACCCACAACCAGAGTGGCAAGTTTCTTGGCTCACACCGCTAAAAAAAAAATATTTTGATACGCCTAACGGGTGTAAAACATTCAACTCATTGATCAGTGATGACGAGAAACCCACTTGTTGAGAAATTTATATGCAAAAACTGCTCGTTTGGGCTGAGAAAACACTTTTACATAGAAGGTCGAAACGTTGTTCGCTCTTCTATGTAAAAGTGTTTTCTCAGCCCAAACGAGCCGTTTTTGCATATAAAATTCAACTCATTGTGTAGCTTTGCGCTTAACAACAAAGCAAATAAAAAAAACATTTCGAAAGCGCCCTCTGATTAATTGGAAAACATCGAGTACATGATATGTTGTGAAAATAGTAATTAAAACATTAAGCTCATTCCAAATAACGACCTGTCTGGTACTAAACAATATTCAGTTTTATTTCTTTATAGTAACACTTATATTCTTCCATCCCTATGAGCGGTCATACCTTGTTGTGGGATGAATTTTGAAAACTTTACTATTTTTAGTTCGTTAACAGACCAGTTAATTAGATTAGGGCTTGTTGGATCTCTTAGAACTCCTGTGAAATGCACACCCTATATGACCGAAACGTCTTCCACAAGCCCATCTCTGCTTTTCATCTTCAGTTCTTCACTATGATTTAAAAAGAACGGTAGATTAGTGAGGATTACGAAATTAGATGTCTTTGACCTTGCATTTTTGAAAACGCTTTTCATAGTTAGTTTATTTTATAACCATAACGGTTTTTTTTGGTTTTTTTTATAAAATTAACTTCATACTAATCTAATAATAAAGAAATTCTATCTGCTATCAAGGATAAAGAAAAGAGCCGTGAAATACACGAATTACGAAAACGACTGGCACATATTAAGACATGTTTTTTAAAATGAAGATTGCTATTACTTGAAGTATAATATCGTTAATTAAGCGACGACCATATCGACGTTATCGAAGTAACCTAAGAACAAAAAGAATTGCTATGAAAGCTAGCTGATTATATTGCTGGGCATTTAATATTCACAAGAGGTCTGATTTCTCATTAGTTCATCTATACAAAAAGAATACCATTTTCTTTCTTTCTGCACTGGCACATACGATGTCATTTTTGTACGTTTACTGTTTGTCTGTGTGATAGTTTGGTGGCAGTAAAAATAAGTTTCGTGTCTAAATTACGTCTGGAAAGCATAATAAATTAAACATATCACTCAAACTGTGTGGTAGAAGTGTTGTCTTGAAAGTTTTTCTCTTCTCCTTTTTAAATGCATAGGTTATTTTAACATCCATTAACCTCGCATTAAAATATTCTGGCAGATCGACTCTGGGTAGCTCCTAAAACGCACCTAGAAGGTCACCCATGTCTAATGGAGGTCCAGGAGTATATACGTATGAAGAGTTGCCGAAGTCGAATCTCACATCGAATTTTGCGTTCCTGCCTCCCTTCCCTCTAGATTCCAGGGACGTCATTTTTGAAAATGTGTTCGTAAAAAATGTGTGCTAGAAAAATCAAGCTTGTCACAAGTGCTCTGATACTACAAGCTGGTGTTTTATCATTACATTACGGCCTAAGTGAACCTTAAGGTGACATCTGAACCTTGCAGCTGGATGCGGGTATTTTATGCTAGGTTTAATAAAGGAACGTGTAGTGCACAGGTCGGGAAATAAGCAAATATAATACATTTCAGAGAATGAGACATGCACTATGTTACAAAAAGGCAATATTCTTGTATGTGCATATAAAAGAAATAGGAGTACGTTAATCATTTACGGAAATACTCGCTGGCAATGGCGTTAATAACCATTTTCTTTAATTTTTGAACGCTCCATATAATTACATGAGCGATCTACTGTCCGAAAATATGTATCTTCGATCGAATATTTTATTTCCGCCCAATCACAGATCATTCTTTGATAAAGCTTGTCTTTTTATTTGTTTTCCAAGGATTTTCCAAAATACGCTTTCCTTTTGATTAACCTGTCAACATATGTTTAATGTATGCCACTGTAAGATTTAATGACACTTATAAAATATTTATGCACATAAGTTAAGATGTCAAGGATGGAATCTTTAAAAAGTTTATTTTTTAGCAATATTATGCTGCTAGCTAAAGATGGTTCTTTAAAAAGTTTGTTTTTCACCAATATTATGTCACTAGCTAAAGATGGTTCTTTCACCACTTGTTCGGAAACTTATGGAAACATCCAGATAAGTGCTAGAAATGTTTTTCACTACATATTTTTTTTTAATTGCTACTCTAGCGAATGATGTTGCACGAAGGATCAGAAAGCTACGGTTACTGGAAAGAGCCACCAATCCCCATCTACATCCGTTTCTATTTCTTTAACCTCACCAATCCTGAAGGGGTGTGGAGTCTCAAAGAAAAACCTGACTTCAAAGAAGTGGGTCCATATACGTTCAGGTAAAAGCTTAAAAGATTCTAATGTTTACATTTTGCTCTATTCACATTTGTGCTTCCAATTCCACTGCGTACGCGTGATTCTGTTACCATCAGTAAGCTAAGTCGTTTAATTTGTAAACACATGAACACTTAAATAATTTATTACGAACGAGTGCTAATAAATTATGACTGAATAACGCTCACCTGGAACATATACGTACTTTGACAATAATAAGTATTCTAGCGATTTGTTATTTTGTCTTTGTAAAGCTCTTAGGCACTAGCAGAAATTACAATTCTTTATATAATTTGTCTTGTTAACTCAATGTGTGGAACTTGATCTAACCCAAATTCCCGCGTTACCTTATCCTTGTGATGTTATTAACAATATGGTAAAAAATATCGTTATTATGCTTAGTCAATGTTTCAGTAAGGATTGAATCATTACAAAAGTTTATCTTGAACTTTGTTTGTAATTCAGCACAAAGCTACACAATGGGCTATCTCTGCTCTGCTCACCACTGGTATCAAAACCCGGTTTCTAGCGATGTGAGTCCCTAGACATATCGCTCTACCACTGGAAGGCGCCTCAGTAAGGACTAAATCATTACAAAATTTTATCTTGAACTTTGTTTGTAATTCAGCACAAAGCTACACAATGGGCAATCTGTGCTCTGCCCACAATGGGTATCAAAACCTGGTTCCTAGCAGTGTCAGTCCCCAGACATACCGCTGTGCCAATGGGGGGGGGGAATCTTGAACTAATGAGTGCTATTCTATGCTGTTCTAGGTAAGTAAGACTAAACAATAAGCATGTGGTTAATTAGAACTACTTAAATGTTATAATTAATATAATTTTACATTTTTCTTGTTTTAACTGTACTCTGAGCCCTTTTTGGTGTTACTGTGAGAGAATTAATACGGTATTAAGTCTTATGCATCTTAACTTGTTTTATACTTAACGGGAGTTAGACATTTTATTTGTCTTAGATTTTTCACGCAAAGTTACACAAAGGTTATCTGCACAAGTCATCTCTAATCTTGAACTTGTAGTAGACTAGATAGAAAGCATCTTGTCAACAGTACCTTGCTCCGACTGTCGAGCAATTGTTACCTAAGCGAACAATTCAATTTCAACATCACTCTTAAAGTGAAACGACGACTCCAAAGTGCGTAGTTTGTATTTTCGTCACGTTTCTCCTACCGTAAATCATCGGATTCTAGGTTAGGATAAGCCACTATTTGGACACACACAGTTGTTATTTAAATGAAAAACGCTTGAAATAATTTCTCAACCTCGGCAGTGCGTGATTGACAGTTATTTTGTCTTTTCATGGGAATAACAATGGAAATGCTTTGATATGTCGGTGTGTCGATTGTCGCCTTACGTCTCAAACAACCTTGATAAGAAGTCCAAAAGTGAATTTTGGTATTTTGTGTAACTTATTTAAGCCTTAACAATGAAGAGACAAGTAAATAAGCACAAATCCGTGTTCCTCAAACTTTCGATATTCGTTGGGCTAGTGCTGTAGAATTTAGTTTACAATAACAGCTCGCTAGTTGTTAAGGGATCAGATGACAAAATATAAATATATTTTATGTTTAAATGGTCTCCCAGCGGGTTAGCTGTAGATTTACTGTCTTACGACGCTAAAATCTGGAGTTCGAGTGTCCCTGGTGTAGAGAATGCAGATATCCTGTTGTGTAGTCCCCCGCTGGAACAGCTAAAATCAGGGGCTCGATTCCCCTTGGTAGATACAGTAGACTGTCTGATGTATTTTTGATATAAGAAAAATACACACACACACAATTGTGTAGCTTTTCCCTAAGCCAAAATAACAAACTAACGTTATGAAATGTTTACAGCTGTTTCCCTTTCCATCCGTGCTGTTCTGGTAAAACCCAATTTTAACAAATGTTGTTTTTATTTCATGATTAATGATCGTATAGTTTGCAGCACGTTAAGTAAATGTGTACGTTGTTGTTTTTGTTTGTTTTTTGAATTTCGCGCAAAGCTACTCGAGGGCTATCTGCGCTAGCCGTCCCTAATTTAGCAATGTAAGACTAGAGGGAAGGCAGCTAGTCATCACCACCCACCGCCAACTCTTCGGATGCTTTTTTACCAACGAATAGTGGGACTGACCGTCACATTATAACGCTCCCACGGCTGACAGGGCGAGCATGTTTGTGGCGACCTGGATTCGAACCCGCGACTCTCGGATTACGAGTCAAACGCCTTAACACACTTGGCCATGCCGGACCAATATAAATGTATACAGTTTATGAAAACTTTAAAAAAATAACTATTTATAATTACTTATATCACTGTCGGAGGGCGCTGTTAACCTTACAGTCACTGTGATCTATCTTGCAACTTTTTCGTTCATTTTGTTGATATTTACGAAACTTGTAATCATTTCCTCATTTAGAATTATCACAAGTGAATTCTTTTAAAATACGTATATTTTTATTTATCAATCTCCATTAGTGTCTACAATCAACACAAATTAATCCTTATAAAAATGCCTCGTATATTGTTATCTGAGCATCGCCTTTAATATTCACCTTTACTTCATGTGAATCCTTTTAAAAATACTTGTGTGTTGTTATTTATTAATTGCCATTTGTATTTACAATCACCACAAGTGAATCATTTTAAAAATGCACGAACCGAGCAGTTTCGTCCAGCCTTTCAGCACGTGCATTTTTTACGTAAGCGTCCGTCATCTTAACGTCCTTCTGCAAGAAATGTTTCATTTTCACTTCATTATCTACTCTTGACCTATATAAGCATTTGGTACAACATAATTTTACAACAGCAATATAGCTCTCTCTCTTCGAGAACTTGTAACAATAACTTTTATACTGTTACCCAGAAAATATGTGTAGGAACTGAGAAGTAGAGACTGAGTCATGTTTTCCTTCTCCCCCTGTACTTCAGTGACGTCATTAACAGCTAACGCACATAAAATAATAACAGAAAAGCGCTATGAAATGCGATACCAGTAGGTTTCGCGTTTCGCCTTAGATCGAACGGGTTTACAGGTGTCTTAAATTACACGATACGTAAGAACGTTTATGAATTTAATTTAAAGTCGCGGGCTTCTTATTTTAGACGAAAGCATTCGGTGCATATGTATAGGTAAACTAATAACTTTTGAGTTTCATGTGTCATAGAGACATCAATACTGTGTACATAAGATACATGAACATAAAATTTGACCTATATGTAACTCAAATAAATGTGCTTGAGTGTTAGTATCTCGACCATGGCAAATGGAAAAGAAAGTATTAATTAAAATTTAGAAATAACCGTGATGTGTCACATAAACAGCGTCTTTAACAAACCGACGTATCGAACATATGCTGGGGCGTACGTTCTTTTTTTTTTTTTTTTTTAGTTTGCGCTGTAACTGAACCCTAGATAATAACCCTTCTTACGTTTTTCCATTTCTCACAGTGTGTTAAATTTTGTCCACTGTCCGTATTTTTAATTCACGCACACTTTTCATGCCACATGCAGTTTACGAGTGGTAAAACTCGTATATTTTCACTAGCTTCATTTATGCATGATCGAACTAGTAGTCCGCGTTCACAATACAGTTCCACACACATAATCCAATATTTTACAAACAAACTTCTTTTAAAATAGAGTTAAGTTTGGGTCTGGGATTCAGTTAACCTAGTACTGTTTGTCCTGTAAATTGCTTATTTATGATGTTTAGATGGTACAAGTACTTAGGGCTTGGTTCATCATGTATTATGTAACTCTGTAGTTTGCTCATTAGCTTATTTTTATTAGTAGTTTTGTTATAATATTGAAGCTAGTTATCCAGGAGTCTGTCTGGTAGTGATAGCTGTGTAGAAATTCTGAGTTATTTTATCGCTTTTGTTGAAGTATAGTTTTGTATTTACTGTAGTTTTTATGTGTTTTTTTATACATTTATCATCTTATACAGGCGTATTTTACGACTGGTCATTTGTATGTTCTGTAAATTTTTAATGTGTTTTCAGGTGAAACTGTTTGTTGCCAATCAGGTTTCTCAGGAAACTAACTCTTTTTCAAATTCTGTTTTTTTATGCTATTAACATGTGGTATTCGGTTAATTTTGAGTCATATATAATTCCTAAGGGTTTTGCTGATGTTTCTACCTGTAAGAAAGTCCGATCTAGATATAAATGTGGTTTTAATTACATGTCAAATGGGCCAGGTGAGTTAAGGCGTTTGACTCGTAATCCGAGGGGCGTGGGTTCGAATCCCCATTGCACTAAACATGTTCGCCCTTTCAGCCGTGGGACGTTATAATGTGATGGTCAATCCCACTATTCGTTGGTAAAAGAGTAGCCCAGGAGTTGGAGGTGGGTGGTGATGACTAGCTGTCTTCCCTCTATGGTGGGCAGAGCACAGATAGCCCATTGTGTAGCTTTGTGCTTAATTCAAAACAACAACAACAACCTTCCCTCTAGTCTTACACTACTAAATTAGAAACGGCTGACCTTGATAGCCCTTGAGTAGCTTTGCGCGAAATTACAAAACCAAACAAGCAATTGTTAAGCATACCAGACAATACGATGGATTAGAATAGCAAAATGTGCTTGGCAAATTTTTATTAAGATCCTTGATTTAGTAGAAAGGTAAACAGTCAGTAGCAGCACACACAACCTTCATGGCTACTTGAAGGCTGGTTTCACAGCCACTCTTATGAAGTGAAAGTGTCAAATGTTACGTCGATTCCTTATAAAGTAACTGTTTAGTCAGTTTTGCCCTATCTTTTATATCCGAGCAGAATATCGCCTAGTGGTTAATGTGTTCGAAGTCTCAATCCGAGAATTAATGGTTTGCGTCCCACTGCTGTACAAAAAATCGCATTTCATAGTTTCGCACTCTGAGTGCATTATATCAGAGGCGAGCAAATCCTGCTGTTTGATTAGAATAGCTCAAGAACTGGCAGTGGGTGCTATTGACTGGTAACGGCTAAATGCGATAAATATGAGTAGCTTTATATGAACAAGCTGCTGAACAAAAAAACAAGTTGATATCTTATAAGGCACAGTCAAGGTCGTTTAGTCTAACGCTGTATCTCTACACTAAACATAACATAAGCTATACATTTATTAATTTTGTTGCTAGCTCTAATTAAACACATTTTATCAATTCTTTGCTCCTTTTAGAGTCAACGTCTTTTGAGAGTCCAGAGGTGAAGGACAACGTAAAGATATTTCAGTTGAATTTTGTTTACTAGCAATCCAAACTTTAACCGTCGTGAAACGAAATAGAATTCAAGTGTACGGGCTTGACGATTTCATCATCTTTTATTTATGCCAAGTGCAAATATAAAATACACATAAAACAATACTTTGACACCAAACAAATACAAAGATCAAAGAGAACAACTTGGGTCTCGAAATGAAGATACACTTAGAAACGTCACTTCTATACGTTTTACAACACAGTCTCCTGTTAACCATATACCTTAGATCTGAACTAGTTTTTCTTTTCGTCAGTTCAAGCTTATCACACTAATTTCAATGTGCTTTATACATATATTATATATATATATAATTCAGTATATTGAGTTTCACATATGAAAACTTATTTTGAACATCTCTCAAGAGTATATTTTAAACAGACCAATTGTAACACTTTGCTTGGAGAGACTTTGGCTCAGGCATGAGTTATGGCTGGCCTATCTGAATTGTGAATCCTAGGATTCGTGGTTTTTGTTCAGCTACTGTCAAAAAAGTGCTCCGCACTTTGGAACCGTGGTTACATTATGAGAGTGAAGGTCAAATCCCATTATATGAAATGGACCAAGAGCTGGTTATTCATACTGTTACCCTTTCTGCTCAACCTCCAGTGTAACAGTTCACTGAGGACGGTAAAGCGCAGACATATTCTTGTGTAGCTTTGCGCAAAAAAGCCTGACTAATAAAAAAATCTATCGACTAACAGTCGTTACTGATTAATTTTAATTTATGAGGATTGTTTTGTATCTTCGACCGTATTGTGTTAATCTTTGGTTTCTCCACGTCTTATAAAATGTTTACATTATTTTAAAAATGTATTAACTGCTAAATGTTTGTTTTTGCTCCTGACAGAGAACATCGTTTAAAAGTAAACATCACTTGGAACAAAAACGGGACAGTCTCCTATCAGCAAATCAAGAGCTGGTATTTTGAGTCAGATCTTACAAACGGTTCTTTAGAAGATATTGTCACAACACTCAACGTTCCTGCCGTTGTAAGTATTGTATCTATTATCACACTTATTGTAATTGCTCTAAGTGTTGTATCTATTGCAATTCTTATTGTTCTTAGTATTGTAAGTATCGTATCTATCGCCACCATTAGTGTACGTATTGCTCTAAGTATTGTATCTATTGTCACTCTTATTGTTCTTAGTATTGTAGATATTGTATCAACTATTACAGTTAGGGTACATGTTGCTCTAAGTATCGTATCTATTGTCACTCTCATTCTTTTTAGTATTGTAAGTACTGTATCAACTGGCATTGTTAATGTTCTTATTGTAATTAGTAGTTTACTTATTGTTACTCTTGTTGCTCTTATTGTCGTAGTTATTGCATTTACTGTTTTTTTATGTTCTTTTATTGCTGTTAGTACTTTATCTGTCACTATTCTTCACAAGCTATTGTCGTAAACATTGAATTTACCGTCATTGTTAGCCTTCCTATTGCTTTGCATATTGTATTAATATTTATATTATTCCAAGTAATGCATATGTTGTACCTCATAACGTCATTATTGTTTCATGCCACCCTTAATATTCTTGTTTAAAGTGCTATGTCTATGGTCACCCTTACTGTTATTGTTTTAAATACAGTAACTATTATCCATCTTAATGTTCTTGTTTTAAATTCTATATCCTTTCTTACCCTTAATGTTCTTAATTGCTGCATCCGTCGTGATTTTTTATATTGACGTTATGTATAATAATGTTCTACATTCTGCATGCACAAACAATTATTCATATCAATTGTTGTACATTTTCTAGATAAAACTAATATTGTATACAACATAAATCTCATTGTGATTGTTTTCTTTTAAACAGTGTAGCTGTTTTAAGCGCTAGTACTTTTGCTGTTGTAAAGCATTATTCCTGGTAGTGCATGTGTTGTTATTTTGTCGTTATCAACTGTTCAAGTGTTAAATTATTGTAACTATTACCATTATCAATCAGTTTCTTTGTTGTTAAACAGTGTAAGTTATGTAGCTATAATTTTCTTTGCTGTTTGTAATTGCGAGTATTGTAACTATTATCTCTATCATTTTCTTCAATGTTTAATCTAATAAGAATTGTACTTTTAGCCACTAAATTTTTTTCGTTGTTCACTATTATACCAAGTGTACATATTATCGTAATAATTTCATTCATTATTTACTTCTGTTATCATTGTGGTCACTACTACTAGCACACCCCTCGTTACTCAATATTTTAAGTGTTCTAACTATTACCATTATGAATCAGTTCTTTTGTTGTTAAACATTATAACTACTGTAGTTGTTAGCACTGTTACTTGATTTACTATTTTCTGCTATAGATATTCTTAGTATTACCTGTATCATTATCTTAGATATCCAGTATCGCGTCCTAACTATTACCATCATCGTTTTATTCATTGTTCAGTATTGTACGTGGTGTAACTATTCCCACTATTGTTTTCTTCAGCGTTCTGTACTGCAGCTCTCACTTCTATCATAATCTTTGTATTGTAGTTAATACCTATTTCATTATTGTTCGTTTTAATATTAACATTTTTTATTATTTGTGCTCTTTGTGAATTCTCGTATCAAAATCAAACAAATTAACCTCATTGTGCTCTTTGTGAATTCTCGTATCACAATAAAACAAATTAACCTCATTGTGCTCTTTGTGAAATCTCGTATCACAATAAAACAAATTAACCTCATTGTATCATATTTTAGTGACGACCTTAATGCTCCCCGCTCGTACAGCGGTATGTCTACGGATTTACAACGCTAAAATCAGGGGTTCGATTATCCTCGGTGTGTTCAGAAGATAGCCCGATGTGGCTTTGTTATAAAAAAAAAACACACGCACACGGCCCTAGCATAAAAAGAAGTTAACTCATATGACCATGTTCGAGCAAGTAAATAGATAAATGCTCTATTTATATTTATATCCCCCTAGTGGCACAGTGGTAATCTGAGGACTTACACGCTAGAAACCGAGTTTCAATACTCGTGGTGGGCAGAGCACACACATGCCAGTGTGTCGCTTTAAACTTAACTACAAACAAACTTTAAGTTTATGAAAAGTAATAAAAAGTTGAGATAAAGCAGTCACGCAATAAAAGTTAAGGTCATGTGAGAGAGAGGACGATTATGGGGCGGATCAAGGTTTTTAGAAATAATGAAGATCCAACTCTTAGAGTAGAATATGTTTCCTGATATATAAGCCAAGTTCTAATAATTCATATGATTTCTTAACTGAATTTAATTAATGAAATTAATGTAATGCTATTGATTGAAGAAATAGTAATTACAAGGGATATACCTTTCCAATTTCCATTAACGATAGATACAAAATAATTACTGTTTATTTTTAGAGCTTCTCTAACCCCCTAGATCCCCTACGTTTCCACAATAAACTAAAGAAGTAAATACTTACCTAGAAAGTTTTTATCAGGGGTTAAAATCCAAAATATATTTCAGCTTTCATAACTTGGAAAATAATATGAATATTATTAAGTTGTCATCATATTAAATAACGCAAAAAACATAATAAACATCTGTAGCTGAGATGAAGAAAAACGTATTCTTCATCCATTAGATCAACGAGTAGTCAGAGCTTTGCTGAAATTGGGTTAACGCAGAGAGGGCGCTTGTGAAAAAAACGAGCACTTACACACAGAGGTCATTATATTTTACCGTAGATAAGAACTTGAGATGTGCAGAAAAAACAGTAATTATTCTTATTGTGCCTAAAAAGCAAATGCATCAAACACATAAAAAGACTCGTTAAAAGTATTTTTTTTACAAAAATATAATAAGAAATTCAACAAACCAATCGTAAATTCCTATATGTTTATGTATATATATATAAGTGTAATAAGAAGATATAAGACACTACAGCAGGTACATAATACTTTTGTGAGAAAATGTAACTAATATTGCGAAAAATTCCGGTATGTACGAAAACCAGCGTTGAAATTAGGATTTTATATCATATAAACGGCCCGGCATGGCCAGGTGGGTTAAGGCGTGCGACTCGCAATTTGTGCGTCGCGGGCTCACATCTCCGTAGTACCAAAGATGCTCGCCTTTTCAGCCGTGGGGGCTATATAATGTGACGGTCAATCCCCCTATTCTTTAGTAAAAGAGTTGGCGGTGGGTGGTGATGACTAGCTGCTTTCCCTGTAGTCTTACACTGCTAAATTAGGGACGGCTAGCGTAGATAGCCCTCGAGTAACTTTGCGCGAGTTTAAAAAACAAACATATAGGAACAGCTCGATCGAGTTCTAAAAACATATAGTTTTATATATATTCCCGTTATCTAATAAAAATATAACAAATTAACAATATTTTCAAGGGGATCAGTTTTTTGTCCTCCCCTTCTATAAAGATAACACGAAACTACATACAGATAATGCAATTTTAAAGAAAGTTAACAAAGTGAATGTAATTTAAAAAAGGCTAATGACCCGTAAAAAACTAAACACATTGTAAAAGTGGACGATTTCATTAGTTTCAATGACACTTTCCAAAGTTAACGAGATACTAGAAGTGAAAATAAGTCTAAACAAATACCATCACTGAAAGTCATAGTAATTGTATGAGAATAACAAGTGGCATGTAAAATGAGTGTGAAACTGCTCACACATTGATTCTTCTCATGCAGAAAACAAGAGTGGCAAAAATACTATGGCTAATGAGGAGCCATGTTAGGACGACTTTCTTCTTCTGCAAACTAAAAGATAATCAGCGAAATTAGATTTGCTCTGACGAAAAACTTGTTTAGATGCTGTTCGCCCCAGATCGTCTGAAAACTGACTTGAAATTTTATCTTGATCAAATGCTTGAAGTCAATATATGGACTACACAAAGACTTAATGTTCCAGTGAGTGGGGGATATTTGGCAATGGTGTCACCAAGTCCGATCCCGTAGATACGGATGTAATCAGAAACCCAAAATAACTAGACATAAAAAAGCCGAAGGGGCTTATCATTTCTTAATATCCAAGGGAATTTGGGTGAGAACCAATGCTGAGTAATTTCATGACCTCAAAAGAGCTACGTGAGTCAGTATAGATACTATAGATGGAATAAAAGGATGTTGATACTCAGGTATATCTAACTTCTGCAGGTAACTCATAGAAATATTAGAAGTAAAGATGGTAAACAAACTATGGTGGATGAGCTGATCATTAGACTCCATGATGTCATTCAATATAAGACCCATCCTAACCGTCTTTGCCTGAATAAAAAGGAACAAAGTGTAGGTTAGGAAACCATATATTTGCAAAAAGCAGACCCATCCCCACAGAAACATAAATGCATGAATACATATTGACAGGTGAAATGCCATATCAGTATTCAAAGCTTCGTAGTAGATTATGAAATAAATTGCAAGAATTGGAAATAAAAAGGGGTTTATATTGTTCCTTGTACAAACTCTGGAGTGAAGTAATGCAAAAAAATCAATTTCTTTTTGCAAAATGCAAAAATATTAAAGAGTGTGATATTATCTCTGAATACTTCATTCTTGTGTAATGGATCTGAATAGTGCTGGTCGTATATAGACCCAAGATTCAACTAAACACTGTAAATAGAAATGGATAGATTACAAGAAACCTATATAATTAATGTTCAGTTTGTTACACGTTCACGTGTCTTTATCAAGACAAAAAGCGATTTAAAACAATATGAAATGACTCTCTATATTCTTGTCGAATGATTTCGTACGTAGTTGACAGCTATCTACAGAAACCACACTGAGTCATCAAGAAGATTTCCTGTGACAAAACATGTATTGACTGCTCGTTTCTAAACTTTATAAATATAGTTATTCAAAGTAATAAATATTTAATTAAAAGGAATCTTATGATATTTTATGGGGCTTCGGAAAAAAAGCTTCGTGTAATAAATTTAGACACTACACTTCCAAACAAATCCAGTTTTTAAAAAAGTAGAAGAATATTGAGAAAGTCTGGACTTAAGTGGTGCAGCATCCTGTAACGAATGTCATCTGGTCCAACAAATGTGTTGCTATATTGATCTTATGCAAGTTTAAATTCCACCAGAATGAATAGTGTATTATAACTGTGAAGACAGTTGGGTTTGTCACCCAGTGGCTCAGCGGTAAATTTGTTAGCTTACGACTCTAAAGGTCAAGCTTATATACCCGTGGAGGGCAAAGTACATATAACCCATTGTGAAGCTTTGTGCTTAACTACAAAATGAAGTGCGTTGAAATGGTGGAGTTCTTCTGACCTGTATCTGGAAGTTTCTTAAATCGGTATGAAAATTACTCTTCACAAATATTAGAAATACCTGGATAATTATTACTTGGTCAATAAGAAGATTGAATATATATTTTTCTTTCACCATTTGAATTTTATCCCAAAAGACCTAGGAACAGTTGAAGGAAGAGATACTGATAGATTATTTAACGTATGATCTACCAGAATCTAGTTTTAGCTTTCTGGAAGTCACTAAAAGATGGATATTTGCAACAATTTCCCAGACTCACTTCTAACTATTAGGGGCCGTCAAATATCCACCATGGACGAAGATACCATAGAAAATGTGCCGAGGTTTCTAGAACGGTAAGCACAACTAACTGGATAATATAATTGCTTATTGCCTGTGTGAACTCATTAACTCTTAGGCTACTCTTTTACCAACGAATAGTGGGATTGACCTTCACATTATAATTGTGCCGCACTTGAAAGGGCAAGCATGTTTGTTGTGATGAGTATTCAAACCTGCGACCCTTAGATTATGAGTCAAGCACTCTAACCACCTGGCCATGCGGGGAGTAGCTCAGATGTTACATTATTATGAGAGTAGATTCATAAAACAGCTGGTGCGCTTTGATTGGATATCAACGACAAACTCGGACACAGGAATATTAAGAAATAAAAAGTTCCCCCTTAGTGAGAACTTATCTCGAGGATTCAAAGTAGTATGAAGGTTACTTCAGTAAGTATATCCTCAATAATGCTTGACTTCACGAAGAGTTAACTGTTTTCTGACCGTGACTTTTCGACCAACAGGTGCCAGATCATAATGTCTTTTTTCTCTAAACAATCTTCTTTGTAAAATAGAGATATCGCAAAGAAAGAGATACGTTTCTGAATGAAGTTGCATAATGAGAAACCGAAATAAAAAGATGTCTCGATTGTGTGCATACAAAGTCAAGAGTACTTGGTAGTTTAGAAATTTTAAATAAAAAATCCGTAGAAAAAGGAGAACAGTTGAATGCGCAATTACTGGTCATAAGCTTTTTTTCACTGCATAAGAAAATATACAAAGTGCTTAAAGAAGCGACTAATTTATAACAGAAAGAGAAAGATACTGGTTAGTTGTTTTCACGCGTCAGAATGCTAAGTGTGTGGTAAAAGTAGTAAATCACGTGTATTTTTGTGTTTATTATCATTATGTTTTAAACTTGAATATCATGCTGGGAAAAAACAGAAACGTGTGTGTCCAATTCTTTCCTTTAAATTTCTTTTTAGCAGATTGTGCATTTTTGTAGATAAGTACAAATCTACTGAATGGGCTATCTGCGCTGTACCCACCATGCGAACTATAGCCTGGTTTTCTAGTGTTATTTCACTCTGGGATGGGGACTATGCTTTTATAATATTGAAAATGAAGAACTGATAAGCAATAGAGTTTTAAGTTTTGTAAATTATGAGTTCATTTCTTTTTTAATTTATTACAAATACAATTGTGAATATTTAACTTTTCATATCTGACCTATATTTTACATGGATCATTTTAATAACGCTTCAAACTAAATATATTATATTATATTATATTATATTATATTATATTATATTATATTATATTATATTATATTATATTATATTATATTATATTATATTATATTATATTATATTATATTATACTACAAGTATATATTAAAACAAAACATTAGAAACTATCGTCTATTCTAGAAATTATCTAAAAATTCTGTTTATAGCCTTTTCACGTATGACTAATTGACGAACCCGTTTAACGCACGGGGAAGACTTACGGACGCCATGGGTGACATGAGTGTCAGATTCTAAAGCTAACATGAGATGCCTAAGGTTATATAATGTTTTTGGAAACAACGGAGCCAGCCAAGTTAAGATAAACCAGAAACTTCACAATCTTTCACTCTAACAGCAGGTATCCCGGAAGGGTCTGCGCTCAGCCCAACCCTATACAATGTATTCGTTAATGACAGACCCTTCTTCCCTTCCTTAATATACATCTTTACGTATCAGTATGCAGACAACAACAATGCCATTAGAGCACATCGAGTAACGCTAACACAGTTATTTTCCGTGTTCATCTTCACTTAACACAGTCTCCGAATAGTGTAACAAATGGTGGGTTGTTCTCAATTCGTCAAAAACGCAAGCCATAGCATTCCACAAACTTGTAAACAAGGCCCAAGAGAAATTCAGAAACCTCAAGTTAACACTACACAGCATACCTATCAAGTTCACCAACACGATTAAGCTTTAAGGGTTTACTTTCTTATTTAATTTATCTTAATATGAACATCATTAACCGCGACAGCACACGAGACAATTACCTGAAATGAATTGCTAGCATCAGTAAGGGTTGCTCCGCCAAATCCATTATAACTATATCCAGAGCATACATCAGATCTCTCATAGAGTGCAGTAATACCCCTATATGCAACATGCCCAGGAACTTATACAAATAATTACACATACACAATCTACAAAATAAAACCATCAAAGTGACATATAGACCCCCGAATTATGCACCCCGAATTTACCTCTACTCACTAGCCCAACTCCCGACTTTTGTTTGTTTGTTTGTTTTGAATTTCGCGCAAAGCTACTCGAGGGCTATCTGCGCTAGCTGTTCTTAATTTAGCAGTGTAAGACTAGAGAGAAGGCAGATAGTCGTCATCACCCACCGCCAACTCTTCGGATGCTTTTTACCAACGAATAGTGGGATTGACTGTAACATTATAACGCCCGCACGGCTGAAAGGGCGAGCATGTGTGGTGCAACTAGAATTCAAACCCGCGACCCTCGGATTACGAGTTGAACGCCTTAACACACTTGGCCATGCCAGGCCCTCCCGACTTTTAAAAGAACATCTCACCAAACTAGCCACTAGCTATTTTAAACGTTCACAAACAAGAAAATTCGCTTCTGTCGCTTCCACCCGTGCTTCATGGGTCATGTGCATATCCCCCTTCAACACGATTAACAGTATCACAGCCTCAATATAAACCTACTTTACGTGCATACTAATATTCCTTTTATTTTTCAGCTTTCGGCAGTGGACAGGTTTTTTTATTTGGCACCTGTCTAGTTGAAATGTTTTTTTTCCAGGTACTCTGGATTCCTCCCCAACAAAATTTTTTCTGCCATTGGATCTATTGATTTATGGCCCTGAAAACGACCGTTTCCTTTACTTTATCCCAGAGGCTACTCTAAGTGTATTCCTCCTGTTACATCTACTTAACAGCGTACTACAGTTCGCATCTTTCTGCTCACCTCCGAACTGCAGGCAGCTTTCTCTGACGCTAAGTGGAACATATCCTTCTTTAACACATAAATAGTAAAATATACCCTCCAGTCAATAACCGTAACTACCTTAGCCTTCTCGTTGAGATCCCTAACCTGTTGTTTGCCCAACATCTTAAAATCCGCGTGTGGGGCTTGAGAGAAACCACAATTTCTTAGTGCCCCTGGTTGTTTTGCAGGCACTTCGTGGCCTGTCAGACTTATAAACCTAAAAGACTACCACGTTAGTTGGTTAGTACCAGTCATTTATAAGCAGATGCTATAAATCTAGCTATCATACAATGGTTTAAATATCATTGTTGTTCGTTATACACTACAGTTCTCATAGTTAGGCACCATTTGATCTCAAATCGTGCAGTTTGATGAAGAGAAATCTAAATTCCCACTGTGTTTTAGACTATTATTTGTCATATTAAAAACATGTAGGTTCAAACAAGTAAAAAAATTAAAAACTTAATGACTCAAGCACCATCGAAAATCAAACACGTTTTTCTTTGATGTTGTTATTATTTGGTGCTTTCGACTTTAATGGTATCTTATGCGACGCAAGGATTAAATGATCGGTTCAGACGCTCCATAGTTCAAGCCAAGTGGCCCTTAATTTAGAACTGCTTGGTTAACCTAAAACGAATAGTGGAGTTGACTGTTATTTTTATAACACAATGATGTTTGAAAGTGCAACGTATTTTCGGCCTTCTGATATTCAATGTGGTATTCACACCTAGATAAACTTCTTTCTTTTCAAAAACGTTAATTCTTACTACCCTTAGGAAGAAGTTCCACCTTCCACAAGCACTCAAGTCATCAGGTTCGTTTAACTGTGATATATTGTTCATTCGCAGCCATGATGTTCATTCACCCGGTATTATAAAAATGATGTGTTTCGTGTAACGAATCAAAAATAGTAAAATTATAAAAGGCAGCTTTATTTATAAGTTTTTATGTTATTCTAGGCAGCCTCGAATATGTACAGATATTCACCAGAAATATTCTACAGGTATGCCATTGACCAGATGCTCATATTAACCAATAGCTCGTGGTTTGTAAGGAAACCAGTTCGAGAACTTTTATTCGAAGGATATTCAGATAGATTGATTGAAGAGGCACAAACGTTATCTCCTCTACCATATGACAAATTTGGTTGGTTTTATGGGGTAAGACATTTACAAATATTTAAGTCTATAAAGATGTACACCTACATTTTAAGGTGTGTTTTTCTGAAATGCTAAAAGATAAAAATCATATCAGATTTAGATCAAGTAGAAAAAAGCTTCTTAAGTTCCAGGTATGTTTTTACTTAGTGAAATATAACTTATAGTTTACTACTAGAAAAAGTAAAATAAACAAATCCGTAAGTGCAAACAAAATTATCTCTAAATGCTGGCAAAATCTAGACGAGACAAGATAATGAATAAAAAGTAGCATCCGATCTATTACTGACAAAAACTAGACGAGACAATGTCATGAATAGTGAATTAACATCATATCTACTACTAAGAAAAAACTAGACGAGACAAAGTAACGACTAGTGACATTACATCGTGTCTAAAAAGAGGTGAGACCAGGTAATGAGTAGAGAATAACATCGTGTATACCACTGACAAGATACCAGACGAAAAAATGTAACAAGACATCATGTTTGCTATTGGCGAGAAACGATACCAGAAATTCTGATCTTTTCTGTTCATGGACTGCCTGAATATTCTTTGTTATATATTACAGCGAACCATACAACATATAATAAACTACACTGCCGTTTCTTTTCTGTAATTATGTAACCTATCCACGAATCATCTGAATCAAAAGTCCGTATTACGAATGGGTTTCGGACCACAGATTGAGAGTCTTTTCAACCAGATAAAACAAAACACAGAGTGCATAGAATACTTTGTTAGTTACTGAAAAGAAACTCGTTGGAACTGAATAAGACATACAAATATGGCGTTCTGTCTATAACAAACATGAGGGAAAAAAAACAAGGGGTGGGTAAAAGGCACAATAACATGTTTATTTGATAAGAAGGGAGATGAAGCAAAGTACAGAACAATGTCTTATCTAGCGCTGTTTCGGACCACAGATTGAGAGTCTTTTCAACCAGATAAAACAAAACACAGAGTGCATAGAATACTTTGTTAGTTACTGAAAAGAAACTCGTTGGAACTGAATAAGACATACAAATATGGCGTTCTGTCTATAACAAACATGAGGGGGAAAAAAAAAACAAGGGGTGGGTAAAAGGCACAATAACATGTTTATTTGATAAGAAGGGAGATGAAGCAAAGTACAGAACAATGTCTTATCTAGCGCTTAGGATCAGCAGTTGTTTGATTATGATGTTATTTTCATGTTTATTGTCTGTAATGAAAGGCAGTAATAACAATCAATTATTATCATTTACGAATTACGTATATCGATTCTAAATTGGAGCTATTACTATATTAAAGAACAAATTAATGGGACAAAGTCTAAGTTTTCAAAGAATTGATTTTCTTTCATGGTAATACAAATTGTTACGCACACGATCACAAAGAAACACTTACTGTTGGTTAAAAGACACAAGATCGCGCACTTTCTTTTAGATACAGGTGATATATAGACTAAAATCAAAATACATTTGTTCACTTTCTAAGGAAAGGCTACTGTTGTATATGAAATACTTAAAAATCATCAACTCATTTCCTTTAAATAGATGAACAATAGTTAATCAAACTTTATCACCGAAGCTCACAAAAAGATAAGCAAAATCGGGAAGCCTGTTGCCAAGCCATCAGTCTCTACATAGGTTTTACTGTTTGACTTAAAATTAGGTTGTTTTAATGTGTGTTTTGAAAGAATTTTTAACAACAGTTTACTGAGAAACGTACTGAACAGAATAATTAATTCACAAATACAAAACCAGCAACTTTTACGGTAGAAAATTTCTGATTTTAACAATTAAAACATTTTAATCCAGAATATGGAGTCACATTCATTTAAAGTTACATTCAAAAAGGTTACTGTCTTTTTCCGAATGCTTTAAGACTGGGTGTTGCAGGAGATATATTGGCAACACCAATTTGATTACAGTCCTGTCCTGCCACCCCAAGTGACACAGTGGTATGTCTGTGGACCTAAACGCTAGAAACCTGGTTTTGATACCGTGGTGGCAAAGCACAGACAGCCCATTGTTTAGCTTTGTGCTTAACTTTAAACAAAGAGTCCTGGTCTTAGCATTTTAAATCTATGAATTAAAAGAGACATTTTGATGACACAGTTTGGTTACAGTCATGTCCTGAACATTTTAGCCTATGTACCACAGAAGATATGTTGACGACACAGTTTGACTACAGTGCTGTCCTAAACGTTTCAACTTTGGAGATCACATGTGATATGCTAATAACATTTCTGTAGTTTTTAAACGGTAAACATCCCAGTATAAAGTTGACTATTTAAAATTAGTATAATAACAGTCTTTTTCTTTCGTGTTCAAGTCTCAAGGTATATTTACTAGAAAAAGGTTTCATAATTCACTTTCACCGATCATGGTGTTTGAGCAAAGAAGACGACTGAAATCACTCTTTTGTTCTTTGAGCCCAATTCCCATGAAACAAGTCTGATGGACTGCTACACACTATTACCTTAGGAAATAAACTAATCATTAGGGTTGAGATTTAGCATAGTGGTGCCGGTATGAATAACAACGTTCTGTTACACTCTGGATGTATTTCACTGTTCTAAGAGAAGCCAATACAAGAATGTCCCTTCACAACATTATATCATTATATATAAAAAGTATAATGAAATGTGCTTTTACTGTGTTTTAATTAACTAAGCTGCAAAAACAGATTTGAAAAAGTGAAATGTTGCTCATCAGAACATATCATAGCTTTCAGTCACTGAAACGTTTATTAGCTGAATGCATTTAAGGTCAGTATTTTTTCCGGACTTGTTATTGACTCTCACGTGTCAGTTGTAGTAATATTCTTTACATATTATGGTTAACATTTTTACACCATTGAATAAATTGTTTAATTCGGGTTTAGTCTGTTATCCGTTAACTTTCAATTAATATAGAAACGTCTTTTCCTACGGTCTGTTACTGACAATTTGCTTCTAAATGGT
Organism: Tachypleus tridentatus; assembly: GCF_004210375.1. Classification (NCBI taxonomy): domain Eukaryota; kingdom Metazoa; phylum Arthropoda; class Merostomata; order Xiphosura; family Limulidae; genus Tachypleus; species Tachypleus tridentatus. The sequence goes on from NC_134834.1 coordinate 162,617,015, forward strand.
TGACATACGCTATTCGTGAAATACAGCCGGTCAAACAAAAAGACATTTTGATAACAATGCTACTATGGTGTATATACTACCTATCATGTCTGTTTCATGGATGAAGAGAACCTTGTCCTAGCTTATTATATGTCCCTCTAACAAAGGTATGTCTATATCTCTGCCCAAAAAATTGTATGACAAAAACCAATATCCATCTGTATTTTATATACAAATAAACGGTATGTGTAAGAACAGGGCTCTCATAAAATGGCCATTCAGTTTGTTTTTATGAAAATTAGTGGATTCATACACTACCGAGTAAATTATAAACCAGGATAATGAATAGTGTGTATTGATTCAATAATTATTTAACTTTTTAAGCTATTGTTTTGTGTGTAAGATAAGATTCTATAGTACCTCTCGTATTATCAGAATTAGCTACTTGTACTAACTACAGGACACAAAGTTTATAGTGTGAACAACTGCTGATTACAAAATAAAAAAGAAATAACTCAAATTTCTCTTTTTTTGATGGGTACAACCAGGGTACATTTGTTACTATAGGACAAAGTACCTTATGATAATTATTTGATATACGGCTGAAAAACCATGGTTAACATTCTAATTATAAGTTTTATTTTTTTTTGTGTATTGAGCTCGCATATTACACACATATTTCCACATTGTTTAATCTAATTTATTTTCAAGGTTGCCTTTCAGTTTTAATCGTCAATGTTGCGTACTTTTCATTAAAGGTTATTTATAAGTGTTGAATTTGGACAAATATGTGGCTCTACGTTTAAAGTCCACAAAGAGATTTTTTTTTTTACTTTTAAAAACGTAACGATGTTTGCTTGTCAAGTCCAAACTTAACTTCAGATTGTCTAAATTCCAACAAAAATTGTCTTGTCTGTTGTTAACAGAAAAAATAAAATTTTCGGTCATAGGAAGATTTCAGTCTATTCAAAACATTGAAACGTACGTATCAGTTGTATTAATTTTCGCGCCCTTTTAAATGTTAAATTTAATATTATTTACTTTGCTATACTTGTATGTTTATTTATCTACAGAAAAACAACTCGGATGATGGTATTTACAACATCTTCACAGGTGAAAAGGGAATAGAAAAATTAGCGCAGATTGATAATTGGAACCGCAGCAAGTAAGTAAATTAGTTTAGTTTGAATTTCGCGCAAAACTACACTACCCGTCCCTAATTTTGCAGTGTAAGACTAGAGGGAGGGCAGCTAGTCATCACCACCTACCGCCAACTCCTGAGCTACTCTTTTACTAACGAATAGTGGAATTGACATTCACCTTTATAACGCCCCCAAGGGTAAAATAGTGAGTATGTTTGGTGTGGCGAGGATTCGAACCAGCAACCCTTGGATTACGAGTCGAGTACCTTAACCACCTGACCATGCCGGACGTAAGTAAATTAGAATTTGTTGTTATAATTTGGGGAAGTTTTTCTCATTAAAATACAATAAAAAAATAACCAAGTAATCGAGATGTACAGTTAAGTCAGTAACGTAGCTATATTTTTAAGATCAGATATACTGTGTAGTTTTATTTGAAACATTCTTAGTAAATTCAAAACAAAGCACAGCAAAGTATGCAAGTGTTTCCATGGAAACTTTGAACTGTTTTAAGCATGTCCAACATGAAATGAAGTGGTATCTTAAGAATTAACGTGGATTTCCTTAGACAACTTTTGTTAACGTTATCTATCAGCTGTGAAAAATATTTAAACCGTAGCTGGGTTTATCAAACAAAATACTAATTATTTGGGTCCGGCATGGTCAGGAGGGTTAAGGCGTTCGACTCGTAATCCGAGAGTTGCGGGTTCGAATCCCTGTCACACCAAACATGCTCGCCCTTTCAGGCATGGGAGCGTTATAATGTTCAGCCAATCCCACTATTCGTTGGTAAAATAGTACCTCAAGAGTTGACGGTGGGTGGTGATGACTAGCTATCTTCCCTGTAGTCTTACACTGCTAAATTAGGAACGGCTAGCACAGAGAGCCATTGTGTAACCTTGCACGAAATTCAAAAGTAAACAAACAAATTAATTCTTTGTTGCTTTAAAGATCCTAAGTTTAAAATTTAAGCGAAAAATATTCTTAAGTATGGACTTAACTTAAATTATGATATACAAACAATACTGAGCAGTTTTTGAGACTTAAAATATCTTCTTTCCAATTCGCTAAAAAAACCTTAAAATTTACATCGCGAAATAATTCGGAATTTCCGATAAATACACACTAACAAAAATCTGTTTTATGTGTAAAAAATGTTCAAAATCTAATTAAATACATGTTTTAAAGGCCAAATAACTCTGAAATTATGTAATAATTGAGACTAATCTAATTAAAATCATGTCCAAACTTGTCTGGAATAGTTCGATAAGGTTTGTTTGTTTTGGAATTTTGCACGAAGTTACTCGAGGGCTATCTGTGCTAGCCGTCCCTAATTTAGCAGTGTTAAATTTGACCGTCACATTATAACGCCCCCATGGCTGGGAGGGCGAGCATATTTGGCGCGACCGGGATGCGAACCCGCGACCTTCAGATTACTACGCTAGGCCATGCCGGGCCACTTCGATAAGGACAGAGTCACATTCTTATAATTATCTTATACATTTCAAAGAAAAGTAATTATTTTGTTAGCGGATATAACACATATTATAAAGCATTAGTGCACATTCTTCATAAAATATTTGGCATTTTCAACTAGAATGACACTTTATTAGACCCGTGGCTAGACAGACAGATCATAGATTTCCTAGTTTAAGGTGCGGGTACATTATATATCACGGACAATCCCACTATTTGTTAGTAAAATATTAGCCCAAGAGTTGGCGGTAGGTGGTGATGACTAGTTACCTTCCCTCTAATCTTAAACTGCTAAATTAGGGACGGATAGCCCAAATATCCCTCGTGTAGATTTGCGCGAAATTAAAAAAAAAACACAAATAAACATTTCTCACTAAAAAAAACAACATTTTTACAACCAATGAACTGCGAAAGAAAAAGACACTTCAAGTATAATTTTCTTGATGCTTTCAATACGAACAAAGTAAATTCGTACAAAAAACATACCTCTGAAATTTTGGGTTTGGATATATTTTTAGAAATGATCTTATTGCTTGTATAAGTAAGCGTTTACAATATTGAACTAATTTTATATTTCATGAAGACACAAACGGCTCTTATTTTTATAGCTATGAACTAAACACTTTTTTTAAATGTATTTCTAAAAGGTAATTTAACTTTTCAGAGTGAGTAGTCAATTGAGAAATAATTTATTATTTGTTTTATAGGGAAGTAAGAGTTTGGGAGAAAACATGCAATCAAATCAACGGAACAGGTGAGAAAATAATGTATTTTCCTGTCTATTTATTAAACCGATTTACTTGTCTTTCTCAATACCTCCCAGTATATTTCCCTGTCTTTTTTTTTTTTTTTTCATCTAAACATTTAACAACAAAATAATTGTTTATTGATATATTTGACTAGCCTGAGTTCCAGCTTGTTTGGTTCTCGATACATTTTAGTTTGGTTTGGTTTTGAATTTCGCGAAAAGCTACACGAGGGCTATCTACGCTAGCCGTTCTTAATTAACAGTGTAAGACGAGAGAGGATGCAGCTAGTCATCACCACCAACCGCCAACTCTTGGGCTACTCTTTTACCAACCAATAATGGGATTAAGAGTCACATCAGCTGAAAGGACGAGCATGTTTGGTGTGGTAGGGATTCGAACCTACGACCCTCGGATTACGAGTTGAATGCCTTAACCCACCTGACCATGCCGGGCCTGCGTTGTCAGATGTGAACAAGTTTTACAAGCTCCCTCAATTTCGCAATTCGGCTAAAAATAGTTGTGCAGACGGCAGGTGATACTAGTTTGTTTTCTTTCCTCCGATAAAAATATTTAGCCCCCCGCTAGTACAGCGGTTTGCCTCCGGATTTACAACGCTAAAATCAGGGGTTCGATTCCCCTTGGTGGGCTCAGTAGATAGCCCGAGGTAGATTGGCTGTAAGAAAACACACAAAAATCTTTAACTTCGGAAGGGTATACCTGAACTTTGGGGCTTCTAAACCTGATCGTTTAGCCCAACACTTTTATAAAAGGCACCGTTCACGTTGAAAATACCGAACACTATCCCTGATATTAAAAATAAATTTTTCTCTCGATAAAGAGTGCTATAAACATTTATGAAACCATAGTTTCTTTACTTTTTAGATCCAAAGTAGTCCCTCGCTGGGACAGAGGTAAGTTTTGCATTTACAGCCCTAAAATCAGGGATTCTATTCCCCTCGGTGGACACAGCAGGCAGCCAGATGTGGCTTTGCTATGAGAAAAAAAAAGACACACTGAGATCTAAAGTAAACTTTTATGATAAATAAAGTTAATGTTAAATATCTCCCCCCATTTTTTTGTTGGCTAGAACTATAATTAAGTTTCATGTAAAATAAAACGAATCTTGTATCCTCATAAAATATTCGCTATGCTAGAAAAAGTGAATTATCATTCGTATCCTATTTCGCGTAAGTTACCTAATAAATAAATAATCTCCATAATCATCCTGAAACAGAAGTTTTACAGTAGATCAAGTAAGGATGGAAACTAAAAGTGTTTTAGGGAGATAAATGATTAAAAAATGAGAATGATACAGACGTAATGAATGTTATTTTCTTCTCTATAGCTGGAGATATGTGGCCCCCTTTCAGAAGTTCGTCCGACATCAAATTAACCATGTTTGTGACTGATATATGCAGGTAAATATAAAGGTAGATTTTATATCTTAAAGTAAAATGTACGTTGGATATGCTTCACAAGTGGGTAGAAAAACTGTAAAACATGGAACTACATATCTTCTTCAAATGTTGTTAGAATTCAGGATTTTTGTATTTTGTTTAAGGTCTATTACTTTGAAGTTCCATGAAGAGACTCACGTTAAGGGTGTGAAAGCGTACAGCTACGTAGCTGACAAAAATATGTTAAGTAGTGAAGAAGACGATTCCTCACACAACTGTTTCTGTTTATCTGATGCCACCACGTGTCTGCCTAGTGGCGGCCTTAACGTTTCTTCTTGTCAGTACAGTAAGTAATAAGATTCGAGTTCATACATCCGAATCATGTTTATCTTGTACATTTAACATCTAAAATACTGCATCTGAGAAATGTAGTAATTAATACAGATACCTAAATACTATATAACTGTGAGGTGTAGTAAATTATACAGAGACCTAGTTACTGTAACTGTGAGATTTAGTAAATTATACAGAGACCTAGTTACTGTAACTGTGAGATTTAGTAAATTATACAGAGATCCAGATGCTATAATTTGTGCTGTAGTAAATTATACAGAGATCCAGATGCTATAATTTGTGCTGCAGTAAATTATACAAAGATCCAGATGCTATAATTTGTGCTGTAGTAAATTATACATAGATCCAGATGCTATACTTTGTGCTGTAGTAAATTATACAGAGATCCAAATGCTATAATTTGTGCTGTAGTAAATTATACAGAGATCCAGATGCTATAATTTGTGCTGTAGTAAATTATACAAAGATCCAGAAGCTATAATTTGTGCTGTAGTAAATTATACAGAGATCCAAATGCTATAATTTGTGCTGTAGTAAATTATACAGAGATGCAGATGCTATAATTTGTGCTGTAGTAAATTATACAGAGATTCAGATGCTATAATTGTGAGCCGTAGTAAATAATGGTAAGATATCTTAAATTTCGAATGCGCTTAAGAATATTTCATTGACCATGCTATGGAGTGTGCTTTAACACATCTCACATATATCTAATAACAACAATCTACTAAAATATTGTACACTAAGAGGAAACGCCGAAAACTAGAGAATTATTTTAAACTTATAATTTTAATAAATGTGATAAAATCACGTTAGACTGCAGACATGAAAGAAATTCATCCGCAGTCCTACTTGATCTTTTATCTTGAATATTAGGGCTATTTTTACTCACTAGAATTTGATATTGAACTGATATGATAAAAAATATTAATTATGAGGGATCTCCAGTGTACAACAATAATAAGACAATACTTGAACCAATTCTTATCAAAAGAAATAATAAACCTATTCTTGAAAATCTTTTTCTTGTCCATTTTCAAATGGAATTCATTTCATTATTAACTATGCAATAATACATTTCAACACCAACACTTCAATTAAAGAAAATACGTCTAGCCATAATTTTCAAATGATCCGAGGCACAAGCTGTGATGTAACTGTAACCACTTTGTACTATCGGATATAGGCACGCTACAAAAATGGCAGTTACTCTCGTTATGCAGATGAAAGAGCCGACAAAGGCCATAGTGCAACAGGTAATGAAAGGTATTTTCTGTGATCAGCAAATTAAATTAGAAACAGATATACCTGAATCCTAGGTTTCAGCTCATAAGATCCCATTGGCATTGAAAATTGTGATCGTGTATATATTATGTGTAATTACTAAAAGTTCTAGCACGTTAATTAAGCTCAAAAGCCTTCTCTTTGGAAAATGGGAATTTTTAAGTCTGTTTTTTGGTAATCAAAACTAAACGTATATTTGGAATAATATTACTCTAACACTGTTAAATTTGCTACACCCGTTTTCGTATAGAAAGTTTTGATTAGTTATATACTTCCAACTTTTCTATATAATTTGCAATGTGTGCCACTGATGTCTATTGGTTTGATAACGTACGTGATACAATTAAGAATAATATATTACTTCAGTTAAATGTGTACAACATCCTGTACGTATAGTATTAAACAAATACACAAATATATTATACAGTCGTACAGGGCTTGTTGTAAAGTCAGATCTATGCGCATGACCAGTACTTATTCATAAAATAATCTGGTTAATTGATCACATATTTTTGTTTGTGTCATGAATAGATGCTCCCGCTGTAGTAACCTACCCACATTTCCTGCATGCTGATCCTGCATATGCATCTACCGTAACGGGTGTTAAAGCTGTACCAGAAGAACATCGAATGTTCATCGATATTCAGCCGGTAAAGAGAATTGTGTGTGACTTATTGTGCATTGTTGTCTCTGAAAACATGATATATTTTTAGCGATTTTGTCCTGTGAAAAAAACCAGAAAGATATCTGAAAACGTTTTCACAGTGAAATACTAGGCATTTGACTATAATGTTTGAAGCTTTTTTTAATCGTACTATAGTGCATGTGTATATTTAACTACAAAGAATCTATGTTTGTCAAAACGCTCTCGCAGCACGTAAAACGTGATCAGGCTAACAGCAGCGCTCCAAGCGGCGGGTGTCATAACAAATCAGTTATGATCCTGTTGCTCATACTAGCTACTGTATGTTTGTGGACTTACACGCTAGAAACCGGGTTTCAGAGCTCGTGGTGGGCAGAACACAAATAGCCTATTTTGTAGCTCTGTGTCTATTTACAAATAAACATGAAAATATATCTAGAATTTCATATTTTTCACAGAATAATAAAGAATTGAACATAAAATTGCCATCAGAAATACTGTTGAACCTGAAAGGTGACTGTGAACGACAGAACTTGTAGTTATATTTAATTTACCATAAATATCAAAGAATGTTTCAGAAAAGATTTGAAATACCGCTTTAAAAAAAAAAACAGAATGTTTCTATAGCAAATGAATAGTTTGTCTAAATATCTTTAGTCGACTGTAACGTCATCTATTGGATAACTGTAGAAATTACACCTTGAAAATGTAAAGATCATTGCTGTTTCACATAAAAGGACATGACCAGGTGGTTAGGACGCTCGACTCACAATCTGAAGATCACGGGTTTGATTCCCCTTCCCACCAAACATGCTCGCTCTTTCAACCGTGGAGGCGTTATAATGTCATGGTCAATCCCACGATTTGTTGGTAAAAGAGTAGCCCAAGAGTTGGCGGTAGATTGTGATGACAAGCTGTCTCCTCACACAGCTACATTAGATACTGCTAGCACAGATAGCTCTCGTAAAGCGCTGTGCAAACTTCGAAAAACAAACAAAAAAGCTTCACATGAAATTATACTTAAACAATTTTCAACCGAAGCGTTCTTGGGCAATCCATCTCCTGCAAATAGCAAATGTCACTATGAATTGACATAATTACGCAAATTTGACACATAACAGCTTGATTTTTTAAAATACCTAATTTGTTGAAAAACAACACCTAATTTGAATACATATTTTTGTGAAAAAAATGTTTTACCATAATTCGTTTAACAGGCAAAACAAGGCAACGAACAAACGATATTTTTCGTTTTTCTACTATTATTATACGATTTAGATAAAATTATAAAAGTGTTTAATGGAAATTCGACTTATTATACGGCTATCTAAACGTCATATAAACGGATTATTGGATAAAACATCAGGCATTTTAAACCAAATGGATATTTAGTTCATTCAAGATTTTTTTATTACAATTATACGAGAATAAAAATTAGGGCCCAGCATGGCCAAGCGTGTTAAGGCATTCGACTCGTAATCCGAGATTCGCGGGTTCGAATTCCGGTCGCACCAAACATGCTCGCCCTCCCAGCCGTGGGGGGCGTTACAATGTGACGGTCAATCCCACTATTCGTTGGTAAAAGAGTAGCCTAAGAGTTGTCTGTGGTGGTGATGACTAGCTGCCTTCCCTCTAGTCTTACACTGCTAAATTAGGGACGGCTAGCGCAGATAGCCCTCGAGTAGCTTTGCGCGAAATTCAAAAAACAAACAAACAAAGGTTCATGTACTAGAGTTGTTCAGTGGGGGTCACGTGTTGAGAAATCGGCTTCATTTAGGTTTAACTTCGCAGTCATTTAGATTCCACAAATAGGCATCAGATTCGTTTATAACTCTGCGTATCTAATCTCATATGTGAGTTCTCTAGATAGAACATTGAATTGTTTGAATTACTTTAAATACACAACACTGGTTTAACATCTTTTAAACGTTATACATTCAACTATAAAATTCTACAACCAAAAGAAATATTTCGCACGCAAATAATTTGATTTCCTCTTAGTAAATAATTGTAGCTATAATGCTTTTATTGAGTATCATTGTGTTATGGCATACTATATTCTGGGTTGTATTCTGTATAGGCGTAAACACATGTGTAACGTGTTTGCAAGTATAAATGAGCAAAGATATCGAAATAAAAGGGGTTTCCGGGGATTTTTCTAGTAAGCAGACCTAAGTATGACCAATGTCTGAACTCTTTCATGATATTAAAATGAACACCTTAATGAATCAAGAAACCTATGATATTAGCTTTATAATCACCTACTGGTGGTGGTGGTAATGGGACGAATTCGATATTTTGTTTCCCAGCTTTTAAGTTATCGTCAGTTGATTCAACAAAGGAAGAGATATAGACAAATTGCATCGGGCAACGTTTCGAATTTAGTTGAGTAAACAAGTGTTGCTGATGCTGCTATTCCAGTTAACACAACTATGATGGTGCACTATACGAACACGTGGTACCTCTACGCGGTCTATTTAGGTTTCTTTATTTTTGTTTATGTCTTGTTCCAGTATCGACCATGCCAATATTAAATTCTCACTCAGGTGTATTCTGAAAAACTCTGTCCATTAATCTGAAGTGTTCTTGAACAACTCACTTTCAATGATCGCAATATTCGTGTACACTGCTAGCCAAAATCTTAATGCCAATGAATATAAAGAAAAAATATGCATTTTACGTTGTTAGACTCAACCACTTATTTGAGTACAGCTTTGAGAAATGAAAATAAGAAAACGGAAAATAAAAATAAAAATACTTTTTTAGTATTTAATAGGGAAAATGTGAATACTATGAAATTAGCCTAAATACTAGCTGGTCAAAAGTTTAAGATCATACTAAAACGAAGCGTTAATCGGTAAACACATAACGAGATTTAGTCATTTGTGTTCAAGCATTAGCGTTGTCAACATCTCTCACTGACATCTCCTGTATTACATTGGGTAAAAACATGGCAAAGGCTAAAACGTTGACAGAGTTTGAACGTGGCCAAATTGTCGAGCTGCAAAAGCAAGGTCTTTCTCAACACGCCATCGCTGGTGAGATTGGGCGTAGTAAAACTACTGTTACAAGACTCTGAGGGATACGAAACGAGAATTTAAGTGGTCGGCCCAAGAAAATTTCGCCGGCGTTGAGCAGGAGGATTCGACGGGTTGTTTGGCAAGACACCAGCCGATCGTCGAACCAGATTAAGGCCCTTACGGATGCAGAATGCAGCTCAAGAACAATAAGACGGCATCTACGAGAGAAAGGCTTTAAAAACCGTAAACGTCTTCAAAGGCCACGCCTCCATCCTCACCACGAAACAGCTCGGTTAAACTTTGCTAAGAAGCAGCAAACATGGAACGTAAAAAAGTGGAAGAAGGTTTTGTTCTCTGATGAGAAAACAATTAACCTGGATGATTCAGATGGCTTCCAACGTTACTGGCACGATAAGGATATCCCGCCAGAGACATTTGCTACATAACACAGTGGAGGAGGTTTCATCATGATCTGGGGTGCTTTCTCCTTCCATGGAACAATGGAGCTTCAGGTTGTACATTCAACAATGGTTTCATTGGCATGTTGGAGAGAGCAGCCTTATTGCCTGAAGGCCCTCGCTTGTGTAGAAATGACTGGATCTTTCAGCAAGACAACGCTGCAATCCACAATGGCCGCAGGACAAAGGACTTTTTCATGGCGAATAACGTGATTCCTTTGGACCATCCAGCGTGTTCGCCCGGACTGAACCTCATTAAAAATGTTTGGGCGTGGATGGCAAGGAAAGTCTATAGAAATGGACATCAATTCCAAACAGTGCATGATATTTGTGAAGCCATCTTAACCACTTGGAATAACATCCCAGCCAGCCCAAGCGAGGTGGAAATGACTGGATCTTTCAGCAGGACAACGCCACAATGCAACTCACTACTGAGACCTCTTGCTGAGCATTTCTTACCCTATTTAGGACTTCTTTTCAGTATGGTCTTAAATTTTTGACCAGCTAGTATAGTATTTAGGCTAATTTCATAGTGTTCACATTTTCCCTATTAAATGCTAAAAGAGTTTTTTTTTTATTTTCCCTTTTCTTATTTTCATCTTTCGAAGCTCTACTCAAATAAGTGGTTGAATCTAACAACGCAAAATGCATATTTTTTCTTTATGTTCTTTGGCCTCAAGATTTTGGCTAGCAGTGTATACTTGTTCTTTCGTGTCACTTTAAATAAGCTAGATTTTCAATGAATGCTTTTAATATTTCTATCATTTCTTTTACTCTAGGAAATGGGAATTCCCATGAATGTGGCAGCAAGAATGCAGATCAATATCGTTTTTGAACGTATTGAGGGCATATCGTAAGTATAAATTACAAAAAAATCGATAAAACTAAGCCCTCAAGAAACACCTTTTAAAATTACAAGTTTGTAAGATGTCAAATGTCAATATTAATGGCATAGTGGTTAGGAATCTTGTGTTGCCATCTACGGGGCGAGGGCTTGATTCTCGTTTCCAAACATGCTCTTTCAGCTATGGGGACGTTATAATGTGACGGTTAATCTCAATAGTTAATTGGAGTAACCCAAGAGGTGGTGGAGAGTAATATTGACTAGCTGCTTTCTATCTATTCTACCACATATAATGCAGATAACACCCAAATAGCTTTGCGTGAAATTAAAAGAAAAAAAAAAGACAACAAGCTAACATTAAACAAACTTTTAATGCTTGGTTTCTTTACAACGTCCTCAGTGCAGACAAAGGAAGTTAACGTTACGGCAATTGATAAACTCTATTCTTTGTATGTGTTTTTTTTCATATTAAAAACGGAAATATCCTAATATTTATGTTACTCTAAAAGTACATTATTTTTATCTTTATATAGAAATACATCTTAAGCTTTCTACTTCAGATCAGTTGGAGGTTTCATGTGGCAAATTTGATCTTTTATTGTAGGTAGGGCAAACAATAAACGTTTAAAAATTAAATATTATTATTTATGGATCTCTGTAAATGTTGCCTTCTATGGTGTTTATTTCTTAATTTATTTTTCGAATATGAGACTTGTGTTGTTGTTGTTAGTTTCATTGACCTAAATTGCTTATCTAATCTTACAGATTTTTCGAAAACATCACATCAAGAACGTATTTTCCGATATTCTGGTTTAGTGAGGTAGATACCTTTTCCTTTTATAATGTGTTCTGTCAATATCAAGAACGTATTTTCCGATATTCTGGTTTAGTGAGGTAGATACCTTTTTCCTTTTATAATGTGTTCTGTCAAAGATAACTGGTAAAAGAATAAAGAGACCAACAGAATGAAAAGGTTAAAATTATTATAGGAGTTAAAGATAGCACGAAAAGAAGTAAAAACAGAAGGAGAGATAGGACAGAAAAATATGGAAATAAGGAACAATAATTAATAGACAGATAAAATGCAAATGAGGAAATAGAAAAATGTAAATTAGTAAAAATGAGGATAGAAAGGAGTGATGCATATTTATTGCAGTGTATTACAGACAGTTTGTGAGTTACAGGATAAAACTTTCTGTTTCAGACCGCTCAGTTAGATGAGTCAATGGCCAAACAGCTCCGTCTGGTGACTCATGGTCTATCAGTGTACACCACTATTGGCTGCGTTATTCTATTTGTAATTGGTGTAATACTTATGACAATTGGTTTTGTCATTTTCTTCAGACATCGGAAAAACAAGGTACGTTTTCTTCGATTGGATATTCAAAGCCATAACAACGAAACGAGTATTTTTGTACCTATGATTGTAATGTCATAGTTTTTCATTATTGGTCACCTTTTATCGTTTCACCTACTCGCTTTAGACACATTATTTTAGTTACTGCTTTCCGCGAAAAACAAAACTCAATATATTTTTTTAAAATTTGATCATGATAATTCCTCTTCTTAAGGTTCTCGGTTAATAACGAATTAACATTAGACTTAAAAGAATATTTATAACTGGATTTGGTTCACAGATTTGCTAATTTAAACTTATATTTATAACGGTTTTCGTGTTCTAGTTCCTTTATACCAGAAGTGTCCTGTTGTTTTACATTCGGCATATAACATATTACGTTATTTCTCATACATTTATATATTTAGCAATATATGTATAGTGTCTCAACAAGATAAAATGTAGTGGGAATTTTCGTTCATTTTCTTTTACAACGTATTGATCTATAGCATGTCAAGCTGCGGACCAGAAAGTCCAAGGTTCAAGTCATTATATGCCACTGAACACACTTCCACTTTCTCTTCCCAGAGCATATTAACTATGATAGTGAATCCCACTATTTCATTAAGAGTAGAAGCACAAGTGCTGCTCTCTCTCTGATCAGTAGCTATAGATTAGAGACGGAAATTTTTAAGCCTTGTGGTCTCTGATAACACTGTTTAGCTCAAGCGTGAATAAGATAACATTCATGTTGAAAAACACAAAATAATACCTTAAACAATAGATTGATTGCTAAAAGATATAACTATTACATATATATCTTTGTTTTGTTCATTCTTTTGATTTTTGACTTAAATATATGTTTTAACATGAACAAGTATCCTTGTACCTAATTTTTAAAGTTTAAAGTTATGTTCAAAATCGTTTTGTCAGATATGAAACGGTATTCTTCAAGAATAAACCCAAAAGCAACTTCACCAAGTATTTCTCGTAATAGTTTGTATATCACATAAAAAAATATTTTGTGCAGCGCTTGTATATCACATAAAAAAATATTTTGTGCAGCGCTTTACCTCTCGGTCATCGTTAAACTTTACCACTACTCCATCTTTGTAGTTATTTCAATTTCAATGTTTCTGCTCGAGAGAACACTTACCTTGTAGTGAGTACAGACAGAACCCAAATGTTTACTAGACGGTCACTACACTTACATATGAATTATTACTCATCGGTCATCAAGATATTTTACTTGCCAACCCTCCCGGAACTTCCTGAAGTTCTGCAAAGTTCAGAAAGAACATTTTTTTCCCCCCATATAAGAATGGTTTGTTTGCTAATCATCAGAATATTTTGCTTACACAAGTTAAATCCTTCTCTGGACGTGCACAGACATTGCTCAAAATGTTTTTCATTTGGTACAATTCGGTCCTTTAACCCCTTACCTACCAGGGCCATTATGCCTTATCGTGAGGGAAAAATTACAGAGAACCTATCTTTTAATGAATTTCAGTTTTATAATTTTCTTTTGCAAACAGTAGCATAAAATTCAATTATCTGTACTGAATTGTATTATTTAATGAAGCCTGAAGAGAAATTTAACTTTTTTAAAATCTCATACGTTTTAGACTATAAATAAGCGCTCTCTTAGAAATACAATTTTAACATTAATAAATATTTTTTCCTTGCAAGTTATATAGCGCTTGTCCTGCAATCTATGCGTCGTATCTGAACCTTTTTCTAGTTTCTTTTCTCTATAAAACAGCGTATGGGCGTGTTAAAATAATGCAAGCAACTTCATTCACAAAGTCGAAACCCTTGCGATGTTTTTAATAAATTAATATTTTTAGAACATATAAATATATATATATTTATATATGCACATACTAAGAAGTTAGAATCTTAATAAATCAGCGATATATAATGTCATAGCATCTGATGATGACTTCCATTTCAATGCAACTCCTGCTCACATCAGACGTATTAGCTAATACAGTGATACGCGTTTAAACAGTTACGTATGAAATGCGCTTTAAAAGAATTTCCCAGCGTTTATGTAATGATCTCTCAAATTAAGTGACTGTCTGTGAAAGTTAATAAATTTAAACTGGGCCTAAGCGATTAACTGTACATAGATTTTTATATAGACATGTATCATGTTGTTTTTCGTGGTTTCTTACCTGCACTTACTTCCTTTTCTATTTTCCAGAGTAATACTAAAGCCTACAAACAAGTGCGATCATAATGTTGATGTCTTCAGTGATGATAAAAAACGTTTCTCAAACCCACCTCAATATCCAGAACTACACCCGTTTACTACGGTGTTTTTAATACAATAGTGGAGATTCACCGGGCCTAAATGTGGCAGCGTTTTAGGTACACAAATATAATTTACTAAGACTAAAAATTATTTATTTGTTCCAGATTCTTAACAGTTTTTATCCGGTTTCATTCTGCACTTCGTGATTCTATTCTTCGTGATCAACACATAATGCTCGAATTTTATTCCAATGGCGATCACAGATTTTTTTTTTTTTGGTGTTTGTAAAATACTTATGATCACTTGTTTCTTATTTAATAAATAAAACACTTATATCAATAATGAAACGATTTCATAATGTTCAATATTCATTTGGGTTTAAAAGTAATACATATAGCTAGTAGAATGCCAGAGAATAAGATAAAATCTGCTTGATGGCAAATAGCTCAAAATCTTAATACTAAAACTGCATTGAATATTAGACATGCGATAAATTTTACATCTATTAAGGTAAAACTGTAATTAGAATATTCATGGAATTAGTAGAGTAGCCTATGCTGTTACCTTGTAACAATAGAGGGCACTATGGGGTCTAATATTTTCAATGGGTACAACCGATAACGTTTTTTGTTTTTTTAAAGTTTATATTTTTGTCCAGTCTTATTTTCAAAGGGCTGAATGTTCAGTGTATGGTGCCCGCGGACAAAACAAAATTTGCTGCTTCCTCCCCAAAACAATCTCACCCCAGGCGTTCACAAAATTAGTAAATTTCCTATCAGCTGTGAGATATGAGTGAAGTTTAATCATTCTATCATCTTATTGGAACTGCTAAATTTTGGCTAAACCGTTTATTAATTTGGTGTCCCCAGCACTCGACACCCGAGGGCAATTGAACCCCTGCATCTTCCTCACTACGCCACTTTGAGTATTATCTAACATTGTTGTTACTGAAATAAAACATTTAAGAATAAGAACACAGAAATATTTCATGTGCGAATCATACTGAACTAAATTAATGTTTTAAGAATTTGTAATTAACAATGTTGCCCTAGATGTAATTTACATGACGAACGACAGGGGAATGTTCCACTCATAAGCAGTGTTAAAACATCAGCAGTGATAAAACTAGTAATAACTTGGGTAGTTAACAATTTTATTACCTTATAACATCAGATTGTTGTTTTTCTTTTATTGGACACTCAACGCTTCGTTTTACAGCAGTAATCTGAGGGTCGCGGGTTCAAATCCCCGTCACACCAAACATGCTCGCCCTTTCAGCCGTGAGGGCGTTATGATGTTACGATCAGTCCCACTATTCGTTGGTAAAAGAGTATCCCAAGAGTTAGCGATGGGTGGTGAAGACTAGTTGCCTTTCCCTCTAGTCGTACACTCCTAAATTAGGGACGGCTAGCACAGATATTCCTCGTGTATCTTTGCCCGAAATTATAAAACAACATTTATAGCTTCTTTAGGAGCGTTCTTGTAAAAGAAAAACAACAATTTGGTGGTCTTCTATGCACCAATATACACTAGAGAAATTATATAATGAGTTAATCATCTCAGTTTCAATCTGACAAAATTTGAGCACGAGTAATATTAATTGACAGCAATATCTTTTGTGTTTTCAATATACAAATGTAACATATTTTATTTAAAAAAAAGCAAAGATATTGAAAATTCATTCACGCACTTTATTTTGGAATGGTCTAGTTACCTCAAACGTGGTGAGAGCTCAAGTTAATGGCGTAATTTCGGGTTTCAAAGGTGTGAGAAACAATTTTTAAGGCTGAGTCACGAAGGTTTTTCTACAAAATCAAAAGCGGCAACAAACATATTATTATTACTAGTTTTATCACTGCTGATGTTTTAGCACTGCTTATGAGTGGAACATTCCCCTGTCGTTCGTCATGTAAATTACATCTAGGGCAACATTGTTAATTACAAATTCTTAAAACATTAATTTAGTTCAGTATGATTCGCACATGAAATATTTCTGTGTTCTTATTCTTAAATGTTTTATTTCAGTAACAACAATGTTAGATAATACTCAAAGTGGCGTAGTGAGGAAGATGCAGGGGTTCAATTGCCCTCGGGTGTCGAGTGCTGGGGACACCAAATTAATAAACAGTTTAGCCAAAATTTAGCAGTTCCAATAAGATGATAGAATGATTAAACTTCACTCGTATCTCACAGCTGATAGGAAATTTACTAATTTTGTGAACGCCTGGGGTGAGATTGTTTTGGGGAGGAAGCAGCAAATTTTGTTTTGTCCGCGGGCACCATACACTGAACATTCAGCCCTTTGAAAATAAGACTGGACAAAAATATAAACTTAAAAAAAAAAAAAACGTTATCGGTTGTACCCATTGAAAATATTAGACCCCATAGTGCCCTCTAGTTGCACAACAACATGCCTGCGATCTTACAACGCTAGAAAGCAGGTTTCGATATCTGTGGTGGGCAGAACACAGATAGCAATTGTGTACCTTTATACCTAACTTCAAATAGTGGATTCCATAATATTGTCTTCTTATAACACCTTTACTGCAGAAGTTTATTGAAAGATATTTTGGACATCAGAGCACCAATCGTATCGTGAAATAGTCAAAACATTACAAAATATGTCAAAGTCAACTTCCTACTTATTTGTACCGATGTTTTTCCTGTAGGTTTAAAACACAAGAGTACTAAATTAATCACATTATGAAAACGTCTTCGTCTTAATGAATTACGTTGCGCCAAGTGTTTGAAATGTTAAAAGTGCCATTTTACTTTAAAAGGGGCGAGAGATGGGCGGAACTTGTTTTGTCTATCACATAAACTAGAAGATAAATGAAGGTATTGCTTATAAGCACTTACAGTTATAATAAATTATATTAAATATTTATTATACTCCTGCATGAACTGCATAAGAAAATGTTCTATCTGACTCAAACACTGCGCAGAAAACGACTCAAACAAACCTCGATAACCATATCACTTAGATAACAGTAAACGTTGCGATAAGACTAGACACTCTTAAATATCACTGTACTCTGGCTGTAAATCCGGAGATTCATGCTTCATGGTTCGTTACCTCACAAACTCTAGAGGTGCATTATAGAAATGTTGGTCAAATCCCACCACTTTACCAGACAAGAATACTAAAACGTTGTAAATGGGTGCTGGTTTAGTCTATCAGTTCAAAATCAGAGATGACTGTAAACAGGTAGCTCCTTTTGGTTTTGCTTGAAAATATTCAAAACAGACATGTTGTAAAATCCAAATTAACATGATGTGTTTCTAGTAAGTTTATAATTAAATAGCAAGTTTCTGCGGCTAGATCAGAAGTGAAGTGCATTATCGAATGATGAAATCTGGATCTACACGTGATATAAAAATACTTGTCTCTCTCTCAGACCTTTCTTTCTTTCTTTCGTTTTGTGCATATATATATATTGTTTATGTCATATATATTGTTTTCGTATCATATGGCTAAATATATCCTATTGATAAACAAACGCTTATTGGTCACGGCACTATTAAATGTAATTTTCACAGCCACACTATTAATGAGACGTTTGAATTTTTGAACATAGCGTACGATGCAAGATAATTTATTGAAATATCAAATTTACATGTTCATTCACTTTAAAACAAACAGAGAGTCAATTAATTTCCCTTATAGTTTCAAGATTAAGTTAAACATAAACAAGAGTAAATACATTTAAATGACTTTATAGAACCAAATATCGAAGGACGTGTGATTTAAAAAAAAAGTGACAGTATTATAAATAGGAATATTTCATTAATTAAAAATGATGGTTCCCTCAACTTTTGGATTACAAGATACAATCTGGTTTATAAAACTCCTGGTGTAAACAACATCAAACTTCTGAATATTTATGTTGGTAAAAAAATTGGTGCGTGATATGTGATCTTTCAACAGAAGTTTGGAATTTGGATTTTTGTTTCTGCTCAAAAAGTATCAGCACGAGCACCTTGTTATATCGATTAAATCCGATAAAGCTATTATTATTAATCTCTTCCTTACCACAGGGCTATTGGTAAACTGGCTATTTTTATTTTCAGGCTATTGGTAAACTGGATATTTCTATTTCCAGAGCCAGGCATGGCCAAGTGGTTAAGACGCTCAACTCGCAATCTGAAGGTCAAGGGTTTGAATTACCGTCCCATCAAACATGCTCGCTCTTTCAACCGTAGGGGCGTTATAAATGTGACGGTCAATCCTAGTGTTCGTAGATAAAAGAGCTGATGATGGGTGGAGTTGCCTAGCTGCTTTCCTCAGAGTATATCATTGGAAAGGCTAGCGCACATAGCCCTCATACAGCTTTGCGCGAAATGCAAACCAAATTATTCTAAGAGGCCATCTGGACATACTTTGATATTGTTTGTTTCGTTTTTTAAATAGTGAATCCAATAATATACGATACGTGTAATTAACAAAACACGTAGTAAGTCTACAAAATATATATTTTATAATATTTCATCAAGTTTTCCATTGTTCTCTGGTTACTGGGAATAAAAAAACTTATTTGTTTTGATAGGATTAACGTATGATAAAAGAAAAGTACTTACATAACTCAGAGGTAAACATTAATAAATACAGGATGTCCATAAAGTCCTTATGCAGTTTGAATCTTTAATAACTTCACTTCTATATAAGATATAAACAATCTGTAAAATGAATAAAAGAGGAAATTTATTCAAAATTTAACATATTTAATTGCAAGAATGTTAATTCTGTAGCATATCCAAAAATGCTTCACCATTTACAACAGTTTCTTGAAAAACGATTTGTTTGTTTTGGAATTTCGCAAAAAGCTACTCAAGGGCTATCTGTGCTAGAGGGACGGCAGCTAGTCATCACCACCCACCGCCAACTCTTGGGCTACTCCTTTACCAACAAATAGTGGGATTCACTGTCACATTATAACGCCCTCACGGCTGAAAGGGCGAGCATGTTTGGCGCGACCGGGATGCGAACCCGCGACACTCACATTACGAGTCGCACGCCTTAACACGCTTGGCCATGCCGAGCCCTTGAAAAACGAATAGACCAACTATGCGCGATTTTCCTGGAGCACTACCAGGCATTTACTTTAGAAGAATCTCCTTCACGTTGCCAAAAAATCTTGTAGTTTCTCTGTTCCCCAGATACGTCAATTGTATTAGCTCTTACTCTACAGACAACACGGTCTCGTCGTTTACTCTCGGTCTTCCAGTTCGTGGCTTATCATTAATGGAACCAGTCTCCTTAATCGTTCATCCAGTTTTGAAATGCTTTCTGTGGGCGTTTTCTTGTTGTAACGATATCTAAATTTTCTTCTGACAGTTAAACAAACTTCAGCCAGCTAACCAGAAAACACGATTGATATCCTTCACTTCAATTAAAGCCATTCAGTAAAGTAAAGAGTTTATTATCTGAAAAATAAAACAAACAAACAAGCAAGAACAAATGAATCATTTACAATTTTATTTATCATAAATTGTGAATAAATTTCCCTTTTATTTGATTTTAACAGTTTGTTTATATCTTATATAGAAGTTAAGCTATTAAACATTCAAACTGCACAAGGACGTTATGAAGACCCTGCATAGCTAAATTAATAAACTGGTATAGCTATAGATACGCAGTGTCTTAAACAAAATCTCATAATGATTAAAATGCATTGATTCGTCATTTGAATTTCTTTCATATTAACCCTTATTTAGGTCACAATCCGAAAGGTATCAAATTTACTATTCCCCAGTGGCACAAAGGTATGTCTGCGAATTCACGCCGCTAAAAACAGGGTTTCGATACCCGTAGTGGACAGAGCACAGATAGCTCATTGTGAAGCTTTATGCTAAATTTAAACAAACAAGCAAACAAATCAAATTAACTCTGGTCAGCTTAGAAAGTTTATGTTAGCCCTAATCCCATACATCCAGTTAACAATCCACGTTAGTTCTTACACAAAACATACATATTATAAAAATAAAATATAACAGAGACTGATATAGAAGAAATAATAAAATATAACTGTCTCACAAAAAATATAAAACTGGTTATTTCCTTCACGAAAGTACACACTCAACGTTATGGCTCTAAGGTTTGGAGTGTTTCTTATATTCGCTAATATAAAATATAATATTTATTTCTATTATATTAGGCCTAGTTTAATTTGCCTTGCCATGCTATTGTGCAATATATAGTATGACGCATAAGTTACCTTTTTTGGATTTCATTTCTGAAGATAATGCCATACACTTAAGAATATTTCAGTTTGGTCCAAGTTAAAATATTTGCACCAAAATCACCAAAACTGTTTCTGTGTGAACCCTAACTTCTGATCTGTACTGCTTGCGCTTCGGTGAATGTTTCTTGGCATTTTAAAAGAAGAAATCAAAGTTTTAATCAAAGTACGGAATTATTGACAAAAAAATCTCCTAATATCATGCGAGTTCTACTTAAATTTATATGTTTATTTGTTTATAGTTTATAATAATGATGTTCCAAACAAACTGCTTTTTTTCAGCTTACACTTGTGATAGTTGCTACGTTCTAAAAAATTTTAATTTTTGCATTGCACATAAATGCTGTATTTGTTTTTAATTAAATTTATCGTGAATAGTATGTTAAAGTGTTTTCCGTGTGTAGACGAGTTTAAAATGCTAAAAGAAAAAAAATACATTGTAGGACTGTTCTGAATACGTTCGTGCAAAATGTATTTGAATCAAAACTGTAGAGGGCCACAGGTTCGAATCCTCGTCACACTAAACATGCTCACTCTTTTAGCCGTGGGGGCGTTATAAAGTGACAGTCAATCCCACTATTCGTTGGTAAAAGAATAGGCCAAGAGTTGGCAGTGGGTGGTGATGACTAGTGGCCTTCCCTCAAGTCTTACACTGCTAAATTAGGGACAGCTAGCGCCGATAGCTCTCGTGTAGTTTTGGGCGAAATTAAAACGAAACCAAACCAAAACGGTGGATAATTTAGTCAAACTTGGAAAGCTAACTGGATTTGCCAAACGTGAAAGAAGAGACGTCAAACTGTGAGTAATAAAAATTTTAAGTATATTATGGAAGAAATTAAGAATATAAAAGCAACAATATCAAACATGGACACAAAGTTTTTGAAATTTAAAAGTCAGTACATATGTTTTTGGTTTGTTTGTTTTTTTGTACTAACTGATGGTTTTAAGGTAACTTTGGGCCAGTTGAAAACATCAAGTGAGAATTTAGAGTGAAAAGTAGGTAAAATAAAAGTAGCAAACAGTGTGTTAAAAAAAACTATTCCTGGAAGTAGAATTGAAAATGTTGAAATTGTAGGCATCTTGTCATAGCAGAAGAAGACTGTGTAGCGATCGTCAGGCAAGTTAGGCTTATTTAGGCTGAAAAAACAGCAATGGATTAATGTTGTCAAAGACAAATGTTTATTTGTTAAGGACATCCATTCCGTTTTCTCCAGACACACGAGTCTTTATATATGAGCACCTGGCTCCAAAATGAAAGAAACTGCTATTCGAAACAAAACAGTTGACCAGGGACGTAGGTTTCAAGTTTGTGTGGTCTAAGAAAGACGTAATAATGATGAGACGTGCAGGGTGGAATATTTCAAATTAGGTCCCATACTGACTTAAAACTTATAAACAAAAGCAGACGTAGGAGAGAACAGAACAACAACAAAAAACTATTATATTTAAAAGTAATATTATGGATCACTACTATACATTTCTACACGTGGATTTCTGAACTTCCAATGTACTTACTTCCAATACCCCTACTGTAAAAGCTAAAATAATTAATTACTCCTGACTGAATGAAATTCTCAAGACAGAAACATGGAAAGCGATGTTAATGCAAATATTAATACAAATAACTTTGTGACTGTAATAAATTTAAATTTGCTGCAAATCAGCCAACAACTAACCCAGTCTGCTTTTAACTCGAAGTGTCGAAAAACATAGCCTTGAATAATCCATGGTTTACTGGTTTCGATTAGAAGGAAACAAAGATTTAGTAAAAAAATCCGCAAAAAAACATTTAACCAACACCTAAAAATTATTTTAAAATAATATTAAAACAAATTTAATAGCTTATTGAAACAAGTAAAAATAGATATTATGGTAACAAAATATCTCAAAATAATACTAACATTAAGAAAATGTAGGATATAATAAATGTAGCAATTAATAATCAAACTACACAAATTAAAACAGTAACCAAATTATCTGATAGATAAAATGAAAATGAAATTAACTTGGTAGATAATCCAAAACATCGGGCAATATATATTAGAAGAATATTTAACAATAACAGAAAAAATAGGTAAGAGGGTAGGAATGAATGAGGAGGGGTTAGATATAGTTTGGTACTTGTGGGATGTAGGGTTATAGACAGGGATATACATTGGACCGTAAATAAACTGAGGGGAGCTCAGGTCCAGGATATAACGGTTTTACTGCCAAAATATTTAAAGATAATGTCGAGAATATAAGTCTAGCCATAAATATATAATAAACGTATTTATAAATAATAGTGTATTCCCCGATATATTAACAACACCTGTTATTACCCTAATCTACACAAGTGGCGATCTAACACTTGTGTTCATCTGAAAATCAATTTGAATATTGTTGAATCTTGATGAAGTCGTGAAGACAATTGTTTTAAAAAGTCTAGTAGAATTTTGAAAAAATAATAGAAAATCATAAAGCAATCAATGTCGATTTTGAAAGTATTGAGATAATCAAGATGTGAAGTAACGACATAAAAATGTTCACAAGATGTGATATGGAAGTAACGACATAGAAATGTTCACAAGATGTGATATGGAAGTAACGACATAGAAATGTTCATTGACTTGGCCGAAGTCTTCGATACAATGTTACACTCTAAAATTATACTTAAGTTGTGTTGTTATATAAGGGTTAGATAGGTTATACTAAAATTGGTTTAAAAGTTACCTGCAGAGAAGACCTCAGATGGTTAAAGTATACGGTATTATAGTGATGACGAGAAACTCACTTGAAGTAAAAATGTATTTTCAAAATGGCTGGTATGGGTATTAAAATTTTAATAAAAATAAAGTACAGAACAACGTTTCGACCTTCTTAGGTCATCGTCAGTTTTAATATCTATATTAGTCGTCTTGAGAATACATTTAAACGGTGCTGCCATCGATAAGTTTACTACAGAACATTCAATCTCTCGGGGTACATTCCTAGGACGGATCCTTTCTATAATATTTATAAATGTTCTATGCAAATTAGTACTAGCCGGGTGGTTAATTGCGCTAGTCAACGATAGAACCCTACTTTATGCAGGTGATAACTGGGTGGAGACACTCAGTATCAGAGAGCGAGAACTTAACAACATTATATGCTAGTTAGGTGTAAACATGCCATCACTAAATACTGGTTAGGTGTATAAATATTATCACTTAACGCTATAAAAACAAATCATATGACACTCTTACTCTATAACAGAGACCAGTCAACTGCTGCAGCTTTCAGAATTCATGAAAACAACTGTATCCGGTCCAACCCCCAACAATGTAACTGCTCGAAAGTGGGTAGAATAGATAAAGTTAAATACTTAAGAAACGCTTTAGATAGCTGGTTCAATTGGAGACCCAACATATTAGATATAATTTATGAAATGCAGAAATTAGTATACATGTGTGTAATAGTCAGATAATTTTTGTCGATAGTTAAATTAAAGATGTTATACTGTGTATTAGTTGAGTCTAATTTTCAATATGGAATCGTAGCTTGGGAGACTATACACAAATGCAATCAGCCCTACTGCAGAGAAATATAATAAGGGTAATGGAAACTACTGCAGAGAAATATAATAAGGGTAATGGAAACTACTGCAGAGAAATATAATAAGGGTAATGGAAACTACTGCAGAGAAATATAATAAGGGTAATGGAAACTACTGCAGAGAAATATAATGAGGGTAATGCTTAGAGAGAAATTAATGAAACCGTCTAGACTTCTGTTTAAGCATCTCTGTATGTCAAATATTAAGGATTTTTTAAGTATATTGATTAGATGTAATGGTAGAGTCACCCAGTAAAGCAACTATAGCATCCTGGTAACACACGGGGGGTATCTAAGGGTGTGTATGGTTTGGTTTGTTTTGAATTTCGCGCAAAACTACACGAGGGCTATCTGCGTTAGGCGTCCCTAAGACTAGAGGGAAGTCAAATAGTCATTATTACCCAAAACTCTTGAGCTACTCTTTTATCAACGAATAGTAGGATTGACCGTCACATTATAACGCCCCCACAGCTGAAGGGACGAACATGTTTGGTGGGAAGGGGATTCGAACCCGTGACCCTAAAATTACGACTCGAGTGCCTTAACCACTTGGTCATGCCGGGCCAGGGTGTGTATGAGTTATTTGACAACAGTTGGGCTCAGATACTGGTATATTGTGTTTGTGAAACTTTTTAATACACTTCTGGAACAAACAGAAACAATAAATGAACCAAAACAATGAGATACATTTGAAAAGTATTTTATTGATTTGAATTTACAACAAGAAATAGATAAATAATTGAAGATGAATAAATAAAAATTATTGTAAATAATAATCGATATCAAAAATAACTAATCCTAAATTAAAGAAGTAGTGCAGGTGTGTGTTTTCATTTAGCAAAGCCACCTCGGGCTGTCTGCCAAATCAACCGAGGGGAATCGAACCCTCTGATTTTTGCGTTGTAGATCCGTGGACTTATCACTGCACTAAGAGGGGGACCATAGGAGTAGTAAAGAGTGTAATCTAAAATTGTATAATAATGTAGTTCAAGAAACATCTTTATTTTTATAAATAATTAAGTAATTAACGATTAACTTTAAATAACATCTATTGTTAAGTATTTATTTAAGCCTAACTATATTAAATTTTCATTTTGTTTTGTTTGGTTTTGGTTTTTTATTGCTTAAAATGCCGACGTTTGTATGTAGTCATACTGACACCTCCTACAGCACAGTGAACAAAGCCCCAAAGTGCGAGGTAATTTCTAATTAATTTTATTTTTGTATTAATAGTGTAAATTAACCTGAAAAAGTACTTAATAAAAACATTGTAGTGTGAGCTCAACTGTTACTTTTATTTCTTTAATAAAAAATTCCACTACTTACCAAGTATATCACCGTCAAAATTGAGTATGTTATCTCAATAGCATCAATGCAAATACTGATGGTTCATAAACTAGTAAGCACTTCATATAATACATGTTGAACATTTAGATCAAATTCTTTATTTCGCTCATCACTGTGTAATTCATTCCTACAGGTATCCCTGTCGCACCAAATATGCTCGCCCTTTCAGCCGGAGGGGCATTATAAAGTGACGGTCAATCCTACTATTCGTTGGTAAAACGGTAGCTCAAGAGTTGGCATTGGGTGATGATGACTAGCTGCTTTCCCTCTCGTCTTACACTGGTAAATTAGGGACGGCTAGCGCTGATAGCTGTCGTGTAGCTTTGCGCGAAATTCAAAACAAACCAAACCAATCCTAAAGGTAATACAAAATTCATAAATTACTTATGTAAAGTAACAAAAGAATTGTGTGGCAGGAGAAATTACAAAATATAAAATATAGTAATGGTTAAAACCTTGCGAAATTGAAATAATTTTATTGGTAAACACGAAAAAAACGTATCGGGCAACAACTGTTCATTGGGTTTCCAAAGATGAACTGTGCTGCCATCTATGAACTTATGCATTTAACTTTTCTTCAGTATCCCAAAAATAACAACAGGTAGACTTCAGCTGAGCTAAGACTTTTTAGATAAAATTCCATTATTCATACTATAAGTGCTCACTACAATATACATTAATGTACGCTCAGACCGATACAAGCTAAACACAGTACTTAACAGTAAAATATACTTTCTGTCTAAGATGGTCATAAGTAATAGACATTGTGCTTTCACGAGACTGTACCGCTCTTTGATTGTTTTTCGGATGCCCGCCCCAAAACAAGTCAAAACCTGCTTGGTGTACCCGTATTTTATTTTGAACTAAGGCAACCACTAATCGATAAGTGTCTGTTGTTGCTGAGTGGTGACTAGTGTTTCTTTGTACATATTGTAGCGTTCATATCACCTGCAATGCTACTCCAGTGTCTATTCCAACTCTTTGGATACTCTTATGGAACAATTGAATTAACCATAATATTATAATATCTGTAAATGCAACTACGGTCAGTAATGAGGTTCGAATCCGCAACCATCAGAGTGCGAAACGAGTCCTTTTTTTTCTTTATTAATCCACCCTCATAGAGGAAGTATAAAAAAATACGTCAGGTTTTCAAGCCTTCTCATGACGATGACTATTCTTATCTGGATAATAAAGATAATTACTTGAGATGCATACACAGAAAATTAGTGGTAACAAAATAAATAAAACTAGTATCAAATATATTAATAATAAGATGAACCACAATAAGCTGAAAATCATTAAAAATCAAACAAAATAAATATTCCAAATCTCTGCAAAGTATATAAACCTGTAAATCCTCCCTTAACAAATGCCCAAACTCGTGATAAATACTACATAAACCTAACAGTTTATCACATAACCGAAACCTTAAGAAGTCGAAAAAAAGTTGGCTTTATGTTGAGTATTAAAGATGTACACAAACTGAACACCAACACCACGCGATAGAACCTTATTTCAGGCTGAATAAATCACAAACTTAGCTATACCCTTACACAAGCGTAACAACACGAGATGATGAGAACTCAGATGAGGTAAACATCCAGCTAAACTGTGATTCATTAGCTCACGACCTAAAACAATCTTCAACAAACTAAATGCTAAGTTACACGTGTCTTTTACTCTGGAACACCAGAAAAACAAATGAGCAACAGTTTCTCTAGCAACATCACAGAAGGAATACAAGCCCATCGGATGATGAAACACATGAACCAACTTAATGTTTGTTTGTTTTTTGATTTTCGCACAAAGCTACTCGAGAGCTATCTGTGCTAGCCGTCCCTAATTTAGCAGTGTAAGACTACAGGGAAGGCAGCTAGTCATCACCATCCACCGCCAACTCTTGGGCTACTCATTTACCAACGAATAGTGGGATTGACCGTCACATTATGACGCCCCCACGGCTTAAAGGACGAGCATGTTTTGCGTGACATGGATGCAAACCCGCGACCCTCAGATTACGAGTCGCACGCCTTAACATGCTTGGCTATGCCGGGCCCGAACCAACTTAATACTGGTAATCACCGCGTGATGCCAAATAAGATAATATAAACTGCAATACTAATAACCAACAAAGGAGACAAAGCAACCTTTCCAAGAGGAAAGTCCTAACTACCAAGCCATGTCAGAAAACCACATGGATACCCTTGTACTATATTTATTTTAATTAAGATTACCTTTTTATAAAAGATGTTATCGAGAATATACGTTAATCATTTCTCCTTTACTCACATGCATATATGTAAATACATCAGCTGAAGGCACGATTACAGAAGTAAAACAAAACAAAAACCAAACTAAACAACAACAGAACAATAATTTGAATATTACATATGTTAAGATCAGCCATAATATTTTGACCAGATTTTGTATCTTAAGGTTATAATTATTGAAAATATCTTGACCGGGTTACATCGTTTAAGATTATTGAAATTATCTTGACTCGTTAAAAAAACAGTTATGACGCATATTCAGCGACTAAAGGGCGCCGTCTTAGGTTACATGATTGCAAAGTAATAGGCGGCAGAGAGTGTGACTGTTATATGCTTATAGTTCTAAGAAGTTACACCAGAGGGTGCTTAGGTATGATAATAACGCAAATAGTGTGTTAGCAAACCACCAGAGGGTGATGCAGATCAACATGAGATTTACTTTATACTAACAGTTAGTCTTAAAATCAACTACTTTATCTAATTTGCATAATGTGGTATTTACAATTATCAATAATGAAACGTTTTTATTACAATAACAATCTTGCTTTATAAGTAAAATATTAAATCTGGCATTTTAATCTTGTCAGTTTTATAGTTTTTGCTTATGTAGTTAATCGTGTACGCTTTACAAAGGCAAATTGTGTTTCCGTAGTGGATAATATTACTATGGAGAGTGTTTATACATGCAGATAGTCTAATAGAATGATGAGCTCATTATACGGTGTCTCAACATGTAATTTACAGATTATATTTCTATGTATTGCGTATGACAATAAATGAGTTCTTTACAAAATATTTCAAAGGATAGTGTTACTATAGGCGGATGATGCTACTATTATTGTTACCATGGTTCATACGATTATTGCTTAATCAATAGTATTTTACCTTATTAGCATAGCATAGTATTTTTAGAAATATCTCTCCTGAAAAGGACGAATTTTTTATAATAATATCTAAATATCATGCAATAATTTAACATAAAATCTTACTGTTTCACTAATTTGGCTTTATGGATTAAATATATTCTTATGCTAATCTTCTATCAATATGACTATGATTTTTATTGTTTGTAATAGTAAATGAATTCTTGACAAAATATTTTATTTTACACATGATGGAAGTTAATTTGTAAATTTCACTTGCGTGTTACTTACGTTTTACAAAGACTGACAGTGTTTTTATGAGTGGAGAGTGTTATCGTTACAAAGTCTTACTATGATGCTCTAGGCAGATGGCCTTACAGGCGTATTGTATGTGTTTTACAAAGGCTGGTGTTTCTATACTTTGACAGTGCTACAATACTTCTGTAGGACTACATAAATATTTCAACTCGTTGCAACCTATATTTATAATTTTCATTTATACATTTAACTGAATTACATGTATTTTATCAAGACAGTTAATGTTTCTGAGTAGACTATGTTACTAAGGTTCTATAGGTAGAGGGCAGTACTTAGCAAACTGTATGACTATAAAGTTAGTGCTACTAGGGCGAATGGTATTTCCATAAACGGATAATTCAATAGGATGCTGAGTTCTTAGTAGGGTGTCTCAACATCTAATTTTGTTATCAACACTTAGTCTAGATTTATGTTCATTATTTGGACTGGATTTTTCATTCTTTCAGTTTTCTTGGTTTAAAGTATCTAGGCATAAAACACGGTAAAATAATTCACTAACATTTTCAAAATCGAGTCCACGGTCCAAAATACTTTTATATACTCAATAAATAAGAAGTCCCCAAACATCGTAATGTGTAGTTCAAACCAATATCTTATAAACTTTGATATGGTAAATCCAAATTTCTCGTTTTCAAAGATCTGTAGAATTATATTTTCAGCCATGTGAGCTTAATAACTAATATTCTAAAATGTCTAGCTCTAATGTGACTTTCACCATTCCCTCTTGCTCATTTACGAATAAGTAAAATATTCAGACATTCTACCACTTAACTTATGTATTTTACGTGTCAAGAAGGTGTGCTAAGTTATTTCTACCTTTAACATGACTAATTCCCAACATTCCTGCCATTAATGTGAATTGGCAAATACCTCTCATATTGAAAATGTGGTGACACAAAATGCTTATGTTGAATTAGTTGTGCACGACCAAAATTGTTTACTTTCGGAGAAGCTAGCTGTTAATGTGCCTACCCTGTCAATACGAAAATTCGTTGTTTGCGCCACGTTGCTCCGAGAAAATAATGCACTCCATCTTTTGAGACCATCCATGTGCTGAAGAGTGACTTCTACTATTCTGTCACATAAAAATATCTCAATTGTTGGAAATTAGACTGCCTGCCTTCCTTCTAATATATGAACTTCAAAATTAGGGACATTTCACGAAAATTTTGAAACAACAAGAACAAAAAAATCTTGCTATAAACCAAACAAAGGTATATGGTAGAACTAATGTATATATTAATTGCGCTTGTGTTTTATAGATTTAGATACTATCTTAGAGATTTGGCGCAGTTCTTTTCAATTTCAAAAATTTTTAGACAGATATTTCGAGTTTACCACTAAAAGCTTTCAAACCTTTTTTTGAGTGATATACTTTAGATAGGAATTTATTTTAAAAATTATAAGGAATTTCGAAGTTGAAACTGAGCTCCAACTCACCTATAACACACGTGTCAATTATATTTCGTACGTAAAATTTAGCGCTAGTCAACAAAACGTTACACCAATTGCAATGGTCAAGTTCACGTCACAATGTCGTTTTCTGTGGTTTTTTCATAGAAGCAGCCAAAATAATCATCATAAAACTATCATAAACGCTTTAAACATTACTTGATAATAATAGAAGTCAGCTTACCTGCAGAATAAATAATAAACCATTATTATGTCAACAAATGCAGTTGTGATAAAAAAAACAACGCTCACACGAAAATTCTGTTGAAGTAGCTTTGAAATAACTTATTATTCACTGCCTTTTGGTAATTCAACAACATTACTTATTAAGGACAAATAAAAAATCAGTATTCAGAGCTCTCCAACTTCTTCTGCACGTAATTTAAGTTTTTCTTGTTGTTGTTGAAAATCAACTTTAATTTGTTCCACATCGCTGAATGAAAACGTTCACAAAAAGTCATTAAACCTGTGTAAGAAAATCTTCTTGCCCAGTGAATTAGTCCTTCACTGTTCGAATAACTTTAACCACTTTAATGGTGGTTTTAATTATCTGATGTTGAGTTAATGGAATTTTTATAAAGCAGGCTTTTTCTCCATGCGAACTGTGTGAATATCCTATAAACATTATACGTTATTATAAGTTTTTCAGTCTCTTTAAAATTAAGAAAATTTATAGAAGAAATATCTGATTTACCTAGGAACCATTCAGTGTATCTTTGGCTCTATTATCTGTGGGAAACAGCTGACGTGTGTGCACATTAATCACACCCTATTATCTGTGAGAAGCAGCTGACGAGTGTGCACACCTACCAAGACAACCGAAACAAAGTTTTGTTTTGCGTTCGTTCAGTACAAGCTGATTTTATTAAGTGTTATCATTGTTAAATCGACCAGAAACTATCAAACTAACGCTGTAACCTTCGTTTCTCTAACTCTCTGTGACAGCTGGGCCATCTGTTTTATCCACGATTTTGACCAAATACACCACATGGTTTGGCTTATACAGGAAATACACTATTCCAAGTCAGACGTTTACCTTGATTGTGTATGTGAATCAGTGTACAATATTTTTTGAACCTTGTAATATGCTACGCTGAGAGTGATCTGTAAATGTTTATTATCACATATATAATATGAAAAAAATAAAATATATATATACATATATAAGTGTACATATTTTTCTACCGATAAATTATAACTAATTTTCAAGTTATTAAGAAAGAAAGAAACACGTGCAACTGACAAGTTTTAATATATGCTTATTATATTGTACTGTCGATATTACTAAATCCTTCAAGGTGAATCCTTGGTTGAGAAAACAAATAAATGAGCGTAGTTTTAATTAATTTTTCCCTAACCATCAAAATATTTTATTTGCTTAGAAAGAACTGGTAAAAATAGAAAACTAAAAAAAAATGCAACGAAAAATACAAAATTCTGTTCGTAACTTACATAAGATGTCAATCAGAATTTCTAGAAGAGCAATCTTGACAATCATAAGTCACCACAAAATGTCACATTCAAGTAATAAACAAAATCTGATCCAGTTAACTTTGCTGATGTGATCTTCTAAAACTACTCGAAAGCACAAAAGTTTGACCGTTTCTTTAGGTAACACATATAGTTAGTTAAATATTCAAATTCAGAGAAGGGGGCAATTTATTTATAGTACAACCATAGTTGTAAACAGGTATTAACATAGCTATTGAGTTATGTTTTTGGATAATTCTTGGATATAAGTGGAATCACTACCAAATAGACAGATCTTTTCAGTAAAAAAATTTATTGGAAATTCCTCTCAATACATTTGACTGAATAGTCAAGTTATACAAACCGGTTAAAGAACTTACTACAGTAGATTGTAAACATGGAGTTTTTAATAAAAATATATCAAATGCAACACAATGAATGCCATTAATTCCTGAATCATGGTTGAATCATTACATTTGTTGAAGTGTCTTATAGAAGTTAACTATGATGGTTTTCCTTTTCTACTTGAGAAAAGGTCACAGTTTACAGACACCTCATGCTGTTTTCTCCTCTGTACTTAATTTTTGTACACTAATACTTACTCTTAATTAGAAGAAACTCTAATTTGTGGGCGAGGAGACACAACTACTTGTAGAACTACATATTGTTCACATTGTCAGAACTAAACGGTGCAGTTTTTAATATAATGTACTAATCTGGTTTCTATAATAAATCAATTAATTTTAATGATTGTTGGTTTGCCCGATGAAACTAATTCCTGGTATATACTCATTACGGGTCCTGACTAAACAAAACCTTCGAAATTTTCACGTGTCGTCAGATGATCAAAGATAAGTGCTAGCTTTGACATGTAACCTTTACATTTATTTATGTCGTAACTGTTACTAACTACTGAGATTATAACAGCCTCAACTGTGCTTAACACAACATAATACATGAAACGGTAACTGTGTAATCTTACTTGTACAACACATAAACGTACGTTTAACGTACATCAGCATTTATAATGATATGTTTAATTACATTGTTTGTCATATATATGCGATCTTTAGGATATTAAAAACGATTTTGAATTTTGCTGTTCTGTTGAGGACACGCAATAATTTTTGTAGTTATCTCACTTGCTTTTAAAGATCAAGATGTGTTACAAATGATGTTCTGTTGATCTTGGGGATGCGACCATATCCGCATACAATCCTCCTAGCTTCCCGGAAATTTAAAAATACAGGTAATTATTTTTAATTGCAACTGTACTAATTAACCAAGGGTTAAACACCGTAAGTTCACGACCTTATGAAGATAAAGAACTTGAACTACTGGAGGACTAACGTACAAAACAAACACCAAAAATGCTCCATGCGCTATGACAGCATTTATTTCAGCAAGGTCTTGAACACGGGCTAATTACGTGTACACAGGATGTTATATATGAATAGATCACCGGGGCAAACTAACCAGCTGTTCAAGGCAGTGTTTGTATAAATTATAAAAAAAGATAAATACAGAACTTAATAAAGTGAAGTAAATATGAACGGATAACGTTTAAATCTCGCACGAAACCACACAAGTTTCTTCTATATGCATAAATATTACATTCAAGGAAAACGACAACAAAACACTGAATCGAAACATTCTCAATCGTCACACGAAATAAATAATTGCACAGTTCAAAAGATATGCACAACCTTTCAGAGAGTATCGCACTCAATATTTATCGTAGAATAATTTATTGTTTCTATAAATAAACAATGACAATATCAGATATTGTCTAACTCAGGCCTAACTTAATATTTCACCATACAATACCATGCCTCCACTTAAAGTGATATTTCATTTCGTCTATGAAAGTCTGGTGCTCTCGATACATTTGCGCCTGTGGACTGTGGGACCTTGAAGCTAAAGAATTCGAGGATGAGTGAAAAGCGTCTGGATGAAAGAAATTAATCCAGCTTTCTTTGTCTACAGACTCCCATCTGTAATCCTGGATTCCTCTCTCCACTTGGGCAAACAACCGTCGAGCGGCGCTAATATCGGCTCTGATATTTAGTATGTCAGTCTTGAAGTTCTCTAGTCGTCTGTGACCTTCTAGCATACGCGTCTTTGAACGGTTCGTTTCAGCTCTTTCCCTAGTGGCCAACATTATGAATCTCTTAATGTCAGCTTTAATCTACATAGGAAAAATACGTCTGTATATGTAGCTGTATACGTATTTTGTATTTCAAATAAAACATTTTCAATACTATACCAATATTTTTAGTTATGTGTTTGCCATGTCATATATTTAAGTGGTTTCTTGAGAAATTGTTGTTTTTTATTGATATATAAAAAAAAACGAAGATACGTTTCATCTTAAAGAAGAGACTGAAGATTTATTGATTACATTTGTTTTATTTTCTTCATTTAGATCAGTAATTACACAAACTATCACTGCGTCTGTGATGTCGAGAAACCCACTTGTTGAGAAATTTATATGCAAAAACGGCTCGTTTGGGTTAAGAAAATACGCTCACGAACCTGACGATGACCGAAGAAGGTCGAAACGTTGTTCGCTCTTCTGTGTAAAATATTTTCTCAACCCAAACGAGCCGTTTTTGCATATAAATATCACTACGTCTGCCTGTCTGTCATGCTGTCTAATATCTCTTTAATTGGATGTCAATATTTTACAAACATGCTGAGTATTTAGGCTGAGTTATTGTTATGATCATATAAATAATATACTGTTATAAACGATACCTTTAATTTACTGTATTGTCCATAATTAACGCCCCTGGAGTGTTTAAAATTGCAAGGTGGGAATTAATTATAATATTTGTGCAGTTCTCAATTCTATTTTTCACATGTAGTTTGTTTATTTTAATGCTAATAGGTGTGTGTTTGTTTCCGTTCTTTTTCACATTAACATTACAGTAATAAAAGTGGATGACATGTTGAAATACTGTTGCTGTCAAAATTAGAATAATAAAACAGATTACAGTAGAGGGTTATGTGTTGGATTACTAGTGCTATCACACAAGGTAAGCTTAATAAAGATACCGAGAAGGCGATAATGAGAGAGAAAGCACTAATTAGAAGCAAGATGGTAGATATATTGTTCTTTAGTCATGGAGAGAATTGGCATCGCGTGTATAGCACGTAGCTTAATGCCTTAGATTTATTCCAAAGTTTTAGAACACTTCTAGCGGTATAAAACGCAATTTAGACTAAATTGACTATTGATTTAGCAACTTTATTTCTTAATCTGTCTGTTACTATCAACCAGTTGGTTTGTTAGTTCAGTTATGTGAATAAATATCTTAGGTATAAATAAATTAGCGATTAAATGACTGTTTAGCGTAATTTGTGAAGGTAGGTCTATCGACCAGTAAACTTTAATTTACCAATTGAAATATCTAGCACTTGTAAATCGGAAAACTAAAAAGATATTATTATCACTAAAGAGACTAGACTCAGCAATTGACTTTTTCGTAACAATCCAAAAGTGCCCTCCAAGCAATAGAAACTGTTACAAGAATATCCGTAGTGCATGCATTTCATTTTAAAGAATCTACCAGTTATTAGATGGGTCACCAACTAAGGGGATAAAATGTGTCTTCAATACTGACTTGCAGTTGCGGAGAACCAATCTCGTTTATGTGTGTAGACCTATATCATAAGTTAGGAATCACTTAAATTTAAATCGTATATCGATGTGCATGTATTCTTATGTAAAACAGAGCATATCAAATCTGTTAAGCTATCAATACGGTCTTTATGCAATGATAGAATGAATTTATGATTCTTGATAGGAGGAATCGGTTATTATTATGCAGTGATCACGTGAACCTTTTAAAAGAAAATTTGTGGTGCCATCTAAGTTTAACGCATATTTCTTCTCCAACATATATGTTAAGATTATATCAAATCAAACTTAAGGATAGAAATTTTCTAAAGAAATCAATTTCTGATCCGAGTTAGCATAATACATCATACATCAAAGCCCCTGTGAATCGTGTTTCTCCTCTTAACCGTATAGCATAATACAAAAGTATGTTTACAGGAGACTAAAATATAGTAAGCACATTACACTTTATAATAATAATAAAGCCGCGGCTTTATTCCAAATCCTGAAAGTAAATCTATTCATTTAAAAACTTGTAAGATGCTTATAGCCTTTTACGTTTGATTCAAGTTATGTAAAAATTATAGAGAAAATAAACAAGTAAGCTAGATTGAATGAAAAAAATTATTGCTAATACAGAGGTCGAGTACGTTATATTAAAACGATTTTGGAGCCTCACCACTTCGCTAAAGATCATGTCGCCACGTTCGGTAATGCCTAATCTGACGACTGTCATCTCAGTAATAAGCCTGCGACGTAGTTTGCATTGTAAAAGGGCCGGCCCTAAAGTTGTCATGTCAAAAGCATACCGTTCCTGCATCTTCTTTTCCATAATCCATTTGGTGGACTAGGACGAAGGTTTTCCAGCACTCGTTTCAACCGTTCGATTGCATAGACATCCATAGATGTTAAGTTGGCGACTTAGCCGATATATTTTTCTATTACATATCATTAATAGCCGTTTAATTTTTTTAGCGGTTTGAGACATGAGACAGTTGAATAAATATTTTGTGGAAGCAGCTTGTGTACACGTGAATTGTGTTACTTTTCTAGGCGGAGAGTCTTCTGATTAAGTTGTACATAATCGGATTTTTCTCCACTGACCTGTTACAATATGTTTACCACAAATAAGGTATTGTTGTACATCTCTTTCTGGATTGTCCTGCTTATCTTACTTGGTTCACATTCCTTTGTTCTCCAGTGTCATTAAATGCAAAGTACATATTCGTCTCGGGAACTTTATAGCTCCGATTTGAGCATACCTTCATAGCCTGCGTTTATGAGTGTTGAGCATTTGGAAGAATTATTGCATACCACTTCCCCGAAGCGATCGATTTATAGTGGTTCGCACTATTTACTTAGCGTTAAACAATGTCAAAATGTAGTTCTGTTACACCCTTTCTACCGTGACTATACCTTGGCTGTAGTTGTCACGTGACTTGCTGATTTACATATTCGACGTCATTTTATTATAGCGTACTCAACCCTTTGTATTTTCTGTCTAACACTTAACAAACTACATCTACTGAAGAAGATAATTATATTCTCCAAGTTAAAACATTGCAACATTTACGCAGTTTAAAACTTATTATTATTATTTTCCTGAGAAGGCATTTGCACTACTATGCTATATTTGGTTTAAATATTATTTCGTAATTTTAGAAATTGTTACACACAATGTCGTTGTTTTGACTTTTTAGCATAAAGCCATAGAGCTGGCTTTTTACATACTGTCCACTGGTGGGTATCAAACCCCGAGTTCTAACGCTGTAATAAATATATTTCCTTACAGGTAATATTAGTTTAAATAAGAACTCCTCTTTAGAGTCCTTCGCTGGGACAGCGGTAAGTCTTCAGATTTACAACACCAAAATTAAGGGTTCGATTCCCCTCCGTGGACATAACAGATAGCCCCATGTGGCTTTGCTATAAGAAAACTCACACACACTGTTCTTTAGAATTTAATTTAAACATTCAAGGAAAGAGTGAACAATCCGAAAAAAGCCAGACTGATCCGCGGAGAGGTAGAAATAATATCTGAAAGAAACATTTGACGAGAATGTTAGTTACGTAGTGAATAAAGTACAGAAAAGTCTCTTAAGAGAGAATGAGAACCTTGTCATAAGACAAAAAAGACTTTGAAAAGTTTCTTGAGGGGTTATTGTAATAAATAATACTGTCTTTACACAGACTTGTAAGGAATCTATCTGTATAACATTGTCTTTACACAGACTTGTAAGGAATGTATCTGTATAACATTGTCTTTACACAGACTTGTAAGGAATGTATCTATATAACACTGTCTTTACACAGAGTTATGAGGAAGGTATCTATATAACTGTCTTTACACAGACTTATAAGAAACGAATCTATACAACACTTTCTTTACAGATGTTTTTTTTAGGGGACATACACGATACTGCTTTGAACAATTTTAAAATGATATTGCCATAGAAATTACTATCTTTATACAGATCTGTAAGAGGTGTATCTGTATGCAATACGCTCTTTAAACATGTTTTTAAAGACTTATATTACACGATACTGCTTTAAGTAGTTTGTGGGTGAGGTACTTCAGTAGTTAATAATGTTTTTACATAGATTTATAAGGAATGTATCTATATAATACTGTCTGCAGACAGGTTTTAAGGGACTTTGTAATAAATGATACAGTTTTAGAAACGTTTTGGGTGATATTTCAATAAAAAATACCGTCTTTACACATACCTGTGAGGAGTGTATCTATACAATGCTGTCTTTAGACAAATGCCTAAGAAATGTATACGATCGTTTTAAAGACGTATCAGCGGGCCATTTTTCTAATTAAGTACGTTTATTTGTAACGCTACCTTTACACAGGTTTTTAAGGAACGTAGAAGTAGACAGTACTATTTTAATTTATACGAATGTTGGTGAGACGTATCAATCGTCCATTCTACTAATCAAACAGATCTTTGCTTAATACCGTCTTTAGACTCTATTTAGGGCCATA
This sequence comes from Tachypleus tridentatus, assembly GCF_004210375.1. Classification (NCBI taxonomy): domain Eukaryota; kingdom Metazoa; phylum Arthropoda; class Merostomata; order Xiphosura; family Limulidae; genus Tachypleus; species Tachypleus tridentatus. Next base: position 162,656,103 of record NC_134834.1, read on the forward strand.
TTTCAATAGATAAGAACGAATTCGAAGCCATAGACAACTCATCTGATGACAAGTATAGATTGAGTTGGCGGTAGGTGATATTGACTAGCTGCTTTCTTTCTAGTTTGTCACTGCTAAATAATTATTCCTTGTGCACTTTTCCGCGCAATTAAAAAAAACTAAATCAAACCACGTGTAGATTGCCCATTATTTACACCTAACATAATTATAATTAAGTTAAAAAGATTGATTTGAATTTCGCGCAAAGCTAAACGAAAGCTATCTACGATAGCTGCCCTTAATTTAGCATGTAAGACTAGAGGGAAGGCAGCTAGTCGTCATCACCCACCTCCAACTCTTGGGCTGCTTTTTTACCAACGAATAGTGCGATTGAGTTTCACATTATAACGCCCCCACGGCTGAAAGAGCGAGCATATTTGGTGCAAGGGGGATTCGAACCCGAGAACCTCGGATTATGAGTCGAGTGCCTTAACCATCTGGCGATGATTGGCTGGTAAAAAGATAACCGTAAGATTAATTTTCTAACCCATGGTCTTGTTTAGTGTTTTCTGTTTTTTTTTCAAATAAAGTGTATGTATTTTTTATAGCAGAGCCACATCGGTCTATCCGCTGAGACCACTGAAGAGAATCGAACTCCTGATTTTATTTTCAAATAAACGTTTAACTGTTTCTTATTCAAAGTCAGAAATAAAATGAATATAATAGTAGTATTAAGATAGACTACAGTGAAATGAAAAATATCATCCCAGATATTTTTTCTGATTATCATTATCTTTGTTAAGGTCATGATTTTCTAAATATGTTAATGTAAGGAAAGTAGAGAGCAATTACATCCATTCTAGACTTTAGGTAGATAGACGCAATCACATCCATTATCGACTTTAAATAGGCAGACAGATAAATAAATACCAAATGATCAAACTAACGGTGTGTGTTTACAAAACTACTCCATTAAAAATTCTAAATTGTTAAAACTTTGTTTAATTATCCATATTTGATGTACTACATATATTTAGTATATAGTCATTCAAAAGCTTATGATTATAGTGAACCACCTTCTATCTAGATATATATGCATTTGTCGCTTATTTACAGAAACACAACTATATAGATATATCGGTATCAAAGTAAGAAAAACCAGGAGCGTTAGACAAACGAAAATAACCTCTGATGAAACTTGATGTAAAAAATAAATATATTTGCCAATAAAAATATAAAAGTGTTTCTTTAGCAATATACTTATCAGTTACATCAAACTGAACTTAATACCAAAACTTTAGTTTCTTAATATAAACAAGCTGAAAGTTTTAGAGTCTAATTTCTGAAAATACTCACATGATGTAATCTTATACCTTTGGTATCGTTATTCGCTAGAACTTAACAGAATTGTATCATAATTCTTCTCGAGTGATAAGGATGTAAACTAAATCCAAACTGCTTTAGTCTGACTGGTTTTATAGCAGTATTTCTGTGGGACGAAACACACGATTTATATTTCACGGAACAAAGAAATAACTAAGCCCATTACCGTGTGCACCAACAGAACGTAACAATGCCACTCTCGAACCACTACGTACAACGTTTGAATGCAGTGGCCGTCAATTGCTAGACAAAGAATAGCTAACACTGGTTTATCGTCACGCATTCCTGAACACGACAAACCATCTGTCCTTCTTTGGCTTCCTGTAAGTTCCTAAGCAAGCAGAAAGAATAATTTAATCAAGTATTTTGCAGTACGTTATAATAATGTTTAACACTTTTGCGCATGTTCAAGGACAAACGTGCGAGTCTTGTGCACTTAACAAAGGGGATGGATGAGTCGACATCAGTGGTCAGGTTCGCGCATATCATTTTCACAGCTAAGTTGACACTTCTGTAAAACAGCAGACAATTTTATACTGACAGCTTCTGAATATATTTATACATCATAAACGTTGATTAAGACCCAGTCATCAAACAAAAAAACAAGAAACACAAGTCATCATCAATCAGAAAGTAGGACTATCACATACCCAGCTGTCAGACGGTGTATACATACCCATTGATGTATTAAAATATAAGATTTTCACAGACCAAGTCACCAGATTTTGTATAAATACCCATTAATCTATTAAAACACAAAATTGTCAATATCAAAACATAAGACTGGACAAATACCCATTCATTAATCAGCAAGTATAAGGCACTGCAGAAATTAAGTATGTTATATTAAAACGAATTTGGGTCATCACTACGTTGTTACAGTCCATGTCGCCACATTCAGTCTAGCGCTATCTGAACGATCATGCATCTTGATCATAGCTGTGCCACGTGGTTTCTATTGTAAAAGACTATGCCTTAAGGCTGTCATCCCTAAAATTAACACAGTGTCCACCATCCGTTTCTAGAGTCTGACCGCACAGGAATCAGTAGGCTCTGCATCTGACGACTTGATCGATATGTCTTTGTGTAGAATAACGTTAATGTATGGTTCATTCTCCAGCTTTTTCAGGTATGCGAAAGATAAGCGAATATGTCGTGGAAACAGATATAGCACAATCGAGACTTGTATGTCTCTCCGTATCTAAAAAAAATCATTTTTACAAAACATTTTCTATAGAACAACTACTTTAAATGCCTAGATGTGACAAGCAAAAAATAAATATTCTACTTCTTGGCTTTACACTAAAAGGAAGGACAGATTGAGGTCATTTGTTCTCCATGTTTGTTTTTTAAAGAACCTCATTTTTTAAAAGGCATCACTTGTTTAGAACTCCTCCTCCGTTATCATTAGAATACTTAACTATCACCAGCCTAACAAAACTCAGGGCTTCCAAAATAACTCTGTTTTGAAATAACACAGTTTTTCACAATGAACGTTGTGATAGTGGTTTTAAAACTATTTGACATCATAGGGTGATCGAAGTTAAGAAGGTGGTATAGTGTAACAAGCTATTTCCTTGAGACACGTAAATTAACATAAACGAAACTGTGTAGCATTTTATGAATAATCGTCAAGAAGTTGATTTCTAAATTTATGGACTTTATTTACTTGATGGAAAAAGTTATTCATGTTTAGACAAGCATTTTATGAATTTTCGTTATTTTAAACGTTGTAATAACATGAAATACCATAGTATCCGTAGATTCTATTAATATATAGGGATGGGTAAGGTACTCAATAGGCATAATATAAATATGCACACTAAAAATCAACAGTGACAGTTTTACTTTAAAATATGATTGCCAATCACTTTAACTTGTTTCTCTATCTAATATGCCCCAAAACAAGACAAAAACAGTTACTAAGATACCAAACCAGAAAGTGGCCAACCCACCAAATTGTTCATCTTTCTTCCTGTTGTTTCAGTCAAGATAACTCTACAACTACTTTATCACTAATGTAAGTTTAAGCCTAAATCCACTCTATGTATTTCTAAATACAGGGTAAAAAAGAAATTACTAACCAGTAATTGAAAACCATGTAGGGATAACTTATGTCCACATGAATCATTCCCACATAGCTATCAAAATTAAAATTTAATGCTACACTTTACAGTGTATACAATGCATATTTGACTTCAGCATTACTCTAGTTAGAAGTTATACACTTCTCTGTGTGTGTGTGTGTGTGTGTGTATCTCATAGCATAGCCATATCAGGTTATCTGCTGAGTCCACCGAGGGGAATCGAAACCCTGATTTTAGCGTTGTAAATCCTTAGACTATACATTCCTAACTATTTGGTGTACTGTCTGTTCACCATAATATCATGGTCATGTCAGCGTAGTCATTAACGTATTGTAACTAAAAGCGTAGTACTTTTATGCAAGGAAAACCAAGTTGAGTCAAAATGTGTCTTGATTATTCCAGAATATTTTAGACTTTCGCTACGAGGTCGGTCCATCTGATCGATCTTATAACCATTTTGTACTTTTGCATTTTAAAGTAACATTAATCTATAATGTTGAAATAATGTGAAGATGATATATGTATAACTATATCATTCCTATATTTTTGTTTGTATTATTTTTAGCACTACCGTACATACATTATTTTATATTTACAAAATATTTTTATTACTTATACATTACATGAATTTTTTGCTTCAGTAAAATCTATACCAGAGCGTGTAATAATGAAGAGCTATTTTTATACTTAAGAGTGATAATAAACAATGTTAATAATTGATGTTTGTGTACAAAACATTTAAAATCATTTATCATATCACGAAGATTCAAAGCTCCAGTCATTGCCATTAAATTACTTTCATAAGATAATACAGTTGTATGTGCTCATTTTAGAAGTTCACATTATGAGTTTAATATATACGTCAGATTAAATACAATTTTTACTAAAGGTGAAATAAAATCGTTGTAATTGGATAACAAGACTTGTATTTTTTAGACTTATAGACACTATAAGTAGTATTTATCCCATATGCTTGTATTATATATAGGCCACTCGGCATGGTATATTGAATATGGAAATCAGAGTGAAGAACAATGGATAGATAATAATGTGCAGTGATTAATCCCACTACACCATGTTCATTTCGCATTATTAAATTTGAGTTTTATGGTAAAATAAAGAATATTTGTTTAGTACAGAAAATGCAATGGAGAAAATGTAAGAAAATGATCTCAGAGCTCCAACAAAAACACATGTTTGGAAAAACTGCAAAGTACAAAGCGTCTCAGCCTGAATATAATGTTGCACCCTGTGAAACACGTAAAGAGTGATCGAAGTAATATTATGATGTTAGCAAGTTGTAAATGGTTCGAACTTATTCAATCTGTAATAGTTAAAAAAAGCACAAAATGTCTTGTCTTATTTTGACATTTATGGATAACGCTGCACTGTTAGTATTGATTAAGGTTTTTTGAAGGAAGATCCATACCTCCTTCATCTTGGTACAATCACATCCTAATTGTGTTACATATGCAACAACAGTTTGAAACAAATAATAACTGCATTGACGAACCTGTTGCGTCACCAGTAATCCAGTTGAACTATTTCTAAACATTTTGAACAATACAGTTTGAAAAGAGTATTTAAAGACCAGAAATCACAAGATACTTCGTGTTGCTTCGCGTTGTGCACCATAAAAGTGGGAAAAATAGTCTGGATTTTCAAAAATTATATCTGTATTTAAAAAAAAACGCTATTTGGAAAAAGATGTCCCTAGTTTTTAGTTTATAGAGCCAGCCTGTTGATCACTAGTATCTGGTGAAGAGTGTGTTGGCACTGGATCTAGCAGATGTTTTTGTTATTATTGTTGAATTTCACCCAAAGCTAATGGAAGGGGTATCTGCGCTAGTTGTTCTTAATTTTGAAATAATATACTTTAGTGAAAGCAGTTAGACAAAAACAACCACCACTAATTCGTGACCTACTTTAACTAAATCCTAGAAGTTGGCCGTCAATATTATAATGTACCCACGACTCCAAAGTGTAAAACACGTTTTTGTGCTCGAACCACAGAATCACGAGCCATCATAATTTGGCACTCTAATCATTGGTCTTTTGATCTTCGGAAGTGACATATGTAGTGTAGTTCACATGTTATATTATATTTTTATTTCTTCACTCATGATTATCAGAATTTAATATTATGTTTTCTATAGTTCCAGCTTTTCTGATTATGCTCAATACATAATATTTGTGTCGTATTATTGCCTGCGTACATACGAAGCTAGAAACCGGGTTTCGATACCTGTGGTGGTCAGAGCACAAATAGCCCATTATGTAGTTTGTGTTTAACTTCAAATGACAACAATATTTTTATGGACAGTTCTAATGTTCTCCTTTTAATTTACTTTTTCTTTCCTGCAGCGACATCTTCTGGATATTTTGATACTTAACATGATCTTCTGGAATTTTCTGTTTGAGTGCAAATATTCACTACAAGTTAGATAATAAGTGTTGTACCAGTAAATAGTATTAGAAAATCATTTTAACAATTCATTAGTTAAGTTACACAGTTTTTATAAGAGTTTAAAAAAGAAAGAAAGAAAAGGTAAGGTATTTCGTAAATTGTTATAAGACCAATACTTACATTCATAACTTTACTTAGTTAAAAGTTACACTTGCGCAAGTTTTGGAAAAACGAAAATATATATTTTGTGATATTATATTGCTGTTGATATAAGTACTAGTGGTCTGTTTGTTGCGTGAGAGTAATTTAAATAGTATGATAATAAAAATTTAAACTTCTTAAAATCTAAGTTGAGAAGTGCTAGATGTGTCGGGTCAGTTAATATTCATACCAGTTGCCTTGAAATACATTCTAACGTCAAGTGGGTTTCTCGTCATTACGAATTGCATTGGGTCAAATTAGATTATTTGTTTATTGAAAAGTTAAAACACTTCGCACTCATCCTCAGGCAAGTTGTAACATTCACTTTGATAAAAGTTAATATTTAGGTTTAACGTGAAGTATTTGTATCTGCTTATAAAAAAAAAAGTTTAAGAATAAATAAAAGGGTTATTACGCAGTGTTTTCAGAGAAAGAACGAAGAGTTTGAAAGTGCTGGTGTAAGTTTAATATTTTGAGCGTTAGAGTAATATATATAAAACTCCAACCCGAATATCCGTTTAACGATAAAGCAGTGTTACAAAAAAGGTATGTAAAATAGTTTTTGCCAGTATGATAATAAGCTGCTTACAATAGGTATGGTTTTCGACAGTATTGTTGAGTGGGCTATGAACATGAGGAAAATATAAGCAGTAACGTGATGCTTCGAACTGTTAGGTATTTGGGAAAACTGCTTTAAAAAGAAGTTAAAAAATAAATATAGAGAATAAACATGTTTTGGGATGTAATGAAAGCTTTGAGGCTTCAGCTGAATATGAAGGAGTGGTAAAAAGAACAAATAGGATTGTGGGATTTATTTTGAGTTCAGCTGTAAAGAATTTATTATCGTATTGCACAAGACTTTGGCAATGCTTCATTTGCAATATTGTGGCTATTTTTTGCCCTCAAGTTATAGAAAATTGTTTTGTTCTTTGAATTTCACACAAAACTGCATGAGTGCTATCTGCATTAGTTGTCCTTAATTTAGCAATTTAAGGGCAGCTAGTCATCATACCAGTTATAGAAAATATAATTTATTTTAAAATGTTCAGACATACTACCATAATGAACTGGTTTAAAACATTAAAGTCATGAAAAGAGAAAAACATTTGAACTTTTTTTAAAATTTTTCTCAGGAGTATAAAGGAAATTTGAAATATTCTGGTATAGATGTTTGAAACAATTAGGGACTTGGAAAATATTTTGATGAAATGATCTGAGAATAAAAGAAAGTATGAGCTATCAAAGGCAATGTCAGTAATTGGACAAAAATCTTTATTGTTAGAATTATTAACCTGTAAAATGGTTTATTAGGTGATTTAGTTTGTGCTGATATTTTCAGTTCTCTTCAGTTGCTGCTTTTATAAATGTGAAAGGCAATATTCTAGTTGGGCTGGTTTCTCTTGAAATTAACCCAAGAGGTTAAATGATCTTCTGTCATCTAGTCTTATGTTCTTGTGTTATTTTTCTGTTATGGTTATAACATGGGAAAGTTTGGCCTGATGATTAGTAAAACATTCAAGCTCATTGCCTTGTGCATTTAAATTGATTATTTATGATAACATTATATTGGCCTTAGTTTCCTGGATAGCCCATCTATTCAAGGCTGGACCCTGTTCATCATCAGGGGCATCAGCAGTGCACCAGGGCTTTTTGCACTTCCCTAGTCGAGAATTTGTACACAGTCTCATGAACCTCCTCTACACCTCTGCCGTTTACAACGGTCTTTAATGTATGCTCTGAAATTTCGATTTTTACCACAACATCATACCTGTGGATGTTTTTCCTTTCTCAGTGGACCATGATTTTTCAGAACAGATTGCCATTGTTCCTTTCGGCCTTCGTATCCAGGTGCAGTTGGATGAATTGGGTCTGTCCATGGATGTCATTGCTGTATCCACTGGTCAGCCCATCCCACCGTGGCTTATTACCATCCCCAAATGTGACGTTTAATGAGTCATCTGAAGAAGGTGGATACTCTCGATTGGAAGTGTTGCTTTCTATTTGCCAAACATCTTTTGAACCATCCTTCCATTCCCATTTATACTGGTCTTTCAAAATCAGGTGATTCTGTAGGCTCTGCCATGGTTTGTTGTGGTTCAGTGGTTGTGCACAGAATCCCCTCTAAAATTTCTTTGTTCATTGCTGAATTGTATGCTATTTCTTTTTCACTGTATCACATAGAAGCGAAGCAGTACTTGAATTGTACTATTTATACCGACTCTCTTAGTTTGCTACCGGCCCTGGTATTGCTTCGTGTTAGTTCTCACTCTGTTGTCATCATTATTTAAAGCTGACTGGCCCATTTCTCTTTAACATTTATTTCTATCTGGATACCAGGCCATGTTGGTATTCTCGGGAATGAGCTCGCTGACACTGCAGCTATGTTTGTCTGCTCTGGCACTGTCACTGCTGTGCCTGTTCCATACATTGACTATGGTCTTGTATTCAAGGCTTGTCTCTGTGCCAGTTGGCAGTAGCTTTGGAGTGAGCAACATGGAAACAAGCTTTTCCAGATAAAACCATCTATTAGACTTAGGCCATCTTGTTTCTGTAAGGATCAGAAAGAGAAAGTTGTCATAACTTAGACTAATCATTATTCACATTTTTGTAACTCATTGTTTTCTTTTATATGGAACTGACAGACCAATGTGTGGTCTGTGTGACACTCAGGTCACAATAGTTCACATTTTACTGTCATGGTATCGTTATGACTCAACAATGGCACTATTTTAGACATGTTTCATCCCAAGGTTTATCCCTGATGCTGGACAGTGTCATTGGCAATGGTGACACTGTCTACCTTACAAATGCTTTTAGGTTTTTAAAGGCCATTGGCCTTTTTAATGCTATTTAAGTTTTTAATTCATAAACTAAACTTTGTTTTATTTTCACATGATTTCTTTTTATGAATTAAAATAAAATTAGTTTGATACAAAGTTAGGAAATGTCCATGATGTCAAATAACTCGAAACCAGGACTGGAAAGGCCAACTTCAGGTGACTAATGCTGACATTTGAACATAAGTCATCCTGGTGAGTTATAATAGTTAAAATTATGCTACAGAAAGTTTTTTAAAACTTGTATTACTTTATTTTCTCTTACTGCTGTAAACTAGATTTGAAAATTGGATTTAACTCTAAGTTTTTGATTTAAAAATTACACTGTTTTGTTTTAACACGATTTCTTTTTTAGAGTTTTTAATAATTTTACTTTTAATTTTTTTATAACGGTTGTTTGATGCAGATAGCCTAGTTGCTTTGTGCCATAAAATTCCAGCCAACCAACCAACTAGTCTCTTAATTTCCATAAATCAAGTTTTGAGGAGGTCGTAAAACAAAATTTGTAATTTATGGTTTGAGTAATAAAAACAATTTATTTTAATTCAAGGTAGACATGTTCCTGAATAGAGAGAAGGGATAACAGAGAAGGTCAAATGTATTTGGTTTGTAAAATGTGTAAAAGACAAAGTTAGGTATAAAAGTTAAGTAATTTAAATTGACAAATAGGTTGGGAGACTTGCAGAATTATAAGAAAGCTAAGGATTTAGTTTACAAGAAAGAGAAGTCTAAAATTGGTTATGAGTGATGACATTAAATCCAAGAGCTTGGTGGTGGTTTTTCTGAAACATGTTAAAGGATGCAAGGATTTTTGAAGACTGTGAGATGGCTGAGCTTTTAAATATACTCGTTTTTACAAGAAAATAAAATAGAAATATTCCTAGTCTTGAGCATTATGTGGAAAATATTGAAATAAACCTGAATCATTTAGATACTAATTCCTTGTTGATGTGTGTAAAGATTCAGAAATTAAAAATGAAACACCAGGGTCAGACAGTGTTTTCCCATGATTTTAAAAAAGGTCAAAGCTCGGATATATGAGCCTCTCGTTTTCTTTTTTCAGAAAGTCTGTAGACACTGATATGCTACTGTGCAAAAATAGAAGGACAAGAGAATATTTTTTTTAATTTTATTTTATGTGACTAATTCTTACATGACATAACAATGTAAATTTCAACATTACAGTAGTGCTTCATTGGTTCCTGTTAACATTTAAATGAGCCAGATTGAGAAATCTTATTCTTTACAATTCCCATATACTTCTACTAAGGATATGTCATAAGGGCTCTGTTTGAATGAACTTATTGATCAAAGTAAGGGTCCGGTGTAGCTGTTATGGTACCCCACACCTTGTCTAAACTATATAAAAAGAAACTAGCAAAAAGCTAACATATAGTACTGATATATGCCAGACATAATCAATGTAATAGCACTCTACAAATTAATCTTGATAAAAATGGTGTTTAACGCTATATATTAAATTTTTGTTATCATGCTAAATCCCAAAAAGTATAGAAAATTATCATTAGAGCAAAGTTCATATAAAAGCATTGCATGATGCTAGTTAGACTCTGACAAATTGCTTCAGAGTTGAAATGCTTTCCAAACACTTAGATACACCCTGGTTGTGAGACTGAGACAGGTAAATTTAAAGGTAGGAAAGGAATAGGCAGAACACCTAAACTCAATGATACTGATGTTAAGTATCTTAGGTTATGCAACCTTCAGGACAAAAGGAAGACTGCCTTTGATCTAAGCATGTGATAAACAACCATGTGTTGTGTAAGAGAAAAATGTCTAGATTTACAGTATCAAGACTCAAGAACAATGGAATATTTGGTTATGTAGCAGTTAAAATACCTTTACATCTTTCTTCAAATATTCTCAGGAGACTGAAATTTACTAAAATGTATAAAAACTGGACTTTTGAAGATTGGTAAAGGGTGGCATGGATGAATGAGTCTAATTTTGAAATATTTGGTTTAAAACATTGGTTATACATCTGGAAGAAAAAAAGTGAAAGATACTTACCTTGATGCATAACACCTACCATGAAGAATGTGGGTGGTAGTGTGATGGTTTGGGGGTATTTTTCTGTGGAAGCAACAGAAGCTATTTGCAAGATAGATGGAATAATGGATCAGCACAAGTACCATCAGATACTGATCCATCATGGAATATCCAATGGTTTGCATATTATTGGTAAAGGATTCTACTACCAAGAAGAAAATGACCTCAGTCATTCTTTTCCACTTTTGAAGAAATTACTTAGCTAACAAAGAAGCTACTGGAGTCATTAAAATGATACAATGGTCCCTACAGAGCTCTGACCTGAATCCAGTGACCAAATTTGAGATTTCATAGATCAGAAATTTGATGTATCAAATGTTACTTCCAAAGAAATTTTATGGAACTGTATCAGAGATGCTTGGTATTAAAATTTCAAAGGACACTTTGATTAAATATGTTGCAGCAATATGTTAAAGACTGTCTGCAGTATTATTAAAGCAAAAAGGAAACATGAAATATTGACAGCTTGCTGAACTGAAGCACTTCCCCTATGTTTCTGTTATACTAAATATGAAGGTTAGTAAAATTTTTATGTTTTGCCTGTGATTTACCTTCCATTGTTCATTGAAATTAGCATGAATTCTAATTTTTGCCTTTAATCTAACACTTTTGCACAGTACTGTAGGTGCTTGAAGATTAGAGAAATGCTAGTGTTTCTCAGAACTGTATTTCAAGGTAGTAAGAGTTGCCATGGATATTATAAGCCAGTTAGTCATACTTCTGCAATGTAGGAAAATTTTAGAGAGCCTGGTAAGTTTAATAAAATGCTCTTGGAAAATATTATATCTATATGAAAGCCAGCATAAATTCAACAAAGGAAAATTTTGCCCATCTTTTGTCTATTTTGAGAATTTAACTTATTATCTGGAAGATGGAAAGGACATGGACTTAATAACATATATTTTGTAAAGCTTTTGGTGTGGTGTCATTAAAATAATTAATTAAGGAAATCATATTGACAGGACTGAGCTGGGCAAATTGGATTGTAAGGTGATTTGATGGGAGAAAGCAAAAGGTTGTTTTTAATGGGGTCCAGCCAAACTAGACCCTCATTATTAGTGTAGTGTCTCTAAGGTTATTTTTAGAGTCTGTGTTTATTTTCTGTTTACATATTTAGAAGAGAGTAACTGTGTAATAAAAAATTTAGACACAAAGGACCTGTTGGACTGTCTAGAACATTCCATTCACTGAACTAAGCATTAAAAATAACAACAAGCTATCCTTTGTTTTTCAGATATTTATCCAACTTTTGTTTAAACTCCTGTGAATTTATTGCATCTATCTGTATTTGTGTCCCTTAGTCTTATTATTCTTACCATTAAGTATGAAGAAAGATAATGCATCAACATTATTGGTTCCCTTAACAATCTTAAGATTCTAGATTTCCCTCTTTTTCTTTCCAGAGAATATAATTTTAAAGATTTTAACCTGCTTTCATGTGATAACCTTTTCATCCCAGCAATAATTCTAGTAGCCCTTCTCTTAACCCTTTCCAATAATTCAGTGTTCTTCCTAAGGCAACAAGCTCCAGTCTTAAAACAAGATGCCAGGTTTGGCCTAGCCAGTGACGTTTTGAGACTTGTGTTTAAAATTTCTGTTGATACAACTTAAAATTCTATTTGTCTTACCACTAGCAACAGCACACTGCTTAAAGGGCTAATAAGACTGATCAACCACAATACTAAGTTATGATAACCCACATGTATTATCTTGCTTATGTTACAGTTAAAAACCATGTATGATTTATTTGCCAAACTTGTCAAATAATGTAATTAGTTCAGCAGGGCTGGTTAGAGTTTTAAGTATTTCTTCTATTTTACCTCATCTTCAAATGCATGTTTTTGCACTTGTTTTGTAGAACTATAGATGTATATCTTCTTTACTTAAATTAGTTTCCCAAATAAAGCTCCTACCTTTTTGAAGAACCATGGTCTATTTTTAAACATTATGAGAAATTTATGCAATTTGTTGGTATTAAAAAAAGGTTCTCAGGATTTTGAAATGATAGGATCAATCTCAACAAAGTATGATTAATATTAACATCTCAAGTGAGAAATACCTACCTTTTGGTCAGTATTAGAATAGTAATCTCTAATTGTATTTTATTTTATGTATGTTTATCTGGAGTAATATAAAGATTATTTACATTCTGACAGTGATACAGTCAAAAACATTTTTCAACTAAAATTTCATTTAATATTATGTATACATGTACATACATATTTGCAGTTGTCTTTTTTTAAAAAATTCACATTTGCAATTGATAAAATCAAATGTACATGTTTTTGGACTGGACTGGTTAAATCTGAGAAGACCAGTTAGAAGTTTTTTGAAGGATTGGTTAGAAATGTTGCAAATTGTGAACTCTAGTATAGAGATAATTACTTAAACCTTTTATATAGCACCTTGTTCAATGCTTTCTAAAAATCCAGATACACCAAATTCACACCCTTACACTTATCTGTGTAAGAAGTAACTTCTTCAAAGAATTTTAAAAGATTCATGAGACTAGATTTTCCCATAGTAAAATTGTGTATTCAACAAAACTTGAAAAAAATTGTTAAATGACTTTGCAAAGCATCTTATATCAGATTTATAAAAAAACTTTTTCCCATCACTGATGCAAAAATAATAAGCCTATAGTTACAAGGAAAATTTTTATCTCTTCTTGTGAAAAGAGAATACCATTAATCAACATCCAATCTTCTGGCATTTTTCCACTATAAGAAGACTTAACAAAGATTGTAGTGAGTGGCTTAAATATCCAATTTTTAACCTCCTTCAAAACCCTTTGGGAAATATTAGATTCAGAAGCCTAACATTCCTTAAACTTCTAAATTTGTTTAAAAAACTCAGAATTAATGTGATCTTTTTTTTGTTCTTTTTCCATCTAGAAGCTGTTGAGAATGAGGAATATTGGTTAAATCTTCATTGCCAAAAATATAGGACAAATAGTAGAATCTAATAACCCAGTAATCTCATAATCATCACAAATGGACATTTCTTTTTCATCCTGTCATAACACTGTACTGAATACTTTAAATTCTTGGCTGTTTTTATTTTTGTTGAGGTATTATAGAATGACTTTGTCCTGTATTAATTGGTAAGCAAGACCAATATTTGGCAAATGAGCTTTAAATGTAATAACTCCAAATTGATGCATTTAGGTTTTAATATGTGGATTACACATTTAAAATAGATGTGAAGTATTCAATAGCATGATTGAAGAAAGTGTTTTGGCATAGTGGTGGATAAGATAATCAAGCTACCAAAGAAGTGCTATGTTGGGAATAATAAATGTAAATATAGACAATGATTACTAGTCAGAATAGGTTAGTTGTATCTGTACATGTCAATAGTTGAGTCTCACTTTAAAATCTCTCATTTTGAGAAAAAGAATAAGCAGTGATCTGGCTAAAGTTTTCAAGATTATTTGAGGAATTGATAGGTCAAAAGCCTGTGATTTCTTTGTGATACATTCTAAAAACAGGATGAGAGGACACAACTTTGAGATTTGAAAAATTCAAGCTAATCTTCATCTAAGTTATTTTTTAATAGAGTAATTGGCAAATGGAATAAGATACTGTCAGCAATAATGGAGACCATCACTTCACTTTACAAGACTTTAAGAAGAGAATCAATGATTTCATAAGAACTAAAGGATGGGTTTAGATTTTTTCTCAGTAGATACATTCATCAGAAAAATAAACATTGATCTAATAAAGATACTTGTGTTTCTAGTTTTGGTTTACAAGATAACCACACTTTAACTTAGCTTAAATTTGGTAATTATGTTGTTGAATGCCATGTCAGACTAAAAGAATAATTTTGGTTTCTAAAGCTTATATTATTGAGCAATGGAGATAAAAAAAAAATGATGAAACAAGGTTGTTAAAAAGTTAAGGTGTTTGAAGGACTCCATTTCTGACGTATGAGGAAATTGTTCTATCTGTTATAACTTATTGAAAAGAAGGTAGCATAGATTCTGTTTAAATTAGGCTAGATAACATACAAGTGAGTTACATTAAATCTGAGGAGTTTTTCAACAGCTAAAGCTATTTTGCACATTTATTTTGTATCTGTGACATTATAATGGTCAGCTACAAACAAGTTCAAGGACGGGTTATTTCTACAGACCCTTATTTTATAATGATGCTTTGGCTGTAGACATTTGAAACTGTTTTGAATATAAATATGGGTGGAAGTTTGTCTTGGCACATTCATCTTTAGATTCAGATTCCTAAACAATTTCTGCTATCATATTATTATCCAAAATGGAAAATTGGTAAAAGGTTATTTTCAAAACAGTATACAAGATGCATCTAACTTATAATGTGGAATGTAATTAGCTTTTTTTATATATATACAGAATGTGGTATATATATATAAACAAATTGTCATCTAAACTATGTATTTGTAAAATGAATAATCTTACAGATAAGTAAATATTTTTACACCAGTGATTTTAACATGTTTTTAAAGTATTTATCTAGAAATGTTTTTAAATATTGTTACAGGTGTTGCAAAGAACAGTTGGTTGTGATGACTTCAAATAAAGGAAGGTAACACTGATTTTACAAAAGAAAAAGCTCTGTTTTTAAAGTGTTAATAAGATGTACACCATTAAACAAATTAAAGTATTAAATAAAGATTTAATAGAATGAAAATAGGTTTATTATGATGCAGTATTAGAGATTTGTAAGCCCATCATTTGTAATTTTTTACGTGTTAAAACGTTTAATTTTTTGTTATAATGAGTAGAATTTTTATCTGATTTTACAGTTGACTTTGTAGTAAGTGTTTTGTTCTTTTTATGATTTGTATTTTTTTACAATCAGGTTGTATTTCACTTTTTCAAATTACATATAGTGAAGGGTGAAGTTTTTAGTTGCATTATTATATCATTGTCTCTAAGAAATTTGCACTTTTCTGTGAGTTTTTTATTAAAAGGTTTTATCATACAGTAATGAAGTTCCAGTTTTAATAGTCATTTGTTGTAGTCTGCAGTTTTAGTTTGATAGAATTACTGGAATGTTGTCAGTATTCATAATGTTGTCAGTAGCTATAATCAGTTTCTTATATTAGTTTTATTTGGCTTAAATTGGTTCCTACTTAAAAATTAAATACCACTGTAAATTGTTTTTAAATTTATGTGACTTGAAAGGTATGACTGGTATCAGACAGAGAGCCATGTGGTTATCAGTGTTCTGCTGAAAAATGTTAAGGAAGATGATGTGAAGATAGAGTTTGTTCCAGAGAAAGTAGGTTCATATTATGTACACTAATGGCACAATATCAGCTCTCCTTGTTTGTACAGGGTGGCCTGTAAGTACCTACCCATCCATATGTTGTGTCTAAACAACGTTATACTACTAATGATGAAGGCAGCTGTTACTGCAGCATCTGGAACAATAATCCCTGCTATGTTGAGGAAAATGTCTCACAGAACATGGTGTTGCATAATATTACGCAGCGAGAATGAGGGACAGCACACAGATACACTGAATACATATGATATATGGATGGGCAGGGACTTACGGGCCACCTTGTATATTTTTTAAGTTTGCTAAATAAAGAAAATCAGGTGAACTTAAGTATCTATTGAAGTATAAAGTCATTTTTAATTTATTGTTATACTGTATTTAAATTCTACTTAAAAATGTTCTTCTATTCTCTTCCAGATTATGAAAATGTAATTTTATTACTGTCAGACATTTAAGTTTTTATTAATGACGTAGTTGTTTAGAGTTGTGGTAAAAAGATGTTTTGTCAATTTGATATTAGAGTACTTTGTCAACTATTCATGTTTAGATAGTTTGTAATTTACAAACACCATGGCTTCAATGTTAAATATGTGCCTTGTAATTCTAATTTTTATCGGTGTAGGACGTAATTTTTTGTATTATTACATTACTGATGTGTTTTTCTTTCCTGTTTATAGATCTGAGCTATGCTTCAGCTACATTTCCTACATTCTTGATACTAGAATCAAAGTTTTCTTCTCATACTCTACAATTTGGGGTTTATCCACACATTACCTACATTATTTGATAGTTATTTATGGCTAGAGTTCAATTGTTCCAGTTTAGGGTTCTCCAGTTTAGACTAATCTTGGCTCCTTTTGTGTTTTGTCAGGTGTTAAGAACTTTTGCCTGACATACACAATGGGTCTTTACACTCACCATTACATGAACAACTGGCTCATGCTTGCTTCTTCTAATTCACAGTCCAGAAACCACACTTCTCTGCTCCTACAAGAAGCAGCATGGGGGCAATACCTGATAAATGTGAAGTCTGTTCTCACCTCCTACTCAGCACCTTATTCATTTGAGTGTTTTCTTCAATTTCAGCCTCAGTCAAGCATAGCCTTCTCCTCTTCATCTTCAAGGTATGGAGCAAGCAGTCTACAAGACCCTCATTTCACATACTCTAACAGCTTGAAAGGTTCTTTCTCTTTTGGGAATATGGCCTTCCATAGAAGCTCTCATTTCTATGGGTTAAGCTCATATGTATTTCCTTTAATGGACATTCCTCAATCAGAGGAACATCTCAGGTCTTTGGACCACCCTTTTACTGTTCCTTTCTCTGTCAGAGCTGGTCTGGCTTGGTAGCTAGAGAGCAACCAGATCATGCCAGGGGTTCTACTACCCCACCTTGTCTGAACTAACATATGTTGTGGATGCATCTTTAGAGGATTGGGTTCTAAGTTGACATTTGGGAGGTTTTTGGTTTCTGGTCAGTCGAAGAACCTTCTTTCCATATCAACAATCTTGAACTTACTGTGGTTTGTCAAGCACTGTCCCATTTCTTTCCTCTTCTGTGGGGGAGGATGGTTATGATACATGCCAGTAACTCCACAGTGGTCCTTATATCACTAAGCAGTGATATAGGGAGAGTAGCATATCTAAGTCTCTATGCTCTCAGACCATGGATCTCCTTTTCTTTGCCCACAGTCACCATGTAGTGGTTTTAACTTATGTTCCTGGTGCCTTGAGTCTCATTGTGGACCTTTTATCTTGAACAAATGAGATTCTTTTCAGGTAGTAGTCCCTTGATCCACATTTCTTTCACTGGAATGCCCAACTTACTTTATTTTGGTCTCCCATTTCACACCCATTAGCTCTGGGAGTGGACACATTCAGTCAGAATTTAAGGAGTCATCGTATCTATGGTTATCCTCCTATTTGACTTCTTTCCAGAGTTCTATCCCTAATCTAAACCATTCTGTGTTTAGTTCTATTTGTGGCTCCATATTGACAGGTGCAACCATGGTTCCTATTGCTCCAACCTATACTTGTACAGTCTTTCTTATTCATATGTTATCTGTCTTTACTCTTCCAACCTTAATTAGACATTGTTCATCTAGACATCACCACAGTCTGTCTTTGTGGATGGCTTTTGTCAGGTCTATTACTTTAGCCCAGACATTGACTCCATGTGTTGCATATTTCCTTTCCCCATCTATCCATCAGGCCATTTGCTATAGACAGTGGTCTACCTTCCACCTTTTGTTTATTCAACATTCCATCATTCTCGCCTGTCAGTTCCTTATCTTTTCCGATTCTGTAATTGGTTGTTTGACAAAAACTTGTCTACTGTGAGTGTGTTTAGTTGTTGGGTAGCCTTGTCGAACACCTTTCATTTTTCCAAGTTTCATAAGGTTTCATCTTTCCCTGTTATTTCTCTCTACATTCCTATGATTTGCCTGACTGGGATCTGTGTAATCTTTCATGCTCTTTCCCATTCTCCCTTTTAACCTTTGTGTACGAGTTCCACATACATTCTCTTCATAGAGACTTCTTTCCTTCTCCTCTAATTACACTATGCACAAGCTACTTGCAAGCATACCTTGTGAAAAATTTCTGTTATTTATTTTACCAAATTTAACTTTAACTACCTGAAAAGGTTTCCTATTTTTCTTTTAAGTTATTTATAAAGTGACATTAATTTTTCTTGTCATATCTTAATTGCAACCATAATGTCAAAATATTGTAATTTTAAATAGATTAATGTACTCTAAAGTAAGGGTGATAATGTAACTGGAAGATAGATATGTAGCAATCTTATCTTAAAAAACTGATAATTTCATTATTAAGATGGTATGTATGTTTTCTTGTTCACCATTTTTAAATGTAAAAAATAATGAAACTGATTTTCTGTTGCTTATTGTCTTTTATAATTTATATCATTTGAAGATTTGCTTCATTTTTGTGAACTGTTATTAAGCATGCATTTCAATCTCTTTAAAGTATTACACGTTTCAATGTTGACCCATCAACTACAGCCTAAAAGATTGGTCACACAAATTTGATTATTGCAAAAGAGTATACAGTAAGTACCTATTGGAAATACATTTCAGTATAAGAAAAATGTTACTATACATTGATTCAAGACCATCCATGTCTTATGCTGGAGATTAAATCCTGAAACTTTTTTTTGTTGTTGGAAAGAGAATAGTTACCTTTATGTGGTCCTTCTTTAGTGTAAAATTCTCCTTAATAAATTTACCAACAATTGCTATTATGAGAAATCAGATTTCTCTAAATGCCAAAACAACCAGTTAGTGTCAAAATTTTGTATGTAATGTTAATAAGGTTGTGGCACACACATTTTGCACCTCTTGTGTAGGTAGGATTAATCAGTAGGCACTCTTAATTGTGGACTCAGTAAATAAAAGTAAAGTATATTTGTTTTAGCTATTTAATGGCTTAATGTATTGATGTAATAATAACATTAATATTTCTTGAAGAATTGCACTGTAATAGTGGCTAGGGTTCTCCAACAATTGATATGGTAAGAGAGGAAATTTAAATGTTTACTGCTGAAGCCAATTCTAATTATAGCAAAATTTGTTTCTGTATTATTTTGCTTTAAATATTTAAGACTTGAGATACTTTAGTAATAAAGTAGGCTATAAAAGCATAAAAATTGCACCATCTGCAGTTTTACTTTTTCAGTCTCAGCATCATATAAATACCAACTAATATTAGTGAGTAGAAACAAAAAAAATGAATGATATCAATATCTTATTATTGAATTTTCTTTGGAATTGTAGAAATGTAAATATTTCTAAATTTGTACACTAGTTAGATAATTAATTAATGGCTATTGTGGTCTAGTCAAATATTCAACAGTCAGTCAAACTGCTAATTAGCACATCTCTAAAATTTTGTGATACATTTGTAGTATAAGATAATATTCAGAAAAGGCACAATGTCAGAGGATATAATTTATTGCACTTTTAATTTTCTTTTTGGTCTTCAGATATTACATTAGTTTTTGTTTTAAAAATGTAACCAACTTTCCAGTGTAGTAGGCTAAGACTAAACCTGTATATGTTAATTTTAGAGCTACAAATTTTGGAAGAGTACTTACTTGAATAACTTGACTGGCATTAAACTATATCAAAATGAACATGTTAAAAGAAAAGATTATTAATTTAAGGTAACTGATTTAGACAGACACAGAAAAATAATCTCTACAAATAAAAGTGACATAAGAAAAGCGTAAATCTTCAGTGTGAAAATGGGTGATATGGGTACTCTCTTTCACTAGCAAGATTAGCTGTTTTTGTTCATTGCTGCCCTGTATATGCAAACTTTATTATGCATGCCACAAGCTTTCTAAACCACCCTGTTGGAAGCAAATGATTCCAATGTGCCTTATGCAAATCATCATGCATCATCTATTCAATCCACCAATAGGAGTATAATATACTTATAATGCATGAGTATTACTCCAAGCTATTACTTTTGTTTGGCAGCACTTATATTTGAACATCTCTTTTTTTTTCTTTTGTGTTGTGATTGAGATTATTTTTTTCAGAGTGGTTTAATTTTTGGTGTCTTTTGTTAATTATTCAGCTCACTTACATTCATCTTAATTATACAGGGTATTTGGAAAGTCACTGTGCTCTTGTATATTTATTGCGATGTGGAACAGGTGTATCTGGGAATTTTTCAGCAAATTGCTGTCTCACCACATTTGTGTATCTACCACCTTCTCGGAATATGTGTTCGACGAGCCATACGTGTTTTTCAGTTGTTAAAACCATATTGGGATCAAAATCTGAAATATAATAACACATGATTACAAAACTGCACAGTGACTTTCCGAACACCCTGTATTTCTTATTGCCTTAAAATGTTTTTTACAATTACATCAACATGAATTCTGAAATTAATGTCACTACTTCAAGTGTCACACAGTCAAGAGGCACTGTACTATTGACTTCAGGTGCTGGTGACTTGATGCGAGATTTTTCTGTGTTCATTCACATAGATATTGAACAGTATATGGGTAAACATTTATCTCCAAATGTTGCCCCTTTTCTTCTGAAACTGTGGAACCTGGTTAGATTGATTAAGACTTTCATGGCATATTTCCATTTCCTGATTTTGTAATGTCTTCACCATATCCTCCCTTTAAGATTTTGTTTAGCTGTCCACAGAGTTCTTGGACTTTATTTCTTCCCTTGGTGTGGATTCCTGTACATGGTGAGGGGATCTCCCAGGGAAGGTTCTGTTCTTTCAGTTTACCTCCTCTGGGATCTAAACATCCCCCCACGTGTTTGCCGTGTGTGGCGACCCGTGAAGGGAGGAGAGGATCCTGGTGGTTGAGGGGTCCAACCCTAACACACCACTTTGGCCTTAAATTCTTGTAAACGGGCAGCCTTTGGGTGGCCCCCCCTTGGGTCAATTGGCTGGTCCACTTGGGCTAGAGTCAACCAAGTACCAGTGTTGGAAGTTCTCAATGGGTGTTGTGGACATTGTATCTGATGCTGGTGTTTGAGTATAGTGCTCACAAACCTTGGCGTTGCTGCAATGTCCTTGCATGACATTCTAGTGTGTCCCCTCATAGGGCTCAATGGTGGGTGGGGTCAGTGGGTACCAAAATTTTCCTTTTTTCCTATGGATCCTCCGATAAAAAATTTAAATAAAATAGTGAAAAAACAGTCAATAGGTAAATGACCACATCTTGAAGACTCTGAACAGCAATCTTCAACATCTGTAACACCTGTACCCCATTTTCTTATATTACATTCTCTTTCAGAAAAATCTTTAGGGCAAATGCTGCCCCTCTTTTTTATTCAGAAGGGACTAGAGGGACTTGCTGGCTCTCCAAAGTCAGTAAAGAAGCTTCGATCTGGAGACATATTGGTTGAAACATCCACATCCCAACACAGTGAACTCCTCTTGAATTCAAGGCAATTGGGGATGTACCTATTGAGGTTACCCCTCATGCTACCTTGAATTCATCACGAGGAGTTATTGTTGAGAGGGACTTGAAGAACATCCCCGAGTCAGAGATTCTCGCTGGTCTCTCCATTCAAGGAGTTTCTGCAGTGAGGTGCATCTCCACTCGCAAAGACGGAGTTACACTGCCAACATATATCCTCCTTTTGACATTTACATCACCGCATGCACCTGCCACCATCAAGGCAGGTTATCTAATTTGCAGGGAACGGCGTATGTTCCAAACCCTCTTCCATGTTTCCAATGTCAGAGGTTCGGTCACTCAAAGACATTATGTCGTGGTTTCCTGACATGTGCTCGTTGTGGTGGCAAGGACCATGATGCCTGTGAGTGTCACACGGACCCACATTGTGTCAACTGCAATGGCTCCCACCCTTCCTACTTTCGTTCATGCCCAAAATGGTTGGAGGAAAAAGAGGTGCAGCGTTTGAAAACGACCCATAACATTAGTTATCCTGAGGCTTGGAAATTGCTGTCTACCACTCCATCTCAGACATATGCTGCTGCACTTCGTTCCACAACTACAGTGGGAGTGCAGACAGATCTCTCTGTACCTCCAAGAGAATCATTTTCAAAACAAATGAAAAGCATTTTCACCTCCATGGTTAAAAAGGTTGATGAATCGACTTCTACACCCATCTCTGTTCCAACAAATTTCAAGATCCACATTTTTCAGTTTCAAATACAGGCATTTCTTCTGATACATCTTTTTCTCCAATCCCACAATGCAAAACAATCATTTGTTTGCTTCCTTAGTCACTGGAATCCCCTTCCAACAACAAAGACCTGCCCCATCAACCCAGGGCAGGATCCATGGAGGTTGATAGACTACCTTCGAATAAGGACAGTAAGGAAAAAAGCACGTAGTTGTAAACAGAAGGGTTCTCCAGCCACTTCGCCTACCTGTCATTAAAAATGGCCACCTTGATACAATGGAACTGTTGAGGTTTACGTTCTAATCTGGATGATATCAAAACACTGATTGTTTCCTACCATCCTGTATGTCTTTCCTTACAAGAAATATTTCTAAAATCTGCTGATACAGTTACCATTCGTCAGTTTTCTCTGTACAGAAATGACAGGCTGTGTGATGGACGAGTACATGGAGGGGTGGCACTATTGGTTGATCAGCATGTGCCCACTCTGTCTTTGTCACTCAACACACCCTTGGAGGCCATAACTATCTGTGTTTCCTTGGGTCATACCATCACTGCTTGTTCTCTCTACCTGTCCCCTGGAGAGACATATGATCAATCAGACCTTGATGCTCTCGTTGAACAGTTGCTGTCTCCATTTCTAATCCTGGGGGGACTTTAATGGACATCATCTCCTCTGGGGAAGTGCTGTTATTGATAGGAGGGGTTGCTCTGTAGAGCGTATGCTCTTTGATCACAAAATTTCTCTTTTCAATACTGGTTCTTCCACTTATTTTCATGTACCTACTCAGTCCTTTACCGCTATTGATCTCTCAGTTTGCTCCCCTTCATTATTTTCCCATTTTTCATGGAGGGTTGACAATAATTCACGTGGCAGTGATCATTTTCCTATACTTTTGAGAGAGACTGGCTGTGGTCGATGCCACCTCTCCCCCGCGTGCCCTGGTGGAAGCTGGATCAGGCAGACTGGTCCACTTTCACTGCTCTCGCAGAACTTGATCCTGCCATCGTGAATCAGCCATCAATAGATGACTGTGTGGCAGCAGTAATTGACTGTATTATACTGCTCAGTGTATTCCTAAAACCTCGACACGTTTTCCACAATATCCTCGTCCTTGGTGGAATCCTGCTTGCCACTTGGCATGGAAGGCTCAAAAACGGGCCTGGGATACTTTTTGTAGATATCCCACATTTTCGAACCACATCGCTTTCCAATGGGCCCGTTCACATGCTAAGTGGGTAAGACGTCAAAGCCAGAAAGAATCTTGGATTAAGTTCACAACTAGCATATCTTCTACCACCAGTTCCAAGGTCATATGGGACAGCATTCGAAAGGTCAGTGGGCATTACAATTTTGTCCCCCTCTCCATCTTACTCTTTGATGGCCAAGAGGTAGCTGATGTCCGGAGCATCACTGATACTCTAGTTGAAAGCTTTTGCCGGTATCTAGCACTTCTGCTTGTTCCTTCAACTTCTTGGCCATCAAGACTCGGGCAGAGTGTTCACCTCTTTCCTTTCAAACTGACTGTCTTTTTGACTATAATTGTCCCTTTACACTGATGAAACTGAAAATGGCCCTTCATCGGTCTGGCAGTACATCTGTTGGACCTAATGATGTACACTATGACATGCTGCACTATCTCTCTCCTGCTTCTCTTGATATTCTTCTAATTATTTTTAACCAGATCTGGAAGGAGAATGTTTTTCCTGATGCCTGGTGCTAGGCTATTATCTTACCTTTCTCTAAACTTGGGAAAGATCCCAAGATTTCGTCCCACTATCGTCCAATTGCTTTGACGAGCTGTCTCTGTAAGACCTTAGAGGGGATGGTTAATGCTCGTCTTGTTTGGTTCCTCGAATCAAACAATCTTCTCTCGCCCACTCATTGAGGGTTTCGGCGACAGCATTCCATCACGTAACACCTAATTCGACTTGAAACATCAATCAGAGAAGCCTTTCTCAAATGCCAACATCTTGTTTCAATATTCTTTGACATTGAGAAGGCTTATGGCACAACATGTGTGGGTTCGACACTTTCCCGTTCTTTTGTACAGGAACTTGGGGTCCCTCAGGGCTGTGTTTGAGTGTCACACTTTTCAGTATAAAGATAAATGCCATCACTGAACAACTCCCTCTCACTGTTGCAAACGGTCTCTATGTTTACGACTTTCGGATCTCGTGTCAGTCGTTGAACATGAGATATATTGAGCAGCAGCTACAAACTGCCCTCAATTGTGTACTGAAGTGAACTACGGTGAACGGCTTTAATTTTTCTGTCTCTAAAACCGTTTGCATGCACTTTTGCCTCCAACGGGGTATCCACCCTGATCCTGAACTCCGTATCGGTGAAGTTTCGCTGCCAGTGGTTCCTGATTCAAAGTTCTTGGGGCTTATCTTTGACCGTAAGCTGACCTTTATACCACACTTAAAGCAGCTACAGATCAAATGCACAAGAGCACTGAACATCCTCCTTGTCCTCTCTACTGCCAGTTGGGGAGTGGATCGATGTTCTATGTTAGATATATCGTGCTCTTATTCATTAAAAACTCGACTATGGATCAATGGTCTATGGCTCTGCCAGACCCTCAGCCTTAAAGATGCTGGACCCCATTCATTATCAAGGACTTCGACTCTGCACTGGGGCTTTCCGCACCTCCCCAGTTCAGAGCTTATATGTGGAATCTCACGAACCTTCTCTGCACCTTCGCCATTTGCAACTGTCTTTACTGTATTCTTCAAAACTTTGCTCCTTACCAAAGCATCCCACTTGGGAATGTGTTTTCCTTCCTCAGTGGACCTTACTTTTTCAAAACAGACGATCTACCATTGCTCCTTTTGGCCTTCGCATCCAGGCACAATTGGATGAATTGGGTCTGTCCTTGGGAAACATTGCAGAATCCACTGGTCAGCCCATCCCCCCATGGCTTATTACAGCCGTGAAATGTGACCTTTCTTTAAGTCATCTGAAAAAGGCAGATACTCCCTATTGGAAGTACCATCTTTTATTTACTGAACTTCTTTCGAACAACCTTTCTATTCCAATTTATACAGATGGTACAAAATCAGGTGACTCTGTGGGCTCTGCCATGGTTTGTTGCAGTTTGGTGGTTGCGCACAGAATCCCCTCTACAGCTTCTGTGTTCACTGCTGAACTGTACGCCATATCTCTTGCCCTGGATCATATTGAAGCTGAGCAGTACTCTGACTGCACCATTTATACTGACTCCCTTAGTTCTCTGTTGGCCTTGGAATCACTTTACATTGGCTCACACCCTGTTCTCGCTGATATTCAAAACCGACTGGCCCATTTCTTATTAACATCTACTTCTATCCAGTTTTTCTGGATACCAGGCCACGTTGGTATTTGCGGGAATGTGCTTGCAGACATGGCAGCTAAATCTGTTTGCTGTGGCACTATAACCACTGTGCCTATTCCGTACATGGACTATGGTCCTGTATTCAAGGCTCGCTCTGTGCCAGCTGGCAGTCCACTTGGAGTGAGCAACGTGACAACAAGCTTTTTTAAATAAAACCCTATATTGGGCTTTGGCCGTCTAGCTTCCGTAAGGTTCAGAAGGAGGAAGTTGTTCTAATTAGACTACGCATTGGTCACAGTTTTTTAACTCATCGTTTTCTTTTATCTGGAACTGATGCACCAGTGTGTAGTTTGTGTAACACTCAAATCACTGTAAGCCACATTTTACTTTCCTGCCATCGTTACAACTCTCAACGACAGCACTATTTTAAACATGTTCTGTCTCAGGGTTTGTCTGTAACATTGGACAGTATTATTGGTGATGGTGAAACTGTCCACCTTGATAGCTTTTTTAGTTTTTTAATGGCCATTAATCTTTTTAACCTCATTTAAGTGTTTGATATTTATTCATTACACCTTTTTAATTGTGGTTCTCTTTTCAGTCTCAATCTCTCTAGTTCAATTTGACATTGTAAAATGGCCAGAACATTGAATAACTTGACACCAGGACTGGAAAGGCCAACTTCAGGTGACTAAGCTGCTGTTTGAACTACTCGTTAGTTGTCTTGGCAAGTTGTTATTACACTTTTGCTGCATGTCATTTAACACTTTTATTACTTTACCTTTTAGTACTGGCCATAATGACACATAACCCAGAACCAGGACTGGAAAAACCAACTTCAGGTGACTGACGGTTGTTCTTGTACTTACCTGTTAGTCTTCCTGGCAGGTTATGATCATCACCATTCTGCTACAGGAAGTCCTTTACAACTTTGTAGACTGGATGTCAACATTGGTTTTATGCCATTTTCTGTTTTTAATTGCTGTTTTGTTTATACCTTTGTTTCCTTTTACGAATTTTACTACATTTACTTTACTTTTACCTTTTTACAGGACATTTGGCTAATTTTTATTACGATTTTGCTACATGTCTTTTAACACTTTTCTTATTTTACCTTTTCATAATGGCTGTTATGACAACATAACCCAGAACCAGAACTGGAAAGGCCAACTTCAAATGACTGATGGTGGTTCTTGTACTTACCTGTTAGCCTTCCTGGCAAGTTATGATCATTACCATTTTGCTAGAGAAAGTCCTTTACAACTTCTCTTACTCTGCTTTCTCTCTTAACATTGTAGACTAGGTGTCAACATTGATTTTATACTTTTTCCGTTTTTCAATGATGTTTTGTTTCACCTTTATTCCCTTTTATGTATTTTACTACATTTAATTTATTTTTACCTTTTTACTGGACATTTGGTGCAGATAGCCTAGCTGCTTTGTGCCATAAAACACTAAATCAATCAATCAATCTTTATTTCTCAGATGTGTGATATTTTATTCATTGCTCCTGTATCTTATGACTTTCATCCTTTGTTACTGCATGATCATGTTTTCCAACTCTTTTCGGTGTTTCCCCATATCCCGATATTTGAGTTCATGCTGACCAATTTATATCTCTTGGGTGATGGTGTTAGTATACCTCATTCCCATAAGCTTGGGATTAGTCAGCTCTTGTATTTCATAGAGCTTACTTTCCATATTTTTATCAACAACTATAGAGTTTGTTTTTTCCATTTTGAAGAGTGGGCCCCAAATCTCCTGTTAGTCTTACCCCTATCCAATTACCCTCTTTTCACTTACCAGCACGATCATTTTGCAGTACCTTTCCATGATTCATCTCCTGTCTGAGGCTCTTCACAGAAATCCTGAGAGGGTTTTGGGATATCCTCTTCCTCTTTACCTTATGTTAGATCATTTAGTGTTTTCATCTTTGGTATAACAAACATTTTTTTTGTTGTTGCTGGGACCTTTTAGGTCACGATGTTGTTTTACCTAAAACCCGTATATTTGCTCTATCTTTTGTATTTGTGTATGGCCTTTATATGATTCCATATTTGCTCTATCTTTTGTATTTGTGTATGGCTTCATTTTTAAGAAGTTTTGTCTTTTATATGATTCCAGAATCCTTGGAGTTTTAGGTGGCATCTGTCTTGCAATAATCTACCTTTTCCCATCTGGTTGCTTAGTTATCTCAGTAAGAGCCAATTGAGGTACCGATTCCTGTCATTCCCCTTCCTTCCCTTATCTGTTCTTCCTTATTGTGATGCTAAGACTCTCCATTTTCATGACAATGCACAATGTGCCACCAGAGGGATTTTAAGTCTCATTTCTTGCTTCACCTCCATTGTCCCAAGTATCTGTTTTCTTCCTATCTCCTTAGGATCCCATAACTTTTTAGCATCTATCAGAGGTAGTACAGGACCTCTTTGCTCAACAGGCTCTGGAACCTGTTCCATATCATTCAGGGACTCAATTTTCATGCTTTCATTTCTCGGATCCTGCTCTGTGATGACTAGTGTTTTACCAGGTATTTTTTAACTCTAAATTCACACTTTATTTGAAATGGAGTGTTTCACAAGATTGTTTGAGGTTTAATAACCTTTTAATGTTTGCTTCTTAAATTGGTCCATCCTGGACTGTACCTCTCATGGACTTCATGAGTAAAGCATAACAGGAATTCTACCATATCTTGATTGAGTAAATTAGTATTGTCTTCTTTTCTTGTAGAGTATAGGATTCCTTACCACTTAACAGTTCCAAACTTCTGGGGTGGTTCACCTTGGATACATCCTACTGAATGAGTTCTACATAAGGTGGCCATAACCATTCAATTCATCATAGGACAGTGGTGTTCTGCTGATGTAATGTCCTTCAATTTGATATAAGCCATACAATAGAGTGAGATGTTCAGATGCAGTTCACCCCTTTGATTTGGAGCCCACTTACTACCTCTGCATAGATGTCAGTACCATGTGTGCTGGTTTTGGATTTCAGGTGAACCAATCAGCACAAGTCCTCATACAAGTTTTGGGTTATCTTCCTCTCTTGATTCCTCCTCCTGTGTTTTTAGCTCTCTATTATTAAATAGATGTTATTGTATTTTGAATAGTCTTAACCTGTTTTGCAGTCATGGGAGTTGATTGTATGTGATAACTTCCTCTCCATCCCAGATGTCAGATATCTGGATCAAAGCTCTGAATTAATCCTGGTAATACCTGGGAATAAGAGTAGTTTTCTGTTCTCCAGTTCTTGGGTTTGAGGTGAAAACTATATGATACTCATCCTATCCTTGCACAGATGTTGGTACCTAGGGAAGAGACTTTAAAGGTAAGTTGACTTACCGAGCACAATCTGCCACATCCTAGCCACTCTACACCATGGAATGTGGGATTGAGTTACTATATCTTTCTCCAGTTAGGGTCAATTTTGTCATGCATTCTCTTTTGCTAGGATGTGCTCTTCTCAATTGTGCCCTGCTTTTTTAGCAATCCACACCTGAGTGAAGAGTATACCTGGATCAGAAGTGGTGTAGTTCCCCTTTCAAGAACTTCAGATCTGTCTTTTTCATTTACAGAGATACTCTTCAAACAGTTTTCAGGTGTACTTTTGTTCTTTCCTCTCTCTGGTCTGTTCTCCTAATTAATGTGGTATTCCTAATCTTGTGAGGGAAGATAAGAAGCTACAAATTTCCTACATTGAAAATGTATTTTCAGTAGGTACTTCCTTTCATTCACACTTCCCTCCCCATTTACTTCTGGTGCTCACATTATTAGCCAACCTGATGAGAGTGATCATAAATCAGAAAAGTACTAAACATTTTTGGATTTTATTGAATGTTACCTTTGTCCTTGCCCTTTATCACTGTCATGTCTGTAAGCAATGCTCCTATTGGTGGATAAGTGATGATGCACAATGATTTGTATAAGAGACACACTGAAATCATGTGATTCCAGTAGGAAGGTGTGGAAGACTTGTGGCATGTGTAATGAAACAGTTCACATATAGAGGGAAGTAATGAATGAGAATAGCTGATCTTGTTAGTGAAGGGATGTACCTATTGGAAATACATTTTAAGTATCAAAAATTATAACTTGTGACTTTTAGCTTCAAAGAAATTAAAGTAAGACTGTTAGTCTTGTAATTACACAGTAAATGTTTCCTCATAATTCTTTATAAATAAAGATATTTTAAATTCAGGACTGCAACATACTTTTTTCTCTGTGAGTTGATGTGAGATTTGACTCATTCTCACACTTGTTTCGTTACTTTTCAGTTTACTTGTTCTATTAAGCTTCATGAAGGAGATTATTATGATCTTCAACTAGAGCTTCCTCATGAGATTGTCCCTTTACAGAGCTCTTGGAGACTTCTTTCTTCTAAAGTAAGTATTTATTTTGTTTATTGATCCTTTTTGTATCAGAGACCCTATGGAATTATATGGTTACTGAAATATTTTCTGTTTTGTGCATCTATATCTGTCTAAAAGTTAAAGCATTGTTACGATACAATAAAAGGTATAAACATTGTGTATCATTTTAAAGCTTGTACAATAGAATAGGTATGGGTGATTAGTGAAATTTGCTGATAATTTAATCAGTTGTCTTGTGAATTGATTATTTTCACAAGATTAAAATTTCTATTTATTACTTGTTTTAGAATTTTTTGTAAAAACATAAACTATCCTTTATTTAATATGATACACATATTCAGAAGGTAGAAACATTTTGTATTAAGTTACTTCTGTAATTTTAAACTGTGATACGTGAAAACTTATATAACACCAAACTTGTAGCAAGCTGAAAATATGGTTAATACAATTTTTTGAGGAGTTTTCCCTACAGCTTTGCACAAAACAACTTTATTAAAAAATATGAAACTTTTATTAGTGGGGAAAACATCAGTGGTCATAAATCAAGAAAGTACTAAACATTTTTGGATTTTATTGGATGTTACCTTTGTTCTTGCCCTTTAAAAAACTGGTATCATAAGGGCAGTTGCATGACTGGTCAGTCAGTAAGGTTGAGAAAAGAAAATCTGATTTTTATGAGAAACTATGACATTTATTACTAAAACTAATTCAATAGTAAAAGTCATTGTTAAAGAAAAGAGTACAGTATTGTTACAGAGAACTAAGATATCTGGCTTTCATACACTTTGTAATAAATAAAGTAACTGTTTGTTAAAAATAATGGCTCTTAGGTTTCTATGTGATAAAACTATAGATCTTTTTTTTTATTGCAGTGTGTGAGATAGATAATTTATGAATCAATTAAAATAAATTCACTAAAATATAAGAAAAGATAGTATAATGTCTCCTATTTTACAAGAAGGTTAAAATAGCACTAGTTGATCTTTTTTCAGAGATTGAAATGATTCTTGAGAGATAATGAAATTTTATAAGAAATATTAAAAACACAATGATGCAAAATAATGTTTTCTTTGATTTTTTTTATACTCCATCATCAGATTAAAACTGAAAAAATTAACAACTTTACAGATATAAAAAAATACAGGTTTCAAGTGAAAATCTGTTGATACTGAAGGAAGTTCAGAAATAACACATTAAAGCAGTTGATACATATATTTGATTAGTATACAGTAGCAAAATAGAAATACACATGTACTAAGAAATCAGTAAATCAGATAACTTATTTACTAGGTCATGCTTGAGTGACACATGATGACAGCCAGACTTTCTTTTCATTTTTCAGGGTTTCCCTTCTAGCAAGAGATAGTTGGTATTAAACAGAAGATGTATTTCTGAATAAAAGTTAAAACTTTGTGTTTCATATTGTTAATCTGTTGTTAATACTTACCTATTAAATACTGGCAAACACAGTTTAATGAACAAGCTATTCAGCAAACAACATTTTCTTTGAGAGAATAAAATATAATATTATATCTCAGTAATGTTTTCTATTAAGCTCAAGTCATAAATTCCACCAGGATTTTTTAAGAAGGCTTATTTACAGTCCACGAAGGTTTGTACAAGTGTAATTGATAAGAAAATATATATAGTTTCAAAAGTTATTATGTGATACAATATGAAATTTTTTATTTTTGCTTGTTTAAAATGATTTATAATTTTTTCTTAATTTTGTTATTTTATTATATAAAATAGTTTAGAAATATAGAAACAATATATATCACACAGAAAATATCAGTGATAATAATATAGTACATAGGAGGTCTAAGTTGATAGTTGTGTTAATAGACCAATATAAGGGATACAAGACAGTTCCAAAATATTGCGATGATAATTATTGTCAGAGAGTATTTGTATTTTTTACAAGAAAAAATTGAATTTTTCTTCTTTTTTTTAAGATAATAATTGACCATTAGTATAAAACAAAATACATAGGAATTGATATGCTGAAAATAAATCAAAATTAATTTAGCCCTTCATTACGGCTATAGTAATATGACGAGATGTCAGTATCTCAGAGCTGTAAGATAGAAACAAGGCTATATTTTTTGTATATTAGAACTGTTACTGAGTTCAGAAAAAAAACTTTCTCATTTCTTTAGGATAGTTGAGATTATAATTATATAACTGTGTTTTTCCTAGTATATATATATTTTTTGGACAAATTTCAAGTTTATGGCAAAAGGAAGGGGTATAGCCCCCTAGCCATTCCCTTCATTATGTGCATGCACTAAGTCAGGGCTTCCCAAACGTTTTAGACTTGTGGAGCTATGCATCAAAAAAAAAAAACATTCTGGAGCCTTATTACAAAAAATACACTAAAAATAGAAACAGTCGTTCAAAATGGCATTCAGGTTAAAAAAAAAACACAATCTTCGTGCAGTTTGTAAAACCAAGCAAGCACTTTTCTTTGAGAAAGCCATCAAACTTCAGTATGAAGCAGCAAGTATTTATGCATACTTCCATATTCTCACAGAGTAAACTGAAGATCCTTGCATCAAGTGGTCTTGATTTTATAACATTATCTGTTTTTATGACATCACCCAATACCTCTTAAGTCTTCTGGCATTAGTTTCATTGCAAGTGCATGATGATGAAGACAGCAGTGAATATTCTCGATGTCTGGGTTTTTCTTTTTTAAGTGTGCCATTGCACCTGAAAATTTTCCAATCATAGCTGCAGCCCCATTAGTGCAAATACTTGAGCAAAACTGCCATTGGATCTCATGTTCTTCCATAAATAAATCAATGAGTTTAAACATTTCTTTGTCTGTTGTGTGAGTAAAGGTTTTAACATTAGCATGCCTTCTTCAAAACTAGCTTTTTGAATATAGCAAACAAACACAAGCAATATTGCATAATCTGGGACATCTGTTGATTCATCCATTTGAAGTGAAAAAGTTGGACTCTCTTTTATTTGCCTTATTAACTCTGTTAAGCAATTTACTGACATATTCTTGATTCTTCAAGAAACAGTTGTCAGAAAGGAGCACAGAGTTAATGTTTTTAAGAAATTTCTCATCAACCGTGCAATCTCCCAAATCTTTTGCACATGGTTTTATCAAATCTGCAGTTGTATGAGCTTCACCTGCTTTTGCAATACAGTAACTAACACGATATGAAGCAATAAGAGCACCTTTGTAGTCCTGATGGACAAATGAACGAAATGTAGCTTTCCTTGCCTTTAATTGCAAACACTTTTTTTTTAAATATTCAGAAGTTGGATTTTTTCATTGGAAGTGTTTGATTTCTAGATGCCATTTTAATTTTGTTGAATGCAAACTACTGTTACTCAATGCTATACCACATTGAAAACACAACCCACTAGGTCCATCTTCATTACCTGTCCATGTAAAACCGTATTCAATAAAACTTTCATCATACTTTCTTTTCTTTCTTGTTTCAGTACTTCTTGCATCATCCTATGTTGAAGTGCTTGCATATGACAATAATGCTGATGAATTGGGATTAGGCCTAGGCCTAGGATGGCACTTCAGAAGTATTTTCACGGACACAAAATAGCTTCTTAATGAAAACTCATTCAAGCACTTGTTTTATCATCATACAATGACTTGCTGATCTAAGATCAGTGTTGCCCCAGTACATTTGTTTTATGGATAGGATAAATGGATCGATTTTGACCAAACAGGTTCAACATGTGACATTCTACAACTAGTTAACTTTTCTAAGTCATAGGTCAAAAATAAAAGTCAAAATGGGGGCATAGGTGATTCATTCACACAATTTGCAATGGTTTTTCTTCAGTTGCTTTGATACAAGTTGCAAATCAATGTTACATGTTTACATTTACAGGTTGAAATTAAACTGAAAAAAGCAGAAGGTATTCGATGGACAGACTTAGAAAAAGCTAAAGAAACTGTAAAGGTTAAACAGATTCCACAAGGTATAATACAATGTTTATGATGATTTACAAATAAAAAGAATCCTAAAAGTATCAGTAAAATATTGATTTAAAATGGTGTTTAAAGTTATATGGATGTAAAATGTTTGATTTTATTTGTTTCTCTAATTATTTGTCTGGTTATATATAGTTTTAGTAATGGTTTATGTTTTCTTAAAACATTTCATTGTTTTAACTTAAACATATGAGAATTTTTAAGAATGCTAGCAGTTTCTTTAATCAAATATTAGTTTCAAATGTTAAAAGTATAAAATCTAAACATTTGAAAAGTCTATCAAATATTTCATCTAATGAACTATTTTAATATGATCCTTTGTTTATCATAATAACAGCATATCCATCTTCTGCTCGTCATCAAAAGGACTGGGATAAACTAGTTGTGGACATCAAGAAGGATGAAGAAACTGACAAGCCTGAGGGTGAAGCAGCTTTGAATGATCTCTTCCAAAAAATCTATGCTGATGGATCTGATGAAGTTAAAAAAGCAATGAACAAGTCATTTGTAAGTAGTGCAAATTAGCAAACCAATTGTAAGTAATATATGTTGGATTAATGGTAATTTAGCATTTTGGCATAAGTTTTAGTAATGATTTATTTTTTGGGTACTTGAAAATACACTGCTGGCCCAAATCTTAAGGCCAATAAACATAAAGAAAAAATATGCATTTTGCATTGTTAGACTCAACCACTTTTTTGAGAAGAGCTTCGAAAGATGAAAGTAACAAAAGGGAAAATTAAAAAAAAAAAAACTTGTTTAGCATTTAATAGGGAAAATGTGAATACTATGAAATTAGCCTCAATACTAGCTGGTCAAAAGTTTAAGACCATAACAAAAAGAAGTCCTAAGCATGGTAGGAAATGCCCAACAAGAGGTCTCGGTAGTGAGTTGTATGGTCATCATTGCAAATAACTTCGAACATTCACTTTGGCATGGTTGATATAAGCGTTTGCAGAAGGCTGGCTGGAATATTATTCCAAGTGGTGAAGATGGCTTCATGAAGATCGTGCACTGTTTGGAATTGATGTCCATTTCTATAGACTTCCCTTGCCATCCACCCCTAAACATTTTCAGTGGGTTTCAGTTCAGGTGAACACGCTAGATTGTCCAAAAGAATTGCATTGCTTGCCATGAAAAAGTCATTTGTCCTTCAGGCATTGTGGATTGCAGCATTGTCCTGCTGAAAGATCCAGTCATTTCCACACAAGCGAGGGCCTTCAATCAATAAGGATGGTCTCTAACATGCCAAAGTAGACAGCTGCTGTTTGATGCCCCTATATAACCTGAAGCTCCATTATTCCATGGAAGAAGAAAGCGTCCCAGATCATGATGGAACCTTCTCCACTGTGTCGTGTAGGAAATGTCTCCAGTGGGATATCCTTATCGTGCTAGTAACTTTGGAAGCCATCTGCACCATTCAGATTAAATTTTTTCTCATCAGAGTACAAAACTATCTTCCACTTTTCTACATCCTATGTTTGGTGCTTCTCAGCAAAGTTTAACCAAGCTGTTTTGTAGTGTGGAAGGACGTGTGGCATTTGAAGACATTTACGGTTTTTAAAGCCTTTCTCTTGTAGATACCCTCTTATTGGTCTTGAGCTGCATTCTGTGTTCGTTAGGACCTTAATCTGATTTGACAATCGGCTGGTGTCTTACTGGCCAACCCGTTATAACTTCTGCTCAATGCAGGTGATATTTTCTTGGGCTGACCACTTGAAATTCTCCTTCCATATCTATCAGGGTCTTTTAAGAAATGTGTAACAGCAGTTTTACTACACCCAATCTCACCAGCAATGGCACATTAAGAGAGGCCTTGCTTTTGCAGCTCGACAATTCTGCCATGTTTTTACCTAATGTAACACAGGAGATGTCAGTGGGAGATGTTGAAAATGCTAATGCTTGAACACAAATGACTAA
Organism: Tachypleus tridentatus; assembly: GCF_004210375.1. Taxonomy (NCBI): domain Eukaryota; kingdom Metazoa; phylum Arthropoda; class Merostomata; order Xiphosura; family Limulidae; genus Tachypleus; species Tachypleus tridentatus. The sequence goes on from NC_134834.1 coordinate 162,692,560, forward strand.
ATTTCATTACGAGTTTACCGATTAACACTTTGTTTCAGTATGGTCTTAAACTTTTGATCAGCTAGTATTTAGGCTAATTTCATAGTGTTCACATTTTCCCTATTAAATGCTGAAAAAGTGTATTTTTATTTTCGCTTTTCTTATTTTCATCTTTTGAAGTTCTACTCAAATAAGTGGTTGAGTCTAACAATGCAAAACACATATTTTTTCTTTATGTTTATTGGCCTTAAGATTTTGGCCAGCAGTGTATATTTAAATTTGGATAAGAAAAAGACTATTTACAACTGATTACCAGAATAATAATATCTTTAAGATTTGTGATCAAAGGTACAAGGATGTTATGCTGAATATAGTTTTTATCTTTTGCATCATATTGTGTTGAATCGAAATTCTCATTGCTTTTAAAAATTGAAATCATCCTTACATTTCTCAAACAGAAAATTGTAAATAGTTGGAATGTGCATATTTAGTGGAGTATCTGGCTTGGTATGCAGTTATTTTTTTAGATTTTATTGTGCAATCATTTATTGTCCTAAACAAATACAATTCATGATGTCTCGTGCTTCATTGGTGCTAAAGCCTTATTCAAAACTGAACCTTTGAGGTTCTATTTTAAGTAAGACTTTTGTTATTATTATATATATATTTCTACTCTGTTTAGCTTGTATACTTGGCTGTCATTATTATATTTTAAGTTGAAATCCTTAACTGCTTTTCTTTTGTGCTAATTTCAGTTTTGGACTGAAACTTAACTTTGTAGCTTCACTCAGAAGACCCCCATCCCACCTCCAAGTTAATATTTATTTCAGGTTACAACAAGGACATGAATCAAGCTACACTAATTTCTAATGTTTCCACATTTTTAAGCTGATCTTTAACAGTTAACAGTTTGAGATGCACGTTTGAAGAGTGCTATCTTCTCAAAGTTTTGATTCATTCCCAGATGTCCTGGTTGTGCCTGTATCAGGCCTTGACCAGTGAGTACTATTGATATTCTGGAGTTCTTTTTCTATTTACTCAAGGTGTAGCATTTTTTTTGTCTGTAACTATATTTTCCTTTAAATGGGTATGTATTTTTATTGTTCTTGTTTTCTTTCCATTTATAAATTAAACTTATTGTACTAAAGCTGTTTCCACTTGGAGAATGGGACTACTTTTTCAGTATTTCTTTCCCCTCATTTTTTGTGCTTCCTGAGATAAGAACTGTTTTGATTTTTATTTGATTTCTAAGTAGTTTTATCAAATAAAAGTAGTTTTTCTCCCGTTTTGAGTAAATTGGTTTCATTTCAGATGGAATCTGGAGGCACCGTACTGAGCACCAACTGGCAGGAGGTTGGCTCAAAAAATGTTGAAATAAAACCACCAGATGGCATGGAATGGAAAAAATGGGATTAAATTAATATTGTTTAGCATTGTAATGATGTATATTTGATATCACATTATTCATAGTGACTAAATTCTACAACTGATAAAGCTCCAATCTGAAATTTTATTTATTTAATAAACACTTTTCTACTGAACTCTAAAAATAACATTCATAGTGTTGTTCTGTAATTATTGAATATTTTATGCAGTATTCTATAGTACATACTTAGTTTTTAGTCATGACATAGCAGCTCATAGAATGGCTCTGTTTGTTTTGTTTTTCTTCAAGTTCAAACTTTTAGCTCAAAGCTCCATTATATCTTCATTTATGTGACATCTAATTACAGTTTTAATCTAAGGTGATCAAACACTTTCTTATTCTCATAGGCTAATTTTCTTTAATCCTTCCTTAAAGAATTTCAACTTGAGGGTAGGCTGAAAGAAATGAATGTATGTACCCTGTGCTTGTTATTGCTGACACACAAAAATATTGTTAATAAACAGGACTAAAATGTCTCGTACATTGATTCACTCTAATTCTGCCTAAAGGAATTTTAAATGATCCAGTTATTGAAGTATCTGTTTTGATACTTCCTACATCTTTCAGTACAAAGAAATAAAAATGTGGATTTGTATCATAAGACAAAATAACAATGATGATTAAAAAATTAATAATATTTAGTTTCTCCATCTTGTATGTTTCTAAAGTATCGTGAACACTTTTTTAATATTCAAAACATGTGCAACTATTGTATTTTAAAAATTATAAAACTTACTAGAAGTCAGTAATAAAGAACACTACAGTTTTCTATTGCATTTTAATATCTTATCAAGTTTAACGTTTCAAGTTTTAGTTGTTTGGTTGACAATTGTGTATATATCTTATACAGTATTATAATAAATAAATGAAAGTAAAGAGCTTAATATGTCAGTCCCCATTATACCCCCTATGGTCATAGGGATATATAGTTGGTATGACATATCTTATACGATCTTATAATAAATAAATGAAAAATAATATAATAAATATGTCAGTACATAGTTATATGTATGATATTAGAAAACGCATTGCTTCAAGCAGTCTTGATAGAAATGAAACAGACATCCTATAGCCCAATGATTTTCAAAAGGTAGCCCTTTCTTCTTCACGGGCAACCTTGAAGTCTCCCACTTTGTCCCTGGAGAAGAAATGTCTACCTTTCAAAAGCACTCGGGCTATCGGGTTTTTATTTCATAGTTATATGTAATTGGTATAACATATCTTATAATAAATAAGTGAAGGTAAGAAAAGAACTTAATAAATAGGTCAGTCCACAGTATACTTCCTTCATTCATAACTATATGTAGATGGTGTAACTTTTCACTGTACATTACAGTGGTAAGGACTGTTTTTAAGTGTGTATTCTGCCCAGTAGGTTTTTTTTACAGTGAATTTTCTGTTTTTAAAATAATTATTAAGCTACATAACATCTTTATGTGTAAAATGTTTACAGAAGTTTAATATGATCGAAATTAATTTTTTTACTTATTTGTTGTCAGTAAATAAAATATTACAAGGTAACAAGGACATACAATGTTTCCTCATACACAATTATATACATCTCGTTTTTTTTAACAAAAATATTCGTTTATGTATTTTTAAGACCTGTTGAAATTATTTTTGTTAAAACAAATAATTGGGAAGCAAAAGTACATTTCTATTAATAATGTTTACTTCAGAGTCAGCCTTACAACAAAATACCAGCATATGAGGGTCAGTTGTAAAACGGTGTTGTTTACTTCAGGATCAATCTTACAACGAAATGTTTACTTCAGAGTCAGTCAATATTCAGCTTTGGTCATGATGATGGATAAAACAAAATGTGGGATTTGGCTAACTAGTAAATAACTATTTGCTGTAAAATATTTAACAAAGATACAAGTGTTGCTACGAGTTAAGCTTCCAATTTTTATTTCATTCTTTTAAGTGGTGTGCCCAATCATTTGGTCGTACTTCTGTTTTACACGTTTTTTATAATATATATCATGACCTTTAGGATTGTAACTGTATTATTTGGAACATACCCATACTTTACAGAACCAACTAGATTTTTAAAAATATATGGTAGTAACTTTCCCTCTCTAAAACATTGTTAATAAATTCATCTATGGTAACGTCATTAAATCTAGATCAACAGTTTCTTGTCATCACCCGCTTGCGCTCCGTACAGCCGTATCATCATAATTTGCATTAATATCGTGTGACGCTTTTTCATTAGAATAATTTCATACAGTTTATCAAATTTATGTTTAAAAGTTAGAAATGAATAATAACCGTCCACCCGTATGATTATTTTAAATTTTAGTTAGAAACTGATATAGTTTGCTTGGCCTAAACAAACGTGCATATCAGCGGTTTTCACCCTTCAGTTAAGCAAATCAGCTGTCTTTACTCCGAATGACAAAAAATTAAAAGCAGTCCAATTTTACTGTAGGGTGAACCTGTAGTAAAAAGTTTAGGCCGATAAAAGCTCAAGCTGCTTTCTGCATAGACGTGCGAAAAACATTGTTAAAATCGAGCTGTTTTTGTTGAATATCTTTGCACATGTGATTTATATTTAGACCAAACTGATACCTGAGACTGTAGGTTGGGCCCGGCATGGTCAGATGGTTCGGGCCCTCGACTCTTTATCTGACGGTCGTGGATTCGAATCCTTGTCACACCAAACATGCTCATCATTTCAGATGTTGGAGCGTTATAGTGTGTTGACCAATCCGACTAGAGGTTGGTAAAAGAGTAGCCCAAGAGTTGGCGGTGGGTGGTGATGACTAGATATAAAATCAAAAATAATTTAATTCTGTGGAATTAAAACATTGAGGATTGACAAATTTACTTCTATTAAGATAACTATATTGGCAGTTGTTAATGAAGGCATCAATAGACTTCAACGTTTTGAAACTAAGAACATAATATCCTTATGGATTAAACCAATATTTTAATAATTCTACTGCTTTAAATTTCAGTAATTATTGTTGTATTGCTAATTTTTTCTTTATAGATAACTTGTCATGAAAGTAGGAAAACTAGAGGTAAAGGCAATAATAAAATTTTATTATTTTCAGAATTTTGTAGTCGATTAGATAATAGTTTTTATTCTAGTATTAGTATACGTAAATTATTTTTCAAAAAGATTTATCAATTTTATCTTCCTAAAATAAAAGCATTAATTAATGTAATAAAAAAATTTTGATTTTTCTGAACGATCATGCAAAACACTTGTAGATATAAAATATCGATTAAAAGTTAGTGATTTATCAAGTTTTGAAAAAGAGAAATTGCAATTAAAACCTTTATATTTGATAATTAATTTTAGTCAAAATATTTCAATGATTTGCAGATTTTAAAATTATTCATCAAGCTATAAAATATTTTTCCTTATGAATACCTCGTAATCTTAGGGTTGCGAGTTCGAATACCCATCACACCAAACATGCACTTTCAGCCGTGAGGGCATTATAATATGACGGTCAATCCTCCTATTCGTTGGTAAAAGAGTTGGCGGTGGATGTGATGACTAGCTGCCTTCCTTCTAGTCTTACACCGCTAAATTAGGAACGCCTAGCAGATAGCCCTCGTGTATCTTTGTCCGAAATTCAAAAACAAACCAAATGATCCATTATTATATAATTATAAAATATTTTAACTCGTTTAAATGTAGATAAAGTTAATAACTTACCTTGTGAGTTTGAAAATGGTTTATTTATTGATACTTTTCATAAATAAATTGTTACTCGTAATAATAAAATATTACGAGAAATTCTCATAAAAAGGATCTAAATACAGAATAGCAATAAAGTGTAATAATAATATTGTAAAATTTATTGAAAACAATATTTGTGGATATATTTTGAAACTCAACTAAATTACATCTTTTCCATCCAGATGGTTTCTGGAATGGATGTTTAACCTACTTAAAAATAAAATTATCCTGCATAAAATTAAAGAAATGCCATACAGATTTATAGTTTCATTAGTTAAAAAATATGATTGCAAGAAAAATAAGGCTAACTGTAACATTGGTGTCATTTGTGAAAAGTTGTATGCATTAATTACGATAAAAGAAATCAATAATACACAAATATTGAAAACATATTAACCACTCCAAATATACAATAATTAATAATTTCGTTAAAACTTATAATAAACTGTATTCTAAACAAATTCCTTATGTAAATTTACCTTTTCTTTATGCTATTTCCAAACTGCATAAATCAATTAAATTTAGATTCATTTCTAATTATTGGTGTTAATAACAACAATTTGGATAATAAAGAATAACCTATTTCAAAAGTTCTATGAAAGTTTGAACAAATAAATAATCAAACATTTGGCCACATTGTACATCGTAATTACATAAAAAGAATTAATCTTTGTTTTAAATTCATTAAAATTAATTCAATTCTGCTTGCCTTCTATAGAACTGGAAGAAAGAAAATTTAGCTCCAAAAACATAAAAGATATATTAAGTTTCTGTACTTACAATTATGTATTTATAAATGAACAGGCTTTTTAAACAAGTAATGGGAGTTAAGTATTGTACTTGCATAACAAATTTAATTCTTTCTCATAAAAATATATTTATTTAAAACTAGCAAATTCAGATAATTTTACTTTAACTTGCGGGTACACAGATTATTTAATTAGTATAAATAATCCTGGAATAATTTTATTAAGACTATTTATCCAGCAGAATTAGAATTTCGAAATATTTCAATATCTCATACAGAAGTACATTATTTAGATTTAGAAATTAAAATAATTTTTAAGAATGTTAATGTTTTTGATAAAAGAAAATATTTTGTATTTCCAATTTATGTTTACCCTCTTTTAATAGTAATGTACTATACCTTTCTGTAATAAGCATTGAGACTTCGCAACTATTCAGATATTGTAAAATTTGTAATAAATTAAAATATTTTATCAGTAAAGTTGAAATACTGATAGAAAAATTAATAGTTAATGGATTTAACGAAGAAACTTTGAATAAAAGTATTAAATGTTCTGTAACAAATATAAGAATGTATTAAATAAATATAAAGAAATAAAAATTAGAAAAATTTTACTTAAAATTTCTTATAACGTTTTAGTTATGAATAAGGCCCGGCATGGCCAGGTAGTAAAGGCGTTCAACTCGAATCTGAGGGTCGCGGATTCGAATCCCCGTCTCACCAAACACGCTCGCCCTTTCAGCCGAAGGAGAGTTATAATGTGACGGTCAATCTCACTATTCGTTGGTAATAGAGTAGCCCAATAGTAGCTGACTTCCCTCTAGTCTTACACTGCAAAATTATGGACGGCTAGCGCAGATAACCCTCGAGTAACTTTTTACGAAATTCAAAAACAAAAAAAAAGTTATGAATAAGGTAATTTAACCTGTTCAATGCGGTAGACGAGATAACTCGTCCAAGCCAATCGGTAACACAGTGCCACGGACGAGTTAATTCGTTCTCAATAATACCTAACGTCAACGCTAGATGTCAGCACCACACATGCATTTGACCTACTTGCATATTGTGTTTACTTTCGATCCAAAAGGGCATCAAGAAAAAGGTTACAAAATGAAGAAGCATTACAGATGTATTTTGAACTTGGTTCGGAGTTGCCGTTGCAGCTGAAATACTTGCACATAAAACCTTGTTTAGAGTATGAAAGTCACAGTAGACTTAATAAATGGGCGGTGGTTGGGAGCTATTCTAGCTTATTTAAATAATTGGATGGAACTCTATATACTAGTGTAATTCCTTTACTGGGCTACCAATTAGTGCTTTTCTATGAAAATAGGGACTGAAATGTTAACTTTAATTTTTAACTTACTTAACACCACATGGTAACACCTCATTCTTCTTGTTTTTATTTTAATGTCAATTTTTCTTCTTTACTTTGGAGAGCAGTCACTTTCATACAACTGTCTGCAGGCAGTGAAAAGTGATCCAGATGTGGGAGGTTGTGGGATTAAGCACCCAAATAACGCTTTCCTAATCTCTATATCTATTGCTACTATTTTATTTCTGGCCAGGCATGGCCAAGCGTTTTAAGGCGTGCGACTCGTAATCTGAGGGTTGAGGTTCGCATCCCCGTCGCACCAAACATGCTCGCCCTCCCAGCCGTGGGGGCGTTATAATGTGACGGTAAATCCCACTATTCGTTGGTAAAAAAGTAACCCAAGTGTTGGCGGTTTGTGGTGATAACTAGCTGCCTTCCCTCTAGTCTTACACTGCTAAATTAGGGACGGCTAGCACAGATAGCCTTCGAGTAGCTTTGTGCGAAATTCAAAAACAAAAACAAAGCATTCAAAGGCCATTGGGGATATACCTATTAAGGTTACACCTCATGCTATTTTGAATTCATCACGAGGAGTTATTATTGAGATGGATTTGAAGAACATCCCAGAGTCGCTGGTTTCTCCACCCAAGGAGTTTCTGCAGTGAGGCGTATATTCACTCGCAAAGATAGAATTATAGTGTCAACCAATGTCCTCATTCTCACATTTATGTCACCACGTCCGCCTGCCACCATCAAGGTAGGTTATCTTAATTGCAGAGTATGTCCATACATGCCAAATCCTCTCCGATGTTTCCAGTGTCAGCAGTTCAGTACTGGAAGACGTCATGTCGTGGTTCCTTGACGTGTGCTTGTTGCAGTGGAAAGGACCACGATGCCTAAGAGCGTGAAACACACCATCATAGCATCAACTACAATGGCTCTCACCCGTCCTACTTTCGTTCTTGCCCTAAATGGTTGGAAGAAAAAGAGATGCAGCATTTGAAAACGATTCATAACATTACTTATCCTGAGGCTCGAAAATTGCTGTCCACCACCTCATCTTGGACATATGCTGCTACACTTCGTTCAACAGTAACTGTGGAAGTGCAGAAAGATCTCTCTGTGCCTCCAAAAGAATCGTTCTCCAAACAAAGGAAAAGTCTTTTGACCTCCATGGTTAAAAAAGTTTATGAATCAACTTCAATACCTCCCTCTGTCCCTTACATACATTCCAACAAATCCCAAGATCCTCATCCTTTTGTTATAGGTACAGGCAATTCCTCGGATACATCTTCTTCTTCCACCCCAAGATGCAAAAAAATCATTCGTTCACGTCCTCAGTTACTGGAATCCTCTTCCATCAGCAAAGACCTGCCCAATCGACCCAGGGAAGGATCCTGGAGGTCGATAAACTTCCTCCGAATAAGGACAGTAAGGAAAAAAGACGTGGTCCTAAACAGAAGGGTTCTCCACCCAATTCGCTTATACGTAAATAAAAGTGGCCACCCTGATACAATGAAACTGTCGAGGTTTACATTCTAATCTGGATGACATCAAAACACTGATTGTTTCCTACCATCCTGTATGTCTTTCCTTACAGGAAACATTTCTGAAACCTGCTGATACAGTCACCTTTCGGCCATTTTCTTTGTATAGAAATGACAGGCTGTGTGATGGACGAGTGCATGGAGGGGTGGCACTCTTAGTTGATCAGCATGTGCCCACCCTGTCTTTGCCACTTGACACATTCTTGGAGGCCGTAGCCATCCGTGTTTCCTTGGGTCATACCATCACTGTTTGTTCTCTCTACCTGTCGCCTGGAGAAGAGACATATGATCAATCAGACCTTGATGTTCTCATTGAACAGTTGCTGTCTCCCTTTTTCATCCTGGGAGACTTTAATGGACATCATTCCCTCTGTGAAGTGTTGATATTGATAGGAGGGGTCGCTCTGTAGAGCATATGCTCTCTGACCACAACCTTTCTCTTTTCAATACTGGTTCTTCTACTTATATTCATGCACCTAGTTAGTTCTTTACTGCTATTGATCTCTTAATTTGCTCACCTTCATTATTCTCTCATTTTTCATGGAGGGTTGACAATAATCCACGAGACAGTGATTATTTTCCTATTATCTTGAGAGAGATTGGCCGTGGTCGATGCCACTCGATCCGTGTGCCCCGGTGGAAGCTGAATCAGGCAAACTGGCCCTCTTTCACTGCTCTTGCAGAACTTGATCCTGCCATCATCTGTAAGCCATCAATAGACGATTGTGTGGCAGCAGTAACTAACTGTATTATACAAGCAGCTGTTCAATTTATTTCTAAACCTTAAATATGTTTTCCACTATATCCTCGTCCATGGTGGAATCCTGCCTGCCACATGGCACGGAAGGCTCAAAAACGGGCCTGGGATACTTTCCGTAAATATCCCACACTTTCGAACCGCATCGCTTTACAGCAGTCCCATGCACATGCTTAGTGGGTAAGACGTCAAAGTCAGAAGGAATCTTGGATTAAGTTCACAGCTGGCATATCTTTTACCACCAGTTCCAAAGTCATATGGGACAAGATTTGAAAGGTCAGTGGGCAATATAATTCTGTCTCTCTCTCGATTTTGCTCTCTGACGGCCAGGGAGTAGCTGATACCCAGAGCATCACCATTACTCTAGGTGAAAGCTTTTGCCAGGTATCTTGCACTTCTGCTGCTTCTTCCACCTTCTTAGCCATCAAGACTCGGGCAGAGAAATAATCTCTTTCCTTTCGAGCTGATTGTCTCTGTGGCTATACTGGTCCCTTTACACTGGTGGAACTCAAACTGTCCCTTCATTGGTCTGGCAGTACATCAGTTGGACCTGATGATATACACTATGACATACTGTGCTATATAACTCCAGCTTCTCTTGCTATTCTTCTGATTGTTTTCAATTGGATCTAGTAGGAGAATGTTTTTCTTGATGCATGGCGCCAGGTTATTGTCCTACCTTTCTGTAAACCTTTATGCCACACATCAAGCAGCTACGGGTCAAATGTATAAGAGCACTGAACATCCACTGTGTCCTCTGTTCCACCACTTGGGGAGCAGATCGACCTTCTATGCTAAAGATATATCATGCTCTTATTCGATCGAAACTCGACTGTGGATCACTGGTCTATGGCTCTGTCAGACCATCGGCCTTAAAGATTCTAGACCCTATTCACCATCAATGATATCGACTTTGCACTGGGACTTTCTGCACTTCCCTAGTTCAGAACTTATACATGGAGTCTCTTGAACCTTCTTTGCACCTCCGCCGTTTGCAACTGTCTTTATTATATGCTTCAAAACTTCGTTCCCTACCAAGGCATCCCACCTAGGGTTATGTTTTCCTTTCTTGGTGGGCCATGCTTTTTCAAAACAGACGGTCTGCCATTGCTCCTTTTGGCCTTCGTATCCAGGCGCAGTTGAATGAATTGGGTCTGTCCTTGGATAACATTGCTGTATCCACTGGTCAGCCCATCCCACCATGACTTATTACATTCCCCAAATGTGACCTATCTTTCAGTCATCTGAGGAAAGTAGACACTTCTGATTGGAAATACTATCTACAATTTGCTGAACATCTTTGGACCATCCTTCAATTCCTATTTATACGTATGGTTCGAAATCAGGTGACTGTGTAGGCTCTGCCGTGGTTTGTTGTGGTTCTGTGGTTGCGCGCAGAATCTCCTCTACAGCTTTTGTGTTCACTGCTGAATTGTACGCCATTTCTCTTGCCCTGGATCACATAAAAGCTAAGCAGTACTCAAACTGCACTATTTATAACGACTTGCTTAGTTCTCTACTGGCCCTGGAATCGCTTAACGTTGGTTCACACTCTGTTCTCGCCGATATTCAAACCGACTGGCCAATTTCTCTTTAACATTTACTTCTATCTAGTTTTTCTGGATACCGGACCACGTTAGTATTCGCGGGAACGAGCTCGCCGACACTGCAGCTGAATCTACCTGTTCTGTCACTATCACCGCTGTGCCTGTTCCATATATGGACTATGGTCCTGTATTCAAGGCTTAGGCTCCGTGTCAGCTGGCAGTCGATTTGAAGTGAGCAACGCAAAGACAACCTTTTCCAACTAAAACCCTATATTGGACTTTGGCTGTCTTGCTTCCGTAAGGATCGGAAAGAGGAAGTTGTTCTAACTAGACTACCTGTTGGTCACAGTTTTTTAACTAATTATTTTCTTTTATCTAAACTGATGCACCAGTGTGTTGTCTGTGTGATACTTAGGTCACAGTAAACCACATTTTACTTTCTTGCCGTTGTTATGACTCTCAACAAATGCGCCATTTTCACCATATTCTGTCCCAAGGTTTGTCCGTAACGTCACACAGTGTTATTGGTGATGGTGACACCGTCCACCTTTGAAAGGTTTTTAGTTTTTTAAAGCCCATCAATCTTTTTAATGCTACTTATGTTTTTTTAATTTATACATTAAACCTGTTTTAATGATATTCTCTTTTAAGAATCACAGTACATCTAGTTTGATTTGAAAATAGAATATGACTGTAAAGTCAAATGACTAGAAACCAGGACTGGAAAAGCCAACTTCAAGTGACTAACGCTGCTCTACGAACTGCCTGTTTGAACAACTTATTAGTCTTTCTGGCGAGTTATGATAATTACAGTTACGCTACAACTTTACAACTTGAATTACTGTAGTTTTTCTCTTAACGTTGTAGACTAGATGTAAACATTGGTTTTATGCTATTTATGTTTTTTTTAACTTTGTTTTGTTTTAACTTAATTTTCTTTTATGAATTTTACTAAATTTACTTTTAACTCTTTACCGTATGTTTGGCACAGATAGTTTAGCTGCTTTGTGTCGTAAAACACTAAATCAAACAACCAACCAAACATAGGATACATTTTATATCCCAAATTATAGCTTGTACCCTGCGATCTTTTCAATTAGCACAGCGTTTTTTTTTTTAATGGAAGCTGAGGACGAGTGTATCTCAAACTACGCCACTTGAATAATGCAGTAAACAACTACTTTATTCTTGTGTATTCTATCTGGTGTTGGTGACTCACAACATACAAGGAGATTGTTACAGAGAAATATTTTGTTTCGTTATCTATCTTTCAAACCTGGTAGAGAAAATTCACAATATTTTCCCCCAGATTAGTTCGAGTTTCCTACTATTAGGTATTAGGCTCATTATTACTGTAGATTTTGCTGGGCTAAAATAGTAACATTATAATATTAGCGCCTGACTACAAGGCAGTATTGTGTAAATTTCTGAGTAATTTATTCTCGGATGGATGAATTACAGACTGAAACAACTGCGTGGTGAGATCATCATCTGGATGTTTGATTCAGACCATTTAGAGGTAAAACTAAATGCGAAAGTTGAAAAGCTTACAGGAGAAGCCTCTTTATCAAATCCAAAACAACTATTGGTAGGATAACGCCTGTTCGCTACCAGTAAGTAGTGATCTTGGAAGGTGTTCACTGACGTTCAGATGGAATGAGATTGCTGAAGAAGAACGTACGTACCATATGAATAAACAAACTTATCTGATACACACATAGATTTCAGGTCATGCTTTTATTAAAGGAGCATTCAATCCAACAACTCGAGGAGGTTCACGTGTTGAATAAAAAAAATTACACAGAAACAACTGAATACAATCAAATAGTCTTCTATTTATACACAGTCGAGCATTTCATCGATAATGAAACCCTTTATCTTGAAATAACATTAAGTCAAAATCATTTAATGTTTCGTTTTGAAGATCTAGGAGTTCATTAAAAAGGTCTTCTATTATATTCAGTAACATAGACAAAACATATGTTATCCACTAAATTAACACGATAAATCCTTTCAGTCGTAATCTGTATATCTTTATTAACAAATTTTTTGAGTAACTTTAAGCATTTTCAAATCTACTATTTATTCCGTACAGTTAACATTCCTCATTTTTCTTTATAGATTACTGAACCTTAAGTGAGACGCTGGTAGATCAAATGATAAATATCATTAACAAGAGGAACGGCCATGTTAGGTATCCAATTTGTGAATAGCAGACCCACGAAGGTCATGTTTTCTTGAGTAGTTTAACAGCATGAATGATTTGATTAAAAAGTAAACAGTCGTAATGGCATTACTATTCGTTCTACCTCAACTCAAGCTATGATTATCGAATCATATTATAATTTTGAATATAAGTTGGTTACTTAGCATGCAAGTACAAACTACTTTCAGTCGCAATAAACGGACACTGAATCCTGTTCATACACTAGGATCAGTGTAAGATACAAATGTCTTCAGTTTTTTATCGCAGTTCAGTGAAATAGTAGGTGCATTGGAATCGAAATATACTCTTCAAAAAAAGAAACGCAAAAGGCAAAATTTGAGACATTGATAACAAGTTTATTCCGGGTAGTTCTGTATGACATGTGTGAAACTTTGCACATTCACTGCTGAACATCCAAAGTCTGCAAAGGCGAAGTCCACGCTCACTAGTTGAAGTTTAACGTCACTCAACGTCAATAACGAGTATGCCCCCCGTGAGCATCAATAACTGCTTGGCATCTCCTGCCCAAGAAAGCGATGAGATGACGAATCACATCCTGTGGAATGGCTGTCCACTCAGCCTGCAAAGCTACTGCAAGCTGAGGTTGAGGTAGAGTCTGCGGTTGAGGTTGTCACCGTCGCAGACGTCGGTCCAACTCGTCCCAAAGATGTTCGATGGGGTTTAAATCTGGTAATCTGGAGAGCCAGGGAAGAACGTTGAGGTTGTGGTGTCTCAAGAAGACAGTGGTGAGTCGGGCTGTGTGAGGACGGGCGATGTCATGTTGAAAAACGTCATTGACGTTCACCATGATGGGTTGCACATGGTTCCTAAGAATCTCGTCGACGGTTGCGTACGGTCTGATCGGAAATCCTACGCAGCCCTGGTATGGTTGAGGCAGTAGACGTCGCAGTGGTGGTCCTATCCCGAAGGTGACGTAATCGGATGTTGCGATCCTGTGCGGGCGTGGTCACACGAGGTCTGCCAGATCGTGGACGGTCACGAGTTGATCCATGTTGTTGATGACGATTCCATAGCCTTGTGATGGTGCTTGGGTGGGCATTCACAGCTCTGGCAACATCTGATCGAGATTCGCCTGCTTCCAATCGACCAATGGCGTTGTTGCGTTGTGCTTCAGTCAGTCTTGGCGTAACTGTATTGCGTGTCGGTGGCTTAACACTGAGCTATGGAAACTGAGAACCCGTCACTTTTATAGGGATTTTGCACATGTTGCATTTGCAGAACATGCAGATCTCTCAAACAAATTTATTGGACACGAATGCGTTTTGGCGAAAAATCCGATGTTTTCCGTCGTTTTCAAAGTGCACAACTTTTATTGTCATTTTGGTCTGACAATCAGTGCCTAAACACGTGTAACATCACATACTCTGAGCTTGTAACGTTATTACATATATTTCTCTTAAAAATAACAAAAATATCCCTTTTGCGGTTCTTTTTTGAAGAGTATATAATGATAGAGCAATTATTGTTTTTTTTTTTATTTCACGCAAAATTAGGCGCTAGCCGTCCCTAATTTAGCAGTGCAAGACTAGAGGGAAAGCAGCTAGTATCATCACCGCCCACCGCCAACTCTTGGGCTACTCTTTTACCAACGTATAGTGTGATTGGTCGTAACACTATAACGCTCCCACGACTGAAAGGCTAGCATGTTTGGTGTGAAGGTGATTCGAACCCGTGATTCTCGGATTACGAGTCTAGTGCCTTTAACTATTTGGCCATGCCGGGCCGAGAGCAATTATATGAGGAACTTTATTATTCCAGGAAAAGCACGATTACACATGCAATTTTGCAATAACTCATGTTTAGTAACAAAATATTATTTGGTCAAATGAACTGATACCTTTTATACATACAAACGTGTAGCCAACATCCTCTCTTGTGGATTGATCAATTAAAGATTTTTAGTTTTTAATACCTTCAGTTATTTCATGATATTCGAAAATAAGTTAACAGTTAACCACCACCTAGTTAAATAAAATGGCTTAAAAGAAGAATTCACATTCGAAAGCCCTGAACCTAAAGACTTTTCCAAATTTAGTTGGACCTCCCAATGGTATTGCTTGTGCTTTACTTTAAACAAACTATCGTCATTAACACTTAATCCTTTATTTATTGTGAAAATTCCGATTGTCTTCGATTTTACTGTATTTCTCAACAGAATAAGCTAAATACAAGCGCTTCGTAAAAAATAATTTTTATTCAAAATACCTGAATTTAGAAAGTTAACGCTTTCTTCCAAATTTAGACCGTCTTTAACTTTGTTGAATAAAATAAATTTACATTTTTAGCAGTAGAAGCGATACAATTTTTTACATTGAAGTCATAATGTACCATTCTCGACTTTTGGGTGAAATAACGAAAATCGAAGATTTCACAATTCATTTTTCTTTAAATACTCACTTTTGGCGTTTTCTAGATGAAAACACAAGATAATTTTTCAGAATTTTCTTGAAATATTTTATTTTGATGTTATTGTTTTAGAAACGTTCACCAAAAGTCTCAGCGCTTATCCTTGATTTATTGCAAAAATTTCGATTGTCTTCGATAGTATTATACTTCTTACCTTCTAGATGTATATTTGCGGATTTACAAAGCTGGAACTTGGGTTTCGATACCAGTGGTGGGTAGAGCACAAATAGGTTATTGTGTCGCTTTGCGCTTAACTGTAATCAACAACAACTATACTTGTCAAGAAAAAAAAATTAATACAAGGCCTTTAAAATTGCGAACTTTAATTCAAAATTCCTAAATTTAGAATGTTACTACCGATTGTTTCCAAAATGTAGGCCATCTTTAACTTTGTCTTTATTCTGGAAAGATAAATTTGCATTATTTTAGCAATGGAAGCGATGAAATATTTTCGTTAAAACTGCAAACTTTTCTTGAATTTTGGCATTTTTCGAAAAAATATATTATCAAAACTTCAAAATTGGCCAAAATCTTAAGGCCAATGAACATAAAGAAAAAATATGCATTTTGCGTTGTTAGACTCGACCACTTATTTGAGTAGAGCTTTAAAAGATGAAAATAAGAAAAGGAAAATAAAAATAAAACACCTTTTTAGCATTTAATAAGGAAAATTTAAACACTATGAAATTAGCCTCTATACCAGCTGGTCAAAAGTTTAAGACCACACCAAAAAGAAGTCCTAAACAGGGTAGGAAATGCTCAACAAGAGGTCTCAGTAGTGAGACGGCCGTCATTGCGAATAACTTCAAACATTCACTTTGGCATGGTCGATATAAGCGTTTGCAGAAGACTGGCTGGAATGTTATTCCAAGTGGTAAAGATGGCTTCACAAAGATCATGCACTATTTGGAATTGACGTCCATTTCTATAGACTTCTCTTGCCATCCAGCCCCAAACATATTCAGTGGGGTTCATTTCGGTCCAAAAGAATCACGTTATTCGCCATGAAAATGTCCTTTGTCCTGTGGGCATTGTGGATTGCAGTGTTTTCCTGCTGAAAGATCCAGTCATTTCCACACAAGCCAGGGCCTTCAATCAATAAGGATGCTCTCTTCGACATGCCAAAGTAACCAGCTGCTGTTTGACGCCCCTGTATATCCTGAAGCTCCATTGTTCCATGGAATGAGAAAGCACCCTAGATCATGATGGAACCTCCTCCACTGTGTCGAGTAGAAAATGTTTCCGGTGGGATATCCTTATCGTGCGAGTAACGTTGGAAGCCAGGTTAAATTTTTTCTCATCAAAGAACAAAACCTTCTTCCAGTTTTTACGTTCCATGTTTGGTGCTTCTCAGCAAAGTTTAACCAAGCTGTTTCGTGGTGTGGAAGGAGGCGTGGCCTTTGAAGAAGTTTACGGTTTTTAAAGCCTTTCTCTCGTAGATGCCGTCTTATTATTCTTGAGCTACATTCTGCATCCGTAAGGGCCTTAATCTGGTTCGACGATCCGCTGGTGTCTTGCCGGACAACCCGTCGAATCCTCCTGCTCAACGCCGGCGAAATTTTCTTGGGCCAATCACTTGAAATTCTCCTTCCGTATCCCTCACGGTCTTTTAAAAAATTTGCAACAGCAGTTTTACTACGCCTAATCTCACCAGCGATGGCACGTTGAGAGAGACCTTTCTTTTGCAGCTCGACAATTCTGCCGCGTTCAAACTCTGTCAACTTTTAGCCTTTGCCATGTTTTTATCCAAGGTAACACAGGTGATATCAGTGGGAGATGTTGACAACGCTTATACTTGAACATAAATGACTAAATTTCATTACGTGTTTACCGATTAACGCTTCGTTCCAGTATCGTCTTAGAAACTTGTGACCAGCTAGTATTTAGGCTAATTTCATAGTGTTCACAATTTCCTTTAAATGCTAAAAAGTATTTTATTTTATTTTATTTTTTCTTATTTTCATCTTTCGAAGTTCTACTCAAATAAGTGGTTCAGTCTAACAACGCAAAATGCATATTTTTTCTTTATGTTCATTGGCCTTAAGATTTTGGCAAGCAGTGTATATTTATATATATATATATGAGGTGTGATCATAAAGTTCTAAGACTTCACTTTTACTTCGAAGAGTAATGTGCATACTTCAGTGTTACATGCTATCCCCTACAAAGTGATCTCTCCCAGGTGATATTTGTGCCAACGTTTCTGTCATTTTCGGAAGCAATGCTGGAAGTTTACAACTGTTGTGAGACTAAGTTCTGCTTTCACATTATTATTGATGGTTGGAATGTCACCAAATCTCTTTCCTTTCAAGTTAATATTGGTTTTTTGAGAACAGAAAAAAATCTCATGGGGCAAGATCGGGAGAATACGATGGGGGGGGGGGGGTATAATAGAATTTTTTTTTTTTTTGCCAGAAATTTTTGAATAAACCGAACAGTGTGTGAAGGCGCGATATAGGAGAAGTGTCTATTTCATCAGCAATTTCGCGGATAATTAGTCGTTGATCATTTCGATGTTTTTCTTTCACCTTAGCGACCATTTCATCAGTGGACGATGTCGATGGTCCCTCAGAACTTGGGTCATCTTTGACCAATTCCCGGCCATCTTGGAAGCGTTTTATCCACTGACAAACGCAGCCTTACTTAAGCAGTGATCACCAGAGACAGTTTTTAACATTTCGAAGATTTCTGTTCTTCCTTTACCATTTTTCACACATAACTTGATGCAAACACGTTGCTCGTCTTTTCTGTCCTTGTTTATTACGACAGGGACAAGAGATACATCTGTTTACGAACATGTTTTTCGCAACACGGGTATAAGGTTTGGAGAAATGGCCTGTTGGTGGGGTACTTCACTATTTGTACTTTGTACACGCCACAGGAAAGTTCACTGCCTCTGTACTGGCACCTGTAACAGAAGTCTTAGAACTTTTTGATCAGACCTCGTATATACCCTATAATACTGATGTGTTTTAGTTCTTTTACAACATAATTTGCAAAGTCCATGAAAACTTCCAAGTCATTTAAATAGTGGTTAGCGTGGCGAATATTTATCTGAAGGTCCATGGTCCGCATCTCTCTGTACGGTTATGGTGGCATAGAATAGTAATACTCAAATGGCACTATTCAGTTACAGTAACCCAATGGTTTGAATATGTGCTTTTGACTATGTACTTTCCCTTTAGTATATTAGCTCAAAATAAAGGGCATTTAACATATATAGTCACTGTGTAGCTTTATGATACTATCCATAAGTAACACAAACATTTTTCTCTTTGATTGCCAGATCTACGACTCAACTAAAAACAGAAGCTATACTATTAAATGGCTTTCCTGTTGTCCAAATACCTTACATCACTTTGATTCTTAATCTGCTTGCAATTATTTTAAAATTAGTTATTTTCTAACTCTTTGGGTCATGAATGTTTTAGTGGTTCGAGCGCTGGATTATGCATTTGAAAGTCCGTGATTCGCGTTCTTTAGCCTCAAAAATAGCTCAACAAGGTTTGTGATTATGACTGCGTTATAAGAGTGACAGTCAAATTTCATTATTCTATTGAAGTAGTCAAACCGTTGCCGATAGATTCTCTTGACTTGCTGTCTTCTTTGAAACAACTCTTGTTGGGAGAAAACATTGAGTCTATTATTTTTTATCAATTCTTATACAATAAATTTTTAAAAATGTTGGTTTTATAGAGAGGCAAATTTCATTTCACTACGCCATTGCTAATAACTTTTGTACACATGCGATGGGGTGTAAACTTACTTTTGTTGACATTACACGTGATAACCACATGTATTTTACTTTGCTTCGGTGGCTCAGTGGTAAATCTGAGGACCTATAACGCTAATAATGCTGTAAACGATATTTAAACCTCCAAAGACATATATATTGTAAACGGCATTGGAACCTTCTAAGGTGTGTATGATCTAAACGATATTTAAATACGTAATTTAATTTCAAACAAACACTATTAACTGAACATTGGATCCAACATCTATTAGACTTGCCTTGCAAAAATTAACAGGTTTGGTGATAAAGTTTAAAACAATCACTATTAATTTATGATTACTGTTAT
Organism: Tachypleus tridentatus; assembly: GCF_004210375.1. Classification (NCBI taxonomy): domain Eukaryota; kingdom Metazoa; phylum Arthropoda; class Merostomata; order Xiphosura; family Limulidae; genus Tachypleus; species Tachypleus tridentatus. The sequence continues at coordinate 162,712,291 of NC_134834.1, forward strand.
CTCTCATAACTGAACAAAATGGAAGGGGAGAACATTTCCTTTGGAAAATGAATTTAAGTCTAATTTGTTTAGGTTAGATGAAAAAGGAATATCTCGCGTTACTTTCTGTTGCAGTGTTTGTAAGATACCTCCAATTAAGATCTACATCCATTGATCACCTTTTCATGCCTCCTTAACAAAATAAAAAAAGGATAATAATTTTGACAATGATAATACTTTTGTATAACTTCTAAAGATTATGAATTTTTAAAGTGCCTTAGAAGTATTAAAATCACACGTTAAATCACACAAAGTAATAAAAGACGATAACTTGTTGACAACAATTTCTGCATGTGTGTAATCTGTCTCTCTTTATGAATAGACTTGACTTTCAAGGATATGATCTGAGCACTGATGCAAAACATCTCAGATAAACCACACGAAGAGTAAATAATACCCAGTTATAGAAATATTTATTATTACAACCAGTATGTACATACAAATCCAACATAGGAGCCAGGAATTAGGTGGAAGATATGTGAAATCTTCGACAATGCCCAGGTACATTGAAAACAATTCCAACAACACAACCTTAAGTTATACATGTATTGTAAAAACTTTATGAAGATATCATTTTGTTAAGTTTAACCACAGAGATAGCACTTTGTTACACATCACATTTATCTTCTTTTAATACAATGAAAAAAACTGATTTGGTGTTGCAAAACACACAAATCAAGCACTTAGAAATTAAACGAGATTAAAACTTTCAATACTAAACACATTTTACATCACAATTACAAATTATTCAGTCGCTATACATCCTGACAAATCTACCAAGACCATACCCTTATATTATCATACTTACATATCCCTGGAGACTAAAAAAACGTGTTTCTTTTACTTAATGAAATACCCTCCAATAACACTTTCACGGGTACATGTTCTGTTTCATAGTCAAATGAACGTTCACTGTTCGTAAAGAATATGTAGTTTGGATTGAGGATTTTTTCTTTTTGTATTGATCTTTAACGCCTTTCCATAAGCTCATCACCAAGCAACATTTAAGAAAGAAAATTATACAAATATATCCAAAATGTTCTAATACACACCCACTGTTTTCAATTTTACGATGATAGCGATTTTTCTGACAGCATTTTCTTTAAGTAACCGTGTCCATTTTGGACGGAAATTAGCAGCACTGCATTAACATTGTAAACTTAATTTATATTCTAAACAGGGTGAGGTACTCGTAACCTTCTAATAAAGACATTAAAACTACTAAATAATGTTTCACATGACGGCGACTTTTTTTGTGTAGAATGATTTAACCGATCAAGTCTATAAAACCTGGATCACAGAAATATACAAAACAGCTTAAACATAAAGGTTTGTTGTGTTACATGTGGCTTACTTTGTTTTCCTTTATGGAGGGGGGCTATGTATTTTTGTATAAGTATTGTTAAAATAAACTATTTGAAAATCTGTTCACAAAACTCAGTGATTTACTCTCTTTATGCAAACAACAATAAATTAAGATTTCATATCTTGTCTTTTAAAAAGTGTACCAAATGAAAACATATTTCAACTACTTGCTCGTTAGAATATGACAATTAGAAAATAAAAAGTTGGTTTGAATCTATTATAAATTCGACTCTTAAAAGTCAATATTATCTCATTTACATAAAAATGATGTATAATTTTTATAAAAATATATACCATAGCCCAAGGTTATATATAACGTGTGTTGTTGTTTTTTTTATAGTTAGCACCGTGATTTTAAACTTACAAGATAAAAGGTAAAAAGTGTATTTCTTCATATTTTATCACTTCATATTAATTAGTTATATCAACATACGTTCATTCGTAAGACAAATACAAACCAATTGCCAGTCAACTGTAAAAAAATACTGCCGAGTAACAGTGTCCAGATAGCATTCCTTACCTTGTTAACCAATACAGAAAAATCCTCGTCATCTAATATCAATATATATATAATCTATATTTATCTATAAACCTAATTTCTTTTATTTACAGAACAAGTTTTAGTCATCCACATATCCAGGAAACAAGTAAAAAATCGTAAAGAAAGATTTTTTTTCTTTTACTGATTTTAACAAAATGGCTACTGTAAAGTAGCCATGTGTCTTATGTACATATAACCAGATCATAGGAATGCTCAAATATATTTTAAGTAGCATCAACAAGTTTGTTGTGGAAAGAGAAGGTAACTACATCAAGGCACAAGTTTAGTGGTCAACACACAAGAAGAAGAAATGACAGTTTGTATCGTAGGCAGAGTAAGGTGTGGATCCCCATATTTGAGGAAGGTAAAGTATGAAATCTGGCAGTTTTTAAAAATAAACCAACACATTTGTTACGTTTACATTATGTAACATGAAACAAGAAAGCTATTGAAAAGCTAGAAATATAAGTTAATTTAAAGCCTGATAATTTGTAAAAATGAGAAATCAAGAAACCATTTTTTCTTATTTTTGCCGTCTCTTTTTTCTTCTTCTGAAGAGAGACGGGCCTTTAAGTAATAGTTTTCTAAAGCAACACTATAATACAACTCCATCACTGTTATATTTTGTGTTTGTTTTTTTTAGATGGTCATAGACGAATACTAAAATAACATTATTTATACAGAACTCGTATCGCTTTCATCACAACATTAAGCCAGGAGTACATTATACATCACTATATACATATTAAAATTCACAAAATTTAAAATAGACAAATGATCACACGTCTTAAAAGGTTAAATTTCTCTTTACTGCTTGACACAACAATTTCCTAACCGTAAATATGCAACACAACAATATTTCTACTTGGTCACTAAAACAATCCTGAATGACGAATTCAATATTACAAACTACGGTCTCTTGGTGGCAAAATGTGTGACACATTTAGAAACCTAGCTAGCATTACGTAAACGTACAACACAAAATCTCATCAATGAACATTTGATATTATTAACCATTTCTTCTTGTGTCCCTTTGTTTTGTCGTTTATACAATATTTTCACTCTATGTCTTTTTAACCGACGAAGTTCATAGAAAAAATAAATAAAATTGTTTGGAATATATGTGGATTACAGATGACGGTTATGTATTACTCATACATACGAAAACAGTTTAAACAGAATTTTCTCCGTCTTTTCAACAACGACCAATGTTTCTGTCGTTTATAAGCGACCATAAGCATCGTTTTCTCTTGAAGTTTTTCATGTTATAATGTGTGGAATGACTTTTTACATTTCTCTGTTTTTTCCTATAGCAATAAACCAACACACGTCTTAAAAACGCAACTGTAAAATCAGATGTTTCTGAATATAAATATAAAGTTTTTGTTATATATTAATAACCCGAAGTACGTCAAGCACCAGAACAATCAATTTCGATGATGTCTTTTGGAACGTCAACAAACTGGTAAACTAGTCTTTGGCCGTCAACTTTTGCCAAGATTCCTCTTTGGTAATAATACCTGAAAGATATATTATTCCATATTATTTAAGCACTTATGATGTGTCATAAAAAGTTCACATAAATACAAAATATATCGCTTCTTTTGAAACTGCAACAAAGTTTCACATAGCTCTATAAATGCTTCAGTTTCTTGTTGATTTGGTAATTTGGTTTCGATATATTTTTCTGATACTATCTTGCTTTACTATTTACCCCTACTGAAAGTTCTTCACACTATAGTGCTCAAAAATATACGTAGAGAAATGCTTAATTTTTAGACTTTACTAAAATGTTGTAATAACTTTATGGTCTGCAGCTTTCTAGGTCCGTTTAGACCTCTTTTTACTTTAATCTATTTTCATATCACCTAGACTTCTCTAAAATGATTTCTAACTTTCAATAATTAATTTTTTCGACTCTGTTCTTCAGTTTAATATGTTTGAAATAAAACGCTATGTTATGTTGAGACAAGCTTTATCAGTTATCACAGACTGCTAGAAAAAATACACCAAATTCTCGATAATGTTTTATTTCTTCATACTGAAGTTATTCTTCATTACAACAACATTAAGCTACTAAATCACAGACATAGGTCAAAGGTCTGAGCATGTTAACAGTGTAAAGTAGCATGAAAGTCCTCACCTAAGTGTTCGACCCATTGTTTCATAATAACATCAGGCTTAATAACTGAAGGAGCATGTTAAATCACAGACATAGGTCAAAGGTCTGAGCATGTTAACAGTGTAAAGTAGCATGAAAGTCCTCACCTAAGTGTTCGACCCATTGTTTCATAATAACATCAGGCTTAATAACTGAAGGAGCATGTTAAATCACAGACATAGGTCAAAGGTCTGAGCATGTTAACAGTGTAAAGTAGTATGAAAGTCCTCACCTGAGAGCTCGACCCATTGTTTCATAATAACATCAGGCTTAATAACTGAAGGAGCAAGTTAAATCACAGACATAGGTCAAAGGTCTGAGCAGGTTAACAGTGTAAAGTAGTATGAAAGTCCTCACCTGAGAGCTCGACCCATTGTCTCGTAGTTCATGTCTGGCTTATTTTTATGAAGACCCCAGAGTTTAGAAACGGCTTTTGAGTCGACTAACTTAAAGATGCCTTTTTCTCTGTTTGTCCATTTTATGTAGCGCGGACAGTATTCTTTGTCTTGTAAAAGTTTAAGTAGAAATTCCCACAAATATGTAGTCGCACCTACAGGAAAAAAGAACACACAAAAAAAATCAAATGATAGGCATTTCCAAAGCAAAACCTAAATAGATATACACTATCCCGTAAGAAGAAGACGAAGAAAAGGCAGGTCAGAAGACAAATTAATAAATTATCAATCATAAAAATTGCCTACATTGGTATGCAAACACGTATTCGAACGTTTCATTTCAGTTCGCTCAAAGTAACTCAGAAAACATGTAAGATAAACACTGAAATAGATAAATGGAAACTAGATTAGGTAGATGGCCGCGTATAATTAAAGACATATACGGAAATAAATACTTATTTCAAGAACAAAATTATAACCGCCCGTATTAACAACAACCAGTAGTAGGTGAATACATGAACAAGACTAAATATGAGTTATAAATGTCCACAGACGGAAAGATAAGAATATAATACACACAAGGACATGTATATATAAAGTTCTACAGACAACTAAACGATACAGAAAAATAGATATATTCTGTATTCAACAAATGGAAACGGTAACATCCTGACCTGAGTTGTTTGTCTTATAAAACTTAATGAAAAAAAACCAATAATAAAAAAAGAGAGGTAAGGCACATGTTATTGTTACGAAATGCTTAACACTTCCATCCAAACCGTCACTAAATGACAAAGAATCTCTTACCCTCTAACGGAAAACATAATGGAAGTATTTGAATAATATTTGTTTAAAATTTCTATTGTTAATTTCTAATTAACTATAACAGCAAGTTAAGTTATTATCTCTAGCTGTGTAAAGTTGTCAGGATGTATTTTTGAGCTAGTTTTACAGACTTACTTTCTCTACTCTTTCTTTTCACGTATGTTGCCCCATTTTCAGAGTTCTTACGTTTTCGACCTGCAACAAGTTAAAAACGTATTCTAGAAAATCAAATACAGGACCAATTAGTATTCCAGCATTATCATAAAAATGAACATCACCAGCTACTTGCAGTAAACATAAGTTAGAGACCGTGTCGCTTCTTTATGTTTTGTTTGTTTGTTTAAATCCAAAGGTGCACAATGAGCTTCCCGAACTGTGCGAACAGCAGGAATCGAATCCTAACATGAGAGTGAAAAACCCTCAAACTTTCCGTTAAAGCCACTGAGAAGAACAACAAATTTAGGTGGCACTTACTTTTCAATTTCATTTAATCCGTTGTATTTACTTTGAACAAAGGCGACAATATTGTAGTAAAGACAATTACAGAAAATACATCTTTCATAAACATATTGGGATACGAACTATACACTAAACATTAGCATGCTAGTTTATATTAACGGCATGCTCGCTCATTCTAAAGTGGGGCGTTATAACGTACGACCAATCCCACTTTTCATTAGCGAAGCAGTAGTTCAAGAGATGGCTGTGGGTGGTATTGACTAGCTGTCTTCCCTCTAGTCTATCACTTCTAAATTAGAAACAGCTAACCAAACAGCGCTTTGAAAGCTTTGCACGAAATTCCAAAAACACAACAACAAAAACACAAACATATTAATTAATTTTCCTAAACCAAGCAAAAGTTTAAACCTTTAAATATATTTCTACATGGGCACTTCAGTACCTTACAGACTTCAGGAGGGAGAAACATTGGTAACACTCAAGAAGCTCAATATTTCTTATTAATTTTAATATTTATAAGCCCTAAATGCAATTACTCTTATTTAAGATAATACAAGATATATTGTGACAGTTTTCCATATTTTGCCTATCTACGAGGTATTCTTATTTAATCCTGGATACTTAATAATGTTTCATAAGTAACTTAATTCTATTACTTCTATTAGTCTGATTCTCTATTGTTAGTTTAAAAATTTATCCACAATCATCAAATTTAATAAATTTGATTAAACATCCTTTTGAAAAAGTATAACTTATATTCCAAACCAACAAGAGTTTTCTAGCTAAGCGAAAAAAGATAATCTTAGTAAGAATTACCTTTTTTTTTAACTTTCGGTTGGAAAGAGAGATCTTCAACATAAAAGGACGGATCTGGGTCATCTCCAAAGTTGCTGCTACTATGAGCTGCAGTAATAACGGATGTTGGGGTAGCGGGAGTGTTACCAGAAGGTGAGTGAAGTCCAGAAGAGGAAGGAGATGTTGATGACGATGAAGGTGGTCTTGTCAAAGGAACGTTACTGGAGGAAAGTTGAGAATGTTGATGAAGATGAGGAGATAGACCCATGGGATGAGGAGAGTTCAAATGACTGGTACTCGAAACGTCATAATGGCTGGGATAAGCAGAAGGTGTGGGACGAGGGAACGAGTCTGACTGTGTAACTAAATGTGAAGGGCTTCTTTTGTGTTGAATAATGCTTTGGGTACTATGTGGCTTTTGTTGGATGGGAGATTCCGTGAAGTATTGAGACTGAGAGGTCTTGTAATGATTTTCTGGAGAAAAGTGGACAATACCAGGAACTAGAATGGAAGAAAAATTATTTCATATTTTTTTTTTTTGTCATAAGGCTAAACAAATGCAACAGTTCACCCAATATATATACACCTCTCTAAACACTTTCCGAACAGCATTGCTTTATCTGTTAGGACCCGATGATTAATCTAAAAGTGTACGAATCTACACACTATTAGCTTATTTTGAAAAGTTTTAAAGCATATACATATGTATAATTAAACTCAACTTCTTGGTGATTGTTCTTCCGACCTGACCTTATTCATAACTTTTATTAAACGAGCTTCTGATACTCACTCAGTACTTAAGTTTCTCCAATTACTATAACACCTAAATTCATAATTACTATAACACCTAAATGGATGTAAATGCTCAGTACTGCTGAAATAGACTGAACATTTTGGTCCTTTCAAAAGATGAATTTTATATTAAGCATCTGTAATCATTACGGGATTACAAGCCATTATGGTGTAGATAAACATACAAAAAACTCACGCTAAGAAAATAATAAACGACAAATTCCACCCATGTTGAAAGACACAGAATTTCTTAAAACGAAAAATGAAAACAACAAATACTGCAAAATGTAATTTTTACGAAGCAGCCACTACGAGAACTACTTTTATAAACAAATCAACACCTCAAATCATGGTCGAAGTTCTAAAATATTTACGCATACTGAATCAGATTTTAAAAACAACAACAGCGTATTCAGATGATAGTTTTGTTAGCTACCAATAGAGGGCAAGACGATACAGGATTAAAAGAGAATACAGCTGCAGCCTTGAAAGTATATTGACATCTGTAGTGACATTTGTATACGTATATATCAATGCTTACTTTATATAACTGTTTTTACATAGGCAGGTGTACAAGTTAAGCCCTCCGTCAGTACCATGAAGGCGGAAACCAGCGTAGGCTGCTCTTACGTTTCTATTGCTTATGTATTGGTAACCACAGGCGACATGTGTGTATCAAAATCAAGTCTAATGCAATAGTTGAAAAACATGAAATTTTGTTTGTTTTTTTTTAATTTCGCGCAAAGCTACACGAGGGCTATCTTCGCTAGCCGTCCCTAATTTAGCAGTGTAAGATTAGAGGGAAGGCAACTAGTCATCACCACCCACGGCCAACTTTTGGGCTACTTTTTTACCAACGAATAGTGGGATAGACTGTCACTTTATAACGTTCCCACGACTGAAAGGGCGAGCATGTTTGGTGAGACGGGGATTCGAATCCTCGACCTTCAGATTACGAGTCGGACGCCTTAACCCACCTGGCCATGCCGGGCCAAAACATGAAAAAGCTGAATATAGCCACAGCTACACCGCATCTTTCTGTCATTACCTAAATGCGTTTTAACACTAATTCGTCATTAAGAGTTTTGTGACAAACAAATTTCAACTACGCTTACAGGGCCTAATGCTCTTATCTAACTTTGTCATTTTAAAGTTTTCACTTCAAATAAGTTTGTATTTGAAACACGTTTCGGAAAATCTTCCCACGCAGATCAAATGACTATAAAATGAGGAATATTTTAAGTATATTACATAAATATTCATAATCACATGTCTTTATTATTACCTTTGCTCCATCAAACACACAGAAATCAACCTGTGATTATTATTGTTATGGTTATAACGCTTCAGACGTTACCTATTAGTGTTTACATTTTAGGAGAGAATAATTAACTCAGTGTTATTCTTATTTCGCAGTATCTAAAAATATATTTCAAAATTAATTGATTAATAGTGAAGTACAACCTCAGTCAGAATTGGGCGTTTAATCTTTGTTACAAGTCGAACCATCAAGAGAAATCATTTATAACAAATTATTGTCGAAACAGTGAATTAACCGTAGGTTCAACTGTACGGTCGTTAAATTTATCATCATCTTATTATAACACACGTGTTGGCCAACATTTTGAAGAATACTTATTTTTGAAACTGAGCTGGGCTTTGCCTAGTGATCATCATAAATGGATGTGTACCTCAGGATCTAAGGTTTGGATCGCGATGACAGTGAAACTCTCCACACTTTCGTCTGTGGGGTGTGTTAGAAGAGTGTTTGTTTGTAGCTAAGCACAAAGTTGCACAATGGGCTATCTGTACTATGGACGCCACGGGTATCGAAATTCGGTTTATAGCACTGTGAATCCGCAGACATGCCGCGGTGACACTCAATTCCCTTATTCGGTTCACAGCCGGATGAAGCCTTTCTAGCGACGGATGTTGCTGCCCCTCTGTCTTGCCTTTGGTCAGTAGTTTAAAATCATAGATGGCTATATTCCAGACTCTTAGGTGTCTCTGACTTGGCCTTTTAGCTCACGTGTAGAGGTGAAAATAAGAAATACTTGAACTGTCTTCCAGATAACCCGGTCCCCCAGTGGCTCAGCGGTATGTCTGCGGACTTACAACGCTAAAAACCGAGTTTCGATACCCGTGGTAGGCAGAGCACAGATAGATAGCCCATTGTGTCGCTTTGTGCTTAATTCAAAACAACACCAACAACCAAATAACCCGAAACATCAATAAGACAATATATATTCTTGTTACATAATCATCAGACTATTAAGAAAATCTGGAACATATACAACTGAATAATATTATTACTACCTGACTTGTCGTAAAAAAATAAGTTTAAAAAAAACAGTGGTGTAACCACTTTGGTTAATAGTCCAACTGTAACTTGGCTAGTAATCGAGTTTTTATGTTGTAAGTGCAAAGTTACACAATGAGATGCATGTGTTCTACTCATCACATACGCGCTGAGGCAGGTCTGACAGACCGGCCAGTCAGTCGGACCAACATTTTCTCACAGTAACTTTTAAACTTTAAGTTGCACTTCAAAAATTGTTTCTTGGGTTACTATATAAGCTTACAGTAGTATGTATGAAGTAGTGTAACAATGTATACCTAGAGGGGCACTCAGTAAGGTGCATACTTCCGTCACCCAGCGTTTATCATATCTGGCTCTCAGAAAATACGAAAACCTCTTAGTATGTTCGTTGTTATCAACGGACACGGGCCATTTTGAAGGGCAATCAGGAATAATATTCTACATTCATCCACGAATATTCATCAAAATCTAATCGTTTTTAACTAAGTTACAGACCAAAATGTCACGTGAAAGATCGGTCTCCATATTAACAAGTAGGAATATTTTTCACTTTAGTGACCTTACCGTGACCTTAACCCTCCAAAAACTAATCATTTCTAAGTTAGGCCATAGTCCAAATGTAAACAACTTTCGTCCAAGTCCATTCAGTCGTTTTAGAGAACTCTTGCTGACAAAAACACAAACAAACGCAGGGGTGGAAACAACCTCCACCACAGAAATTGGACGGAGGAAATAAATTACACGTGTCAGCTACAGTGAGTGTAAGTGTTAGTGAGCTCCTATTTCTGTGTATCATAAAGAAGTGCTCACAAATGATAAATACTTGCAATAAATTATTGTAAAATTAGCACAAAATTCATTCTTAAAAACCCACTTTTCAAAACATTTCCTGCGGTTTTGCCTTCAGATCCTTCTCAGTACATTATTCTGAGTATCGAAATCAGATTTTTATTATTTTTCTTCGTGTTATAAGCTCTCGAGCAGTTATCTATCTCTAAGCCATCAGGGTGAGGTGCTAGTTATCCGACAGTAGACTAACTATGGCTTCCAGACATTCACATATAACTAAAATATAACATGAGCGTAAAATATAACTTACATGGTTTTGGTTATATTTGTAGTTGTTTTGTAATATCACGAATCTGCAAACTAAGTAACTTGTGTATTCATTAACACGAAACAGTTAAAAACAATGGAAACAGCCCAGTTTATTTTCAAACAATAATAATAAAGTTGCAGGTTAAACCATGGTAACGTGAATGTTGTTTAGTGCTATTCTCCCTATGGCCTTTATAACAATGTGTAACAAAGACTGAAAGCTTACGGCCAGTAGCTCCCTGAAGTTAGTAAAACGATATCAAAAGTGAGGTGAGTCTGGAGGTCAGGGACAGACTTTTACTCATGTCAATGTTCTAGTTATGAACTAAATGCTACTATCTACAACCCTCACAAACAAGATACGGGATAATAGGGGCACAAAACCTGCGGGTGTTGTACAACAGGGCTTTTATCAATGGGTTTTTAATACCAGCATCACGTTATAAGCTTGTTCTGCAAATTTAGAATCATGAAAACACAATAGGCTGTTTGTAATGTACTCACCAAGGTATCGAAACCCGATTTTTAAAATTTTATGTCGAAAGATTTACCTCTGAGGGGCAGCACTTATTAAAAAGCAATGAATGTGGTGGAAATATGGATATATTTAATTACTAAACAGGTTTTTCTCTGCATCAAATTGCTTGTGAAACCATGGTTATTGGTTACAGAGTTCCTAATAACATACGAGTAATATACGCATAATATGCTAACAAATGTACTGTCAGTATTACAGTTAACTTTATTAATCACTACTGCTGCTTTATAAATATTTTAGATTTAAAAAAACCAAAAACGTTAGTGATTTCATCCTATTTATATATTTATTTTTGGTCAATTTTTAAACTCAACATTCAAAAGTATAAATTGCTTGAAGTGGAACATGTGTAAACTATACCAGTAATGACCGATATGCATAAACAAGTTTGTAACTTTAATTAGGGATTAACTCTTTTACAAGTTAATATCTCAGTATATTTTGCCACATCATTTTACAAATAATAATAATAATAATTAAATAAAAAATTTCATTGATGATTATTCTTTATCTCTTCCATCTGAATATCCAATTATAATCATATATTCATTATTCTAACTTTAAAATGAGTTTGTGTTTTATTATAGCAAAGCCACATCAGGCTATTTGCTGTGTCCACCAAAAGGAATCGAACTCCTGATTTTAGCGTTGTAATTACGAATACTCACCGCTGTCCTACCGAGGGACCTTTGAAACGACTCCTTGAGAAACAAACACATTAAGAGTGCTGTGTGTCTTCTAGCTACTCCCCCAAGTAATGTAGGTAAACAACGTTTAACGCTACAGCTCTGCTAAGGAAACTCGACCGTAAATGGTTTAGTTAACCATCGCTCAGGGAGCTTCCCACATTACTGTGGCACGGTCAAGGATAAGGATATTTTCCCCACTATCCTACGGGTATACCGGAGGAAAGAAGGGGCCTTCCTGACCGGTTTACATAACGATGAAGGAGCATTCTCTACAAATCTAATGAAGATACTCATCTTGCAAACTCATGCCTGAGCCTGGTGTGCAAATAACTTAGAAGTATATACGTTTGTCTGAGATATGTCTGATTGCTAAGCGTAGAAACAAGGTTAAGGACGAAAGATCTGGGTCAAGAATTAATATTCTGAAACTTAATAGACTTGGCATAGTATAACTAGTCCCGAGTGTGGTCCATAATAAGCTGGTTCATCCAGAACTGGACAAAGGTAAGCCAGATAATTTTAAATAATTAAAAAAACTGTACTTTATCAACATTGGTTATCGAGGTCGACCTTTAACTTAGATGAGTAAGATGCTCATTTAGGTGCGAAAAATGGATTATAACTAAAGAATAACTCGTATCCAACGCAAGACCCAAGGATAAGCCTTGTTTGTGGCAAAGAAGTTATGTAGTGGTTGAGTAGATTGAATTGTTAAAACTGTTCCTGAGGATTTCTTCATCTCTTCAAAATCAAGATCATTTACTATAGGTTTAAATCACGCATTATAATATCTTTCTCAGTATTAATATTGTATTAATATCAATGAATTACGTGACCGACACACGACCACATGGGAGCTGTTAGAAATCGAAATTATTTTACCCTTTGAGACTCTGCAGCCTTCTTCCAACATTCAAAAACTTATTTTTTGTGCATATAGAGGTAATGAATATTCCAATAAACCAGTCATAAAACAAAAATAAAAACAGATGGTAAGCGAGTAATATGTGAACACAAGTCGGCCTTGACTCGGTCATATAGTGTTTAGTATGGAGCTGATGGTGTACCAAAGTGCTAGCTGTGCATAGTGATATGTGTAATCTTGTACATATGTATGTACCAATAATTTATTTATTCTCATACACGTAAAACCGCAAACACTAGCTTAGAGCTAACTGCAATAACATGGTTGGACAAACTTAAAAAAACTCTACTTGTTCCTATCCTTACCACAGAGAATATACAAACAACTAGAATATGAATTCAGAAATTTCTTTTGGTTTAATAATATCATTTAATTGGCAGATTAGTTTTGTTAGGAATGGAGGATACCTCATTTTGCATCTAAACTGTATAAATGTATACGTCCATGTATTTTATGACCGCATTTTGTTTTAAACTCTAGAAATGTATTCGTCCATGTATTAGGTAGTCCAGAATAAATGTCGGAATTCTCATGATGACATTTAGAAGCTGACAACTGAGTAACTTATCGTTGGTTGGCTGGCTGGTTTAATCCAGCGTTTGTGGCTTACAATGTGTTTTTATTGTAAGTTTCGCAACCCCCAAGGCAGAATGGATGAGAAGGACTTTCATCTGATTTTCCTCTATAACTTCAAACTTGGACGAAAAACTACCGAAACATCAACCAGGCATTCATTCGATTTTGACATGGAGATGAAAAATCTTAAAGACCACGAAGGTCGTAGAAGGAAGCCATCCTTAGATGGAAACACATTAAGGGAAGCAGATGAGACAGACCCTCGCACAACAATACGTGAGTTTGCAGAAAAGCTAGATCACAATCATATCGAGCATTGCCAACCATCTGAGTGCGAGTGGAAAGCCGAAAAAGTTGGGCAAGTGGGTTACCCATGAGTTGACTGAAGATCAACAAAATCGGCGTTATGAGACCTGTCAAGGATGACTCTATAAACTTTATACTTTTTCAAATTTTGCAGTTCGAAAACGACATTTATTTCTGGACGATCTGATGTTTTATGACCGCATTTTATTCTGAACTCTACAAATATATTCGATCAAGTATTTTATGGCCAAATAATGAATCTAAGCTCTAGAAATGTATTCCAATATGTATTTTATGACCGAAATTTTTATCCAAGGTTTTGGTTCTTTGTGTTTTCAGCAGAGCTACACAATGGGCTATCTTCATTGTTCCTACAGCGAGGAGTAGAACCGTTGATTTTAACGCTGTATGTCAACTTATTACTAACCCATCGGGGGATACACTTAAACTCTTCATATCTATTCGTTCATGTATTTTATAGTTCTTAACAGCAAATCAGTAGAATATTACAGCCCATGCTATGGAATACCCCTCACACAAACTGATTAAGAGAAATCATGGTTTACATTAAAGCTGACTGGCATGACCAGGTGGCTAGGCTGCTCGATTTTCAATCCACAAAATGCACTTTATTTTTAAGTACATAGAGGTTACTACCTCTTAAAAATTGAAAACAAAAGAGGAAGCTTTTAATGGTTACCTAACGCGACTAAAGCTGTTTGGAGCCTTGGTTTTTACTGTGCAGTTAATTTTGTTCGCAGGCTGAAGAGTACGTGACTAGGAAAGGTTTTATGTAGTTAAGGCACATAAAACGAGTAATAAGTTTCCATCCTATCAAAATATTGTAGGATTTGTTTGTTTTTAATTTCGTGCAAGCTACACAAGGGTGTTATCTGCGCTAGCCGTCCCTAATTTTGCAATATAAGACAAGAAAGAAGGCAGCTAAGCATCATCACCCACCGCCAGTTCGTGGGCTACTCTTTTATCAACGAGTAGTGACACTAACCGTAACATTATTATATCCTCATGGCTGAAAGGGACTTCGAACGCGCGACCCTCAAATTACGAGTTTAGCACCCTCCATGCCAGGCCATATTATGAGAAACATGACATTTTAAACCTGAACGACACATTATGCGACACGTGGATTAAAATACCAGGTTAGAGATCCCTAAGATTCAGACACAGCCATACTATTCTTAATTCTCCTGACCAAACAAAAGGGTGACCAGTCAAAAGCAGTCGACGCTTGTATGGCTACTATTAACCGAATAGCAGGATTGACGTCACAATTATAGCACTTTTACAGCTGAAAGTGCATAACTTGTTCAGCAACGTGTATCACGACTCGAATTTTGTTCATTCTTACCTGCAGCCTGACCCTTTTCGAGTCGCTTTAAAAAGTTCAAAGATTTCTTCTTGTCCATGAAACAAGCTTGGAATTTTTGAAGTTTTAAAATACAACCAAAATTTTGTGTTGTAATTATTGATGAACTAACTTTCAACAGCTCCTTTTCATCTAGAAGCTACAGAGTACATTTCAAGATGTAGTCACTCAAATGGACCAAGTATCAGATACTGTACGAATGGAATTTCAAAACTGGGACAAAAGTTCATCAATAACACAGGTGGTACTGTTATAATTTGTCAGGAAACGGATTTTTTTTAACTCTTGTTCATTTTGAACCTTCGTTGAACTACCACAACATAGTCTCAGTGAGAAAAAAAATCAGTACTCCAACCGACATATTAAATTGATGTATAAATTGCTTTAACATACGCATCTTACCGAGATGCACGACTTATGCCCATGAATCTCTTCTCTTATCCAAAATGCACCTTTACTTCAAATAATCTTCTTTGTTGAAGATCTAAATGAGGAAAATGTAATCCTTATCCATTTGCAGTAATTAAAGAATGGTACACATGGCCATTTCAATTAATTTTGATTGTTTTCTAATTATACAAAGGTTGAATACGTTATATTAGAACAGTTTTGGAGCTTCATCATGTCGTTATGCTCTATCTGATAATCATGTGTCTTTAAATTAGCGTTGAGATGCTGTTTCCACCGTAAAAGGCCCCAACATAAGGCTGTCATATCGAAAGTAGATCTCACGCGCCTGTATGCTTTTAATAATACGTCTAGTGTATGAAACTGATGGTTTCCCAGCATTGATTGTTTCAACAGTTCAATTGCGTATAAACCCATATTCGCTATGTCCGATGATTTGACTGTTATATTTTCACAAGGAATAGTATGAATGACCGTTGGATTCTTCACCTATTTTAGGTATTATACGGTTGAACAGAAGGTATTACTGGTAACCTTATACAGATGGGCCAATGTGTTGTTGGTCTCGTTTCCAAACGGATATCCTTCTTGATAATTATGCGTTCTGTGTCATGTAGACACTGGTATACCATTTGTTGTGGGATTCCTTACAGATGGTCCTGGTACCCAAAGTTGTTTCATTGTTCCCCATTGCTATTAAATACAAGGGTTATCACTTGGAAATTTAAAATCCCGATCTGAACTCACGATTAATATACAGCACACTCAACCTTTTGTTACTTTTGTCTAGGCTATCCAGTTTTTTGTCTGACAATCACCAACAAATAATAAAAGTAATTAAATAAATAAAATTAATGTATAACATATGTATAGCCGTTATCACCTAGTTGTTTAATACTTGTCACCTAGTTGTTTAATATTTAATATCCATTATTACATTACTTTATTTGTTTGATACCAATAAACTTGATTTTTTTCGTCAATACCGTACTCTTAATACTAAGTGGCCGCCACTACTAGTACAAAGTTGCTCACTACTGGTCAACTAGAGAGCACTAAACTATGCCCACACATGAGAAACTCGTTCTTGAAAAATGTTTGCTTTATGTTAATTACCACTCAAAGTGAACTTACAAATCGCTTTTTGTTTGTTTATATAAAGGGTTAAAAATAAGTTTTTGAGAAACATAGATAGATAGATGTCATAAAACGAAGACGGCAAGCTGAATATCTTATTAGCACTTTCACTGTATTACAAATTAGTTTAAATAAACAGCAGTATAAAACATTTTAAATCTAGCCTCTCGTTTCATAGATGAAAATAAATACCAAATTTGTTGCAATTGCACAAGATTAAAATATAAAAAATATTCATATATAAGCCACTATCGGATATCATATACTTAAAGGGCCGGAGCACTGTACACTCATATAACCGAGGACATCACATTTTGTGACGTGATAACCACACCAGTATACGTTGTCTGACCCCACGCTCTATATGACACATTAAGTGCCATCACGATTTGCGAAAGGGGGAGCAGGGTGAAAGGAAACGGGAGGCGGCACGGCGTCCAGCAAAACTGGATTTCAATGCCAGTCTGTTGGAGGTTCATCGACTCTGTGACTTTCACTGAAAGTGAAGGTCAGTCTGGTCCGCCGTCTGTGTAGTACCTGTGTGACAAGCAGCCGCTGCTGACGTCAGAAAAACGTTATCTTACTAATCTGTAACGGAACAGCAAATATGTTTCCTAAAACACGCTCAGTCGAATGTTTTTATTGAAATGCATGACTCAACGAAAAATACAAGAGTTCATTACGGTTTACAGCTGTTATATAAACCAAGTTCAAAGAGTGTGTCCAAATCCATTTCCACACTTCACTAAGCTGCTGTAAAACACTATTGGACAACACGAAGTTCCTGTAAAACAAATTTTAACCACGTTATTTTGTACCTTCTAGTTACTTTAATGTTGCTGCAAGTTCCATTTTGTAACGATCTTCTAGTAACCATTGATGGTTAATTTAAATGCTAAAATCGATGGCTTCAACTTATACTGTGAAATTGGGAAAATAATGCCTGTTACTACTGTATAATTGTATATCATGATCAAGGGGTTGTTTATTAATTTTTCTTGGAAGGGTTCAATTAATCTCTGGAAGTGTGTCTCCTCCAATGGCGTAGTGGTAAGTCTCCAAACTTACAATGCTAGAAATTGGGTTTCGATCAAATCAGATACTTCATTTAGTGGCTTTGCGCATAACGACAACCAACTAGTAATGTGTGTGTTGGCAATTTTTATGGCAAAGTCACATCGGGTTATCTGCTCTATCCACCGAGGAGAATCGAAACCCTGATTTTAGCGCTGTAAATCCGTAGACTCAACTAACTAAAAAGTGTATAATGATGGTTTGATTAAAAAAATCGTTCTTTCATATTCTGACTTCATTGTAATGGTTGAAATTGCAATCCTTTGTTTCGATGTTGACGTTCAATAAGAGACGAAATACTTCTCAAATTAACAAGTAGGCCAATCTATCCTTGTATGTTTATCATTGGCATTATATTATCTTCATCTTTTTCATGTAAAATCAGTATTGTAGTACATAAGAGTACACTTCACATGTAGATATACGATCTCCAAGGTAGATGAATAATGCATGTATTTTATTTCCACTTGTGCATTATCGGATGAATACATTCATTACGGTACAAGATACCTCGAACTTCTTCCTTCATCTAGTTATTATAAATATTTTACTATTATTTATACTCTCATTTGGTTTCATATAATAGTTTAAATGACAAAGAAAATATTAAATTTTACATTAATTAGAAAAAAACTCAAGGGAAAAGAAAGGGAATGGATTCATCCTTCACATCAAGAAAGGTAGAAACGTTAACACTGAAACTGTGGTGTAATTGAAGGGTTTTAAAGACTTGTGATATGTGAGATTATTCAGTACTAGCAGTTTCTTGTCGACATAGGTTTTGCACTTGACGTCAGAAAACACTCTGTTACATTCAACGCCGCCATATTGAACATCAAACATCGCCTTGTACAAATCAACAGAAATTCATGTCAGTAAAAGATTCGGCAGAATTTTACATGCTGTCAGGAATGCAAGCATCACCTTTGGCAAAAATATGTCACCTAAACTCTATAATTATTCAGTTTCTAGATACATTTTTCCCGCATGCACTTCTGTGAGAGCGTTTACGGCGTTATATAATACAATATTAAAAGAAAAAATTGTCAGTTTTCATCTAAAGCAAATTTAGTGACAGGATGTCCATGACAGCGTCCTGCAAAACCTCTATATATGAAACATCTTAAGAGTTTTGACTCTAGTTACCAACTCGAGCTTTTGACAAGGATGAACGACTTTCGGTGTTAACTATCCTTCAATTAAAACTAAAAACATGTAAAAGAAAGGAAAGTGTGTGCAGGTCAGTGAAACAAACAAAACACGACCTTACTTTACTCTGTCCCTTGGCTGGACAGTGGTAAGTTACAGACTTACAAAGCTACAATCTGGGGTCGATTTCTTGGGGTAGACACAGCAGATAGCTAAATATGGATTTTCTCAAAAGCAAACACATAAACAAAATTTATCCTCTGACAGACCAAAATAATAGCCAACAAAAAAGTAAACTGTGTGCATAATTTAGCGACAGATGTAAGTGTTTAACACCTATTCATGGAATTCATTTAACGTATTTACTGCAACATAACAAAATTAAATAGATAAAACCTCATGTATTTAGTTTATGTTCATCAGCAACACATTCCTAAGCCTCCTTTTCTTAGTTAAATCGATGCTATAATACCATCGCGCCCCCAAACGAAAATATAACCAATAAGCAATACTCAACGACAAAATATTTTTAGGAGGCCAGTTCTATTGTTGCAGTAATAAATTCGCGAGTGTTCTTAACCACAAGAAACACAAATGTTTGTTTTATCTGTCACTGAGCACATAAAATAAACAAAGATTTTCACTGGACGAGTTCAGTGGTTCGCACTAAGAGTAAGAATTAACTGCAGTACATCAGTATATTTATGTTTTAATCTTACAACAACGGCCCGGCATGGCCAAGCGTGTTAAGACGTTCGATTCGTACTTCGAAGGTCTCGCGTTCGAATCTTCGTCGCACCAAACATGCTCGCCCTTTCAGCTGTGGAGGCGTTATAATGTGATGGTCAATCCCACTATTCGTTGATAAAAGAGTAGCCCATTGTTAAATTAGAGACGGCTAGTGCAGATAGCTCTCGAATAGCTTTGCGCGAAATTCAAAACAAACAATCTTACAACAAAAATATACGTGTATAACCCTTCTTCTGCCTTTTACCTTAAAATATTTTAAATTATGAAATAAAAAACACAACTCCATTCTTTGCACAATAAAGTTATACGTACAAGGAGGTTTTTGCGAATAAAGGTGGTGAGAATGGCGTGATGACATCACCGCCTGTTGGTAGGACTGAAAATAAGTCTGGCCATTAGTTGAAGAGGAGTCCGGTGTTCTTGAAGACGCTGTGTGAAAGGAAATCGTCATAATTAGAATTCATTATTTCAAATATGAAACATCTGAAGATCGATTTTTTTCTTCTGTTAACCAAATGAATGATAACTCCAGGAAGTACATAACGTTTCTATATTTGATATTACGTATGAAATTTTTTCAATCAGGAACGAGTGTCTATTTAAATAATAAACCTAACTATCCTAATAAAAAGCACTTGAACTCGTTCTTACTCATCAGAACAGTAATTCTAAACCGCTACTATTAAACCTCTGATCTTCAGGGAATGAAAGTTCATGGCTTTCCTTGACACTCTCGTCACAGTTTAGTTTCATCTGAAGCCTTATTTTCATAAAACGAAAACGTAAATATCAGACTCTCGTTAAACAAACATCTCGTTTAATTGCAGAAACCAAACATTTACTAAGGTAAAACTCTATTTGCAAACGTACATTGAAATAACACCTACTAAAAACGAATGCTTTTAATTGGGTTATCTGCAGCTAAGAGATATCTTCAGTTCAACAAAACACAAACAATAAAGAAAACAATGTGTAGATTTTTCGCGAGGTTCCATTAAAAATATACAAGTAATAATCTCAGATGTACCAGGACTCGTGGTATCATTTTCTATGTATGTTACGTTAAAACAAAAACAGGAAGGGATTGGGGCCCGGCATGGCCAGGTGGGTTAAGGCGTTCGACTTGTAATCCGAGGGTCGCGGGTTCGAATCGCGGTCGCACCAAACATGCTCGCCCTTTCAGCCGTGGGTGGTGATGACTAGTTCCCTTCCCTCTAGTCTTACACTGCTAAATTATGGACGGCTAGCACAGATAACCCTCGAGTAGCTTTGTGCGAAATTCAAAAAACAAACAAACAGGAAGAGGTTGAGAAAAAAACATCGAAGATTAAAAGAGTGTTATTTTTCTTTTAGAAGAAAACAAAACTAAAGTGAATCTTTAAGCCTGCAAAGTGTTAATTTTGTTCTCTCCACGAATTTTGACCGAAAATTGAAAAGAAAAAACAAAAGACAATTTCTGGAAGTTTGCCCTTTTCTCTCAGCTGAAAAAGGAAAAACGTTTGTTTGTTTGAAATTAAGCATAAAACTACACAATGGGCTATCTGTGCTCTGCTCACCACGGGCATTGAAACCCGAATTCTAGCGGTATGGGTAAAGGAAAAACTGAGAAACGTATTACATAATATGATAAAGATTATTTCATTTGCGGATAATATACATCTCTATCCGCTACACACAATATGCACGACGTGTTTCAACGTGGAACAGGAACATCGTTTTGTTACTAAATATTTTATAAATTATGTTTCAGCTTACCGAAGTTTTCGTCAGAAGGAAGAGAAACGTAAAGAACTGTTTACAATAACCAGAAAGTGCGTTTTCTTATTCTTTATAAGGGACGATAAAAATCAGAAAGCTTAAAGTTATTTATAATCTTACATTTTGATATTTCAGCTTTACAAAAGGACTCTTGTGTGTGCACTAAAGTTACGAAACTATGTGAAACAAAAGTAAAGTTGAAGGTTTATTATATATATATATATTTAAGTCTGGTTACCTGGTGTACATCTAAGCTTAGGTTTCGATTCGTCGTTACTCAGGTGACCACTACTACTGTCTACGTCTGAAACACCGCTATCAGCTGGACTTGGAGGTAAAGATCCTGAAAATTTAGAGTATTTATTCAAGCAAATTGGGAAAATGGTATGATTATTGTAATGGAAATTATATTGAGAAAACATCATCAGAATTTTTCTATTCAAGTTTCTGAACTCGTTTGATCATCTGAAAGAAACGGAAAAAATGAAGTCTTTACAAAATAAAATAATTCTATATAGAACAAAAAAGAATAGAATGAATGTCCATTTATGTTTTTAATTATGTCTTTATCATTAGAAGAGGTCCTTAATTTTATCATCCATCAACCAAAACTTCACAAACTGGGACACAAACGCGATGTCTTAAGAAAAACACTCAAAATCACCGGAACAGCTAGATTGTTTTGGTGTTTAACGTTCTGGTATACTGACAACTGAAGTGGCATAAACAACTCTCTCTGCTATGGCCAGAGACAAAGGTCAAATGGAATGAGGTCATGTCTTCTGGTGGGGCTTGTTTATAACTGTTGGTTTGCTGAGGGTCCCGTTATTTTCGCGCCTAGGTACAAAAAACAAAACGGGATCGACAGACCTTTCTGTGACCTAAATTCGCAAGAGGCAACAGGCTGAGAAAAGAACGAGACAAAAGAACTCCATCAGAAGAAGAACAATTCAAACATGCTTTCTTAAAATCGAGTGTGAACAAATATGTGAAGTTTAACTGAATGCAAATAACAGTAATATTAATTATTTCCTGCTTCGAGTGCTTATAGAAATATATAATGGTTATTTATGAAGTACTGCGCTTCGTAATCTGAGGGTCGCGGGTTCGAGCCCGAGTCGCGCCAAACATGCTAGCCCTCCCAGCCGTGGGGGCGTTATAATGTTACGGTCAATCCCACTTTTCGTTGGTAAAAGAGTAGCCCAAGAGTTGGCGGTGGGTGGTGATAACTAGCTGCCTTCCCTCTAGTCTTACACCGCTAAATTAGGGACGGCTAGCACAGATAGCCCTCGAGTAGCTTTGTGTAAAATTCCAAAACAAACAAAAATTTATGAAGTAAGGATATTCTTAAGCACGACTGTGTAATCCTGAGATTTTACAAAATAATATGAACTTTTTTTCTGATTATTCGAAATAATATATTTGTATTTATTTTAGTGAAAATAATTACATTTTAATCTAGTTAAACAGTAAAATAAGTAAAATCATAAGAAAGGCCTGCGTTAAAAACAGCAAATTCAAATCGCTGACTAATTATATAATTATTTTAACTCAAAAACAAGCCGAAACAAAAAACACTGCATCAACTGTTAAAATAACAAATTATATATATATATATATAAATACACCTAGAACTTAGTATAAGGATTTAAGACTAACCTGAATCTCCTAAACTGCTGGCATTACGATCGAGACAAGATGAAAACATAAAATCATATTTAGGTTTACAAAATGTAGAAAGCACAATCTGAATGAAGTATTAAGAATGTAAAACGATATTTCTGTTCTTTTACTTTTATGACAATACAATCTCCCAGTTGGATCAGTATGTTAAATTAGTTGCTCTAGGGTTGACGATGCGGCGTCTTTAATAAACTTGAATACATCAAAAAACATAATACACGCGTGTCTAAAAAAACATGACGGAATTATTTTTAAAATTATAAGGGCTAATTATGATGTTTTTCATTTATTATTTTCTATGGGACGAATGTTTAATATTTTTTTTGTAATTCTTTCTATAAACAATGGATCTCCATTGAAAAATCAACATCGTTAAGATTATTTCATATTTGACTGTGCCCCCTCACCTTAATGGATCAGCAATAAGTTTACGAGATTACAACACTCAAATCCATGGTTATACTCCCCACGGTGGACGGTGTGCAAATGGCTCATTGTATAGTTTTGCCCTAAGAAAACATTTACCAGCAAAATATCTAACTGCTGAAAAGCAACTGATGCAATGCCAGGCTTTTACGTATACTGAAACTTCGGACCGTGTTCAGCGTCGTGCTATGACTCGAATCTTCGACCTCGTGACCGCAGCCCGGCTAGCTAAATACCAAACCATGCTCAGCAAAGGGTATTGCCAATGTGTTTGTCATTAAACGTTTAATGGTTCATTATACCCGAAATTTTAATGACCAAATTAGTCTATACTTTCTACTCAATTTTGTTTTTCGAGATACTGATAGCTCAGTTGATTTATAAATACATTTATAAAATTAATAAGAAATATAACTTTCACGTTTAATAACTTAAAAATATTATTTTGTCCTACAAAAAAGCAATCTTTGCATTACACGTATTTTGCAAAATATCTATAAAAATTTTACATTCATACGAAGATAGCATGATGTTGTCGTCTCTCCTCCTTACCTCTATGTAATACTGGCAAATTATTTGACACGAACATATTATTTGACAAAGTCTGTGTGTCAGTCGCTTATAACTGGCGAACTGCTGGATCCATTGTTTCAAAACTTGAGATGACAGGGACCTTTAACTCCCTTGGGGGATTACACAGGCGTTCGGCGTTATTCGACAAAGTAATTTCCATAGTAAGAAGGTTTTGCCAAGGACAGATGATCATCTGGAACCACACATCTTGACTAATGTTTAATAAACCCTCAACTGTACAGTTCAAGGCCAAGCTCAAAAAGACCAAAAGTATAGAAGTCCACTGAAGCTGTATCAGAAGTAATCGAATTAAATTGCTGTGATTCCACTTTCTTCGTCAACTTTCTTATAAAAATAGTTTTAACATCCAGATGTGTCTAGAAACTCATGGACTATAAGCTTGACAACCTTTATCAGCCTTACGTCTTTATTTATTGTCTCGTTAATAATATTAGGAGAAATGCCAAGCTCCATCGCTTCGCAGTGTGTGTATAAGTTTGTGTTCTAGGACGACTTAGAGTATATTTTCGGAGCCGCTCGCTGTTCTAAACTGTGTACCCTCACACCACTTCCATGAAGAATATTGAAAGCTTCCTTCATCAAAGCTTGTAATCTTTAGCTCTGTATCACTTAATATATTTTAATATAATATTTTTCTGTCGCACATTCTTCAAAAGCTAACTCTACCCACAACAGTGTTTCACTGTCGAACAACCGTGAGCTTTATAAATACGTGCCAAACATGTTGCCCATAACACAATGCTTGTTTTTGTAACATTAGCATATACAAATAGTTCTTAAAACAGTGCGATTAACCCTTTCTATACAAATTCACATCAGCCTAAATTCAAACATTATATATTAGCTAAAAGATAGTTACAAATCTATCAAGATTTGTACATATACTTGTTTACCCAAGTCTACACTATTTAGTAAAACAGACATTACTGAAGAATAAGAAGTATCCGTTATAAACAGCATTAAATACCACAATTCTTGTTGCTGTATTTTTCTGTAGCGTTTAGAGGAGTTTTAAAGACTTTTTCTCCCTTTCTCCCCTCCCCCATTTCCATTTTATTAAAAGCGCTTTTTTTCTGACTTTTTAGTATACATTAGCAATCTAGAAGCCATTAAACTACAGTGTTATCATATAACATAAATTCTGGAAATCAAATAAATTGAAGATTTTTTCAACATTTTTTTGTAGCAAAACCATTAAGATCTTAATGCTGTAGCTCTAAGATGCTGAAAAATGCTTTTGAAATTACAAACAGTTAAAACTGAACAATAATACCATATACTTTTCAGTGTTTCTCATGATCTTTATGGTGTGATTAGAACAGTTTTTAGTTACTTTCGATATTAACTTACATAACAACTATTTTCAGCTATTAGAAAAATAGGGCAAACGTATAAATCTACAGAAAAGAGAACGTAGAAGTTTTATCATAATTAAGTTGAGCCAAAGCTTGTGGATCGACCGTACTGGAATTGTTTTAGTGGCAACTTTGAATAAGAGAAAAACTGCTAGTGCAAATTTTCATACAACGATTTGCTTAAATTACGGTTCAATTTATTTCTTCGAAAATCGAATTAAAACTCGACTCCAAAATATTGCTTTTGTACTTATGTAAAGTCGTTCCAAAGCTAGTTAAGTTACCTTAGAATCATTCCATTTTAACTTTGATTTTCATTATAAGTGTAGTTTTCAGCAAGTTCATGTCATCTAGAATACCCTGACCATCTAGTAGAAAAAAACAATAGATGCTCTTCAGCTTTTTCTTATGACGTTTGCTGATTGAGGTCTAGTCAATCATATCTAAGTCTATGCTAGATATTACAATGAAAATAACAAAGTATCTTATTCTTGCTAGTCCTTTTGTTATACTCTTCTGATTGGATTATAATGTGTTTGGACGAATTATTTTTCTGATTGCTTTAACTTCAACTGGAGCCTCATCATGGCTGTATTTCTCGTAAATATCACACCTTCCAGCCTTGTACTTACAACTGAAACTAGACTAGAGTAAATATGACTTTCGGACACTTTTCCCATGAATATTGACTTGTCTAGCACTCAAAACAGAACTTCTATAGGAAAATACCGAGCAAAAGGCAATGAACTTTCACCAAAATCTTGATACAAATGAAGGGAAGAATTCATTTTCAAACAAAAATTTCTCTACAAGAAATGAGCCAACGAGTACAAATGATATAATGTTCGAAAGCCTTAATACTAAGTCATTGTTGAAAAGCAGTTTTGTTGTGTTTTTTTTTATAGTTTGTCAAAGACTGTGATGACCAAAACTGCCTTTAACATCTGTATGATCGACTATCGATTTTAGGTTTTAAAAATATTTAATCTTTCTTATATCAGTACGTCTGCAAAATCAAGTTGAAGAAGAAAAAAAGATGCTAAAAACTATAAGCAGGAGATAAAAACTATATTAATAATAGTAATTTTTATGGAACAAATGTTGAACATCTCACGTGTGTAAAAGCCTGAATTATTTAGCTCATTGCAAGGCAGGGATGGTCAACTTTGAGGTTGTAGTGGGTCACAAATTTCATAGAAAAGGCTTTGACGAGTCATAATATCAATTTATTCTAGCGAGCTACACATCATTAGCCTGGAAGTTATACGCTTTTTTACAGTAGTATCAAATCTAAAACCTGGGGACGGTTTGCTAGTTAACAAAACCTCTCAAATCGAACAAAATTTTACATCTTTTTTTTTTACCCTTTTCTCACAAATCATAAGTACATTCCCGCCTAAAAGTACTAAATAATGTATTAAATTCATTATCCATTATTTTTAAATGCAAGACAGAATTACAAATGTTTATAATACCTATAATGATTTTTTAAAAACAATTAATAGGGTATTGTAATGAAAGATTTTGGTACCAGAACTAACAGGGTTAACATTATCACCTGGCAACTACTGTGAGCCAAAGAAAATTGTCTTGAGAACGAAACGTGGCTTCGCCAGTTGCCTTTCCCTGTTATAAGCTATAGCAGTCAAGACAAGAAGCTCTAACTTTTCAAGATATCTCGGAAGCTCAAAGCAGATGACTATTTATAAATATGTTGTCACTGCTACGTTTATCTTGTATTGTAACGCATAGCCCCCTTGTGTTCAGTTTCAATAAAAGATCTATTAAATAAAGTGCTTTCTAAATCACAGACAAAACTTTTAAGTTTATTGATGAGACTAACAACATCCTGTTTAGCTAAAGGCCAAAATAAAAAATATTTTAATTATATTTACAATTAAGATATGCTTTAAAAATATCCATACAATAATGGTAGCATTTAGTTATTTTTTGAGAACCCTTATATTATGTTATTCAAACATACCAATGATATTACAGCTGACACTTGAAGTTAAGTTAATACGTCATTGGAATCGGTAGCTATGACAACAAAGTGTATTTTAATATAAAAAATGGCGTATTAACAATGGAGTTGGAATACCCTGTAGTTGGAAGCCTCATTATGACGTGAGCTCAAACTTTTAAAGTGTACATATTGCGATACATTTTCACCGATAATGTGTAAGCTTCAGTAATGTAATACATGGTTTCAACAACATGGTATTTGAAAGATCTGCGCATTTTTAAACCACGCTGTATTATTTGTTTAATAAATTGAATTATGTTGTACTTGTCTCTTTTACGTGATCCCCGCTAGTACAGTGGTAAATCTACGGATTTACAACGCTAAAATCAGAGGTTTGATTCTCCTCCGTGGGCTCAGCAGATAGCCCGATGTGGCTTTGCTATAAGAAAAAACACACAACACACCCTTGTGTGTATATTGTTCTGTATTCGGAAGCTGAATGTGACTGGTTTCTGAAAGTCTATTTTGTCATAACTTTAATTCATTCAGATTGTAATTAGAAAAACAAAAAAAAAATCACAAAATGTGAACAGATACATTTTATTAAAATTAATGGTCGTAAATGTTTCAACCAATTCAACTACCCGCTGTTCAGTTAACTTGTTATAGTTATTAGAGAGAACTGATGTTGGTATGAGGAAACGTTAACTTGTTATAGTTATTAGAGATAACTGATGTTGATATGAGGAAACGTTAACTTGTTATGGTTATTAGAGATAACTGATGTTGATATGAGGAAACGTTAACTTGTTATAGTTATTGGAGAGAACTGATGTTTGTATCAGGAAACGTTAACTTGTTATAGTTATTGAAGAGAACTGATGTTGGTATCAGGAAAGGTATCAGATTATGAATGGAATTTTTTTTTCTAAGCATGTTAATAGCTTCACTGAAACTAATACACAGACTAAATGTACATAAGCTTTAAGTCTGAAGTTATAAACCTCCAGTTATGATTTTTCATAAGAAGTGAACAAGACTGTTTTCCATCTTACTGCACTACAAACGGTTTGTTCAATAATCCTTCAATCGCGCATACACCGGAACATCAGTAAACGTTTATATACCAGTCAATTACAACTGAAAAGAACAGAGAGGGAACAAAAAAATTAATCTTAATATTCTAGGAAACTTTAAATGACCTGTTGTGGTGTTGCAGGAGAAGGCCGGATGGTGAGACAAGGCAACCATGGAGAACGGAAGATGCTGAGGAGGCTGTTGTAGGATATTCTGAAGTAGTGTATTCGCCTTACTGCGATGACCTGCTGACTTTTTCAACAAAAGGTTGTTGTGGGATCGAACATTCTCACACCCATCCACTGTGTAATGAGAAAAAAACAACAACAACACATAAAACAGTCAATACACTAAACTTGTATTTTAAATCGAGATATAAATAGTTCGAAATAATAATGTAACGGTAAATAACAAGAGGTTACGTATATAATACTGTTGTGTGTCCGCAATATCCACACCTTTAAGAAAGAAAGGCATCCTTTGAATACTAGTAAGCATGTGATACTTGTGTTATCCCGATATGGAATTCTCACTTTAACACTAAAAGCTGTGAAAAGTTCTGAATACATTACGATGGTGTATACAGTTTCGAAACTGCAAAGCGTTACATCTTACACAAAATCATTAATCAACGGTTAAGAGATCAATTAATGGCATTTGTAATCAACCCGACATATAAAAGAGTCATTACAGTAGAGCTAATGTTATACCAAATTTTAACCCTAAAAGTCACCAAGAGAACTCTCCAAAAGTAATGAGAAATAGACTAGCAATCCAACGCCCATTGACAGCTTTGTATATCAAGGTCGTGGTTATTTTCGACTGTGAAAGTTGTCTTTGTAAACAAGCGGGGGTCTATGAACTCCACAAATGTGGCATTGAGCCACTGTTCGCGTGTATGTTTCTACCACCACGTAGTTGGAATCCCATGTGACAGAGCATTGAGTTATGTACTGCAAATCAAATGAAAAACAAGCTATAGTCAATTGAAAGTAAACCGTATGTAAACAGGTAAGTAGTTTTCTTTACTCTTTGAATAAGTTTCTGCCTTTACTTGACCACTCAAGCCTCACGATAAGTTTCACATTACTAATATCTATATTGCAGGATTATTAAAGGAATAAATGCAACAGTAAAACTATTAATCACTAGTTCTGATACTGAACTATTAATCCCTAGTTCTGATATTGAATTATTAATCACTAGTTCTGATATTGAATTATTAATCACTAGTACTGATATTGAACTACTAATCACTAGTTCTGATACTGAACTACTAATCATTAGTTCTGATACTGAACTATTAATCACTAGTACTGATATTGTACTATTAATCACTAGTTCTGATACTGAACTATTAATCATTAGTTCTGATACTGAACTATTAATCACTAGTACTGATATTGTACTATTAATCACTAGTTCTGATACTGAACTATTAATCATTAGTTCTGATACTGAACTATTAATCACTAGTACTGATATTGAATTATTAATCACTAGTTCTGATATTGAACTATTAATCACTAGTTCTGATATTGAACTATTAATCAGTAGTACTGATACTGAAATGTTTGTTGTTTTCGTTTTTTTCGCGTTTATACCTTTCCTTTTTTTTTTCTTATAAATATTTATTTTTCACGAGTCAAACATTGAAAACTAACCTACATTACCATCCATTAAACTATTCAATAAGCCCAACATGGCGAGGTGATTAGGGCGCTCAACTAGTAATTTGAGGGTCTTAGGTTTGAATCCCCGTCACATCAAACATGTATGCTTTTTCAGCCGTGGGAACGTTATAATGTAGCGGTGGGTGATGATGAATGGCTACCTTCACCCCAGTTTTACACTGCTAAATTAGGGACGGCTAGCACAGATCGCCCTCGTGTAGTTTTGCGTGATATTCAAAAACAACAAATAAACAAATTACTCAAAAACCAAAAGAAACTCTTATTTCACTTATAACAGCAATATTCTCTATCCCAGTGTTCATAGTGTGAATAATAATGTTTATCAGTTCTATATATATAGCACCAAACGTTACGTTTTCTACTTATAAAACCAGCAGCTCCTCTCCAGCAAATAATTACATTAAAAGTTTAAATCTCATGCCCTGTTTCAGCCAACACAACCAACTCATGCCCTGTTTCAGCCAACACAACCAACAAATCAGTTCTACTCAACTAACGGCGATCACAACACGACTCCAGGTGTAAAGAGATTGAATGAAAATATAACATTTTTTTAAAAAATCAGAAGGAAAAAATGCATTATTTCCAGGTGTGTTACCTTGGACATAAAGCCCAAGACCTGAGGATATTCAACCTAAATAGCACATGCGTTCAAACCGATAACAAGCAACGTCGAAGGTCGACCAGTGTTGAGAGGTCGACAGCATCACGTAACCTTCAAGCATCGTTTTTCTAAGACGACAAGGCGCTAAGTGTAGAATTCTGTGCCAGATAAGTCAGTAGACAGAACACGGTGTACTGTTTTATCATAATATAGCAACAAAAGAGACGAAAATATGAATAGGTTAATAAAATAACTTGTTAACTAAGAAAACAAAAACACAAAACATATTAATTTTATCGAAATGTTTAATTCAGAAACGGATAAGAAATTTTCTTTTTTATGTTTGCATTTTGAGTAAATACATATTTGTAAACAATTGTTTCTATTTAATTTCAAATTCGTAAGCTACAAATTTGCATGAACATTGTTATCACGGATGGCGGAGAGAGACAAATATATAATACATATATGTGTGTGTGTGTGCGCGTGCATGAGTTGTAAGTACTTCTTCATATCTTCAGAAATGGAAACTGGAGACGATAATCGTCAATTAGAAATTCAGAAAAGGTCTTTTGTATTAGAACTTCCCTTTGCACCGACTTTACCTCTCTTTCACAGCAGGGAAGATCGATTGCCGCATAAAGTCTCCCTAGTGTGCGCACACTGAAGCCCGTATACTGCTTTCTGTCCGTGACCTATATATCGGTCGTTCAACAGGAAGCAGCCAATATGCAAGATACGGATAAAAAGGAAAAAAAAAACGGCGCTTGAGGAGCCGGGTCTTATAATTTTATAAGTCTGACGTCAAATACTTTTTGTAAAGCTTATGATGGCGTAGTAGTTACGTTGTTTCCTCGGGTGCAAACTTCGAAAGATATCACGATGTAGAAAAAAACTTAAAATAATTATTTGTTAATACCTAAGTTTGAATTTCTCCTAATCCGAGAACAAAAACCATAAAATAATATCACGAGAAAAAGCAAACAAACAAGAAAACATTTTATTGGTTCGCCCACTGTTCCGGTTTAATCAAAAGTAAATTAGTGATTGGCTTTCTTTTGTATACCAAAAATGGAACGGTATACATAAACACGATAAGTTTAAATAATCTTTACCGAAAACACGTAAAGCCTTATCGTAATAGAATTTTTTTAAATGATCGCAATAAATCTGAAAAAATCGTGCAACATCTCATGTAGTCCCCCATTGGTACAACTCTAAAATAAGAGGTTCGATTCCCTCGCTAAACTCAGCAGTTACCCCGATGTGGCTTTGCTATAAGAAAACCACACATATATATACACATCTCACATAAAGTATAACAAAACACAGTATGGGACAGAAGTAAGATTTCGGATTTATAACGCTACTATTGCGTTATAAATAATCAGGGGTTCGATTCCTCTCGGTGGACACAGCAGATAGCCCGATGTGGCTTTGGTATAAGTAAAAAATAACAAAAACAGAACATAAAAACTCTCGTTTTTGGTCCCAATACAGAGTTTGCAGAACGAGCCAAGTTTGAAACTCGCTGAACTTATGATGCAAATCAGTTTTAGTTTGAAAAGATGTCAAAACATTGTGCAAATTAGCTGGTAATGAAACTTTCACATATCTTGAACATTTAGCAGGTTGTGAAACCGGTTTCAATATTCTATTCTTTGGCTGAGACATATATTACAAATCGTCTGTTAAAAAAGACTTGCTCAAATCGTATTTATATGCTTGTATTCCAGTTGTATAATCCAATCTTATACTTTTATTTAACAAAAAAATATTTGCTTTGAAGAAATTGAATATAAAAAACTATCCAAAATAGATGTGACCTGGTCCAAATATTACAGAAAATATACTTTTACCTATTTCCTTTACATTTCAAATTTGTCAGCACAGTAACAGACAAGAATTGGTTGTAGCTACAAATAAAGTTACTTGTACACATGTTTTGTAAAAGTAGGGGAAATGCAATTGAGGTCAAGGCGGCTTTTTTTATGAAACTCAATGTCTAGCCGCTAGACGGCGCTACAAAAACTTCCTCAAACTGAGCAAGGCCTCCGATACGTAGACGTATGAGAAAAAACAAAAAAGCAATCAAAGTCAAGGCGCATTGCGCGTGCGTGACGCTTTCTGGGTAGAAAGAGGTGAACGCCCGCCATTCTTGAATTAGCAGCCAGGGGAAGCGTATAAGAGCGTTCAAGGTTATGATCAATGCGCGCACTCGTTTGGCTTGATGCCACAGAACAAAATCGCCTGGTAACAAGTTAATTGTATTTCTAGTTAACACTTGGCTAAAGGAAGCGTGTTTTTGTTCATTCTATAGGGGATATTAGCAGAAAGTATTTCCGTATCATACATTAAGTCGTAAAACAAAAAGATTTTTCTTGAATTAACTAAGATAGACTAACTATTATATATTGGGTTCAGGAATAATTCGTGAGCGTTTTTTCAAGTTAAAAAAATATATTCATAAATGAAACGCTTTCGCAAAATATTTCATGTCATTTGGTAGATAATTTTTTGCTCTAATAGATGGTGTGTTTGATTTTCATATGTCTTTAATTTTTGCTTTCATTTTCAGCTCATTAAATGGAATGTCAAGTGGACAAAATCGAGCATTTTCGACACCATCTGCTTTTCGCATTTTATTTCTTGCAATTTCGTTTAAAACAATGCATACTATATACCTAGGTATTACATGAAATAAAGTATCATAATAAATGTTTTGGGTGTAATGTGTTCATGCAATGAAGTATTGTATAGTCTTGCATGTAATGCTTGAATGAAATTATTTAAAAACGCTCACGAATTATTCCTCAACCTAATACTTGTACTCGATTTCAGAAATAGTACTCTGTGATTGATGTACAAATCCCCAATATTAGAATACCTTTAAAAACCCAATATAAAACTATTTAGAAAAACTATATACAAATAAGTTGACTCTAAAAAATCCCCTCCACCAGTGTCAGCAGTATGTCTGCAGACTTACAACGCTTGAAACCGGGTTTCAATACCTGTAATGGGTTGAACACATATACCCCGCTGTGTAGTTGTGCGTAACTACAAATAAACAAATAAAATGTTTTCAATCATTTCCAAACTTAAAAATATTGTTCTATTTTTCTATATAACGCAAAACAACGAATGACGGTTTAAATTCGAGAAAGTAACACACAATAACCGAAGCTTTTCCAAGATTTTGAAAGTGAAACTTGCAACTTAGATTTTTTTAATTGTTAAAATGCAGGAAGTACTAAGTTAGAACTACTTGCAGCATATATACTATATACATAAAATTTATTCCTAACAGACTCGTTCCCAGCGAGTACAGCGGTAAGTCTACACATTTACAACGCTAAAATCAGGGGTTCGATTCTTCTAGGTGGACACAGCAGATAGTTCGATGTGGTTTTACTATAAGAAAACACACAAGCACCCTAACAAAATCTAGATAAAGACGAAAATGCCAATATATCTATACCAAGATTCCCAGAGAGATGACTAGGGCACAGGTAAGTGTTATTTAGATCAGTGTGACCCATTTTCTTCTTTCACTTTCTAATAGAGGTCACTAGTTGTAGTAGGGTATTTGTTTATCGAAATGACGGTGACTCTCGCACCTCACGTTCTGGAGGTTATTGTTGATAAGTCTACAATGGTGACCTAACATGTTTATCCTTGAAAAGTGTTGTGACAAACTGGTCAACAAGTTGAATTATTAGTGCTTTGATGAGTAACAGCTGCTTTCCAATTATCATTGTTGTCAAGCGTCTCTGTTAACACATATTGATATTACGTACCCTTTTCAACAAAGCATGTTTTTCATGAATTTGAACAATTTGTATGACGAGTTAAACAACTGTGAAATTAGGCTATTATTGTTATTAATTTTTAAACATTGCTCTGAGCTCTTCTGGCATTAGTGACATGTTACATTACCTCCCAAAATAATGAAAACCTTCAAGAGTAACATTCATCTAGGTTATTCGGTGAAAAAAATAACTGAAGAAAAATTAGAAATGTCTTTTTAATCCCACCAGGATAAAGGTAACTTACGTTTGTAGCCAGCACTGATAACCGTGGTGTAGCTTTGCGCGAAATTTAAAAACAAACAAAACAAAAGTTTGTAGATGTGTTATTAAATGTTTTTCCATTCCTTATTGTCGTTTTTGTACAGGTTTTATACTGAAATACCTAATGAAGATTCAAATAATTAGTATATGAAAGTCCTGTAACGACAGTTGAGAATGGTTTCGCAGGTTTAAAAAGCACATCCTTCTTGTCTTCTGTTGAAGCGAACTGAAAAAAATGAGAAAGTCATAACGGAAATGATATCATTTTCGAAAGGAACTGACGTCATCTTCAGTAAACATGCCATACCTATTTCATAATGAAGTTTCAGGTTTTATGGACGTGTTCAAGCTAATAGTTCCAATAACATATTTTATTGCTGAAGTATACGAGTGTTACGAACAAGAGTAACAAGCATATTTTGATTACAGTCATGAACTAGTAAAACATACTAGTTTTAATAAATGAATTTAAGTAAATGAATTTAAAAAGGAGAGTTTTTAATGATTAGTTATTTTTAATGCACATTAAAAGAGTATGGTTAATATAGAACTTCATCTTATGAACATGATCCATAATATAGTGGTCTCAGAAATGGATGTTATATCACATCTTCATTTACAGTAGATGAATGTATACTAGTACATATTTTTTTTCTCCTTTAAACAGTAACACTTCTCCTATTTTCGCTCTCAGGGGACACGTACCACCCTCATGGCCTGTTTTCTTTAAACTAATACTAGTGTTAAGTAAGAAATTTGGGTCATAGTGAGCTCCTTTCTGTGTCAAAGTTTAATAAATGCGTAAAGCAACGTGCGCAAATTGTACAGATTTGTATGGTGCTTGTGAGATTACGCACGTTGGCGAACTGCTCTCAGTTATGTTCTGCTAAACAGATTAAACACATAAAACAACGTGTGCAAAATGCACAGTTATAGTCTGCTTAATAGATTACACACGAGTAAGTCACACAGTTAAACTCTAACAGATTGAATGTGTAATACGTGTAGCTCATACACAGTTAAACTCCAGCAGATTAAACGTATGATACATGCTACTCGTACACAGTTAAACCCTAACAGATTAAACGTGTAATACGAGCATCTCATACACAGCTAAAGTCTAACAGATTAAACGTGTAATATGCGTAAAAAATTAACAGTTAAGCTCTGTTAACCGCAAATACACAAAATAACGAACGTAATTTGCACACATTCCGGCTCTGCAGGAACTTCTCCATACCAATGTTTTTGTGTCAATATTTTGTACTGTATAACATTCCGGATATCAAGTAAAATACCTCCCTAAAAAGCAGATTCAAAAATCTCTAGTCGGTTTTATTTAAGGAAATAGAACAACTGACAGTTAAGTGTTATTCAACTGTTTTTAAGTTAAACGTTTCCGAGTGTAATGCCTAAGGATTCTTAAGTAATGTAAGACTAGTGTAGATGGTTTGCTCTGATCAGAGGTTAACAGTAACGACCATCTTGTGTTCTGGATATCGTAATTAAAATAAAAATATACATAAGTGGCATAACTGCTTAAACAAATAACTGCATTTGACTCAGTCTTGCTCGTTTTTGTTTTTCCCAAAATATTAAAATAATCTACAGCATACCTTAGTGTAGTAAAATATATTAGTATCATTTGAGGGAAGTTTATTGTTCGTACTCTGTCAGAAGAACAACAAAAAAGTATAATTTTCTTCCATCTTTCTGTAAGCTTTTACCTGACACTACTTAAATGCTGAGTTAGATTGGTGCATTGGCTCAGTGGTAGGTCTGTGGACTTACAACGCTAAAAACCAAGTTTCGATACCGATGGTGGGCAGAGTACAGACAGCCCATTGAGTAGCTTTGTGCTTAATTAAAAACAACAACATCCTGCCCAAGTTCTTCGGGAAAGAAAAACTATTAATTAACATAATTCTTTTCAGACAAGACAAGCATGGTGGCTTTAGTTTACATAATTAGCTCCTCGTGACTACGAACTGTTGTTCCAAACGTGCCAGGTGTGTTATAAATTCAATTCAGAATAACATTTATTATTTATGCCACACTGAAGTCAGTATCTGCATAAAAAATATCAAAAATACTAATGTCATAAATATATATACACACGCGCGCGCACAAAACATTTTGTTATAAGCGTAGACATCACCATCACTTCAGACCAACCAGACATAACAACTAAAGTAGATTGTTTTATCGTAACGTGGGCGACCTAGATCTCGATTCTTTCTTTAAGCCAGAATTAACACAGATCTGAGGGAATAGGTCAGACTTCAAAACTTTGGAACACCGCTATGTCCATGTGGCTCCTAGAGTGAGTGGGCAACAAAAATCAAAATGCTATTGTTCACTACTGAGCCGCGCTGCGATGCTATAAATTCACTCTATAACGTCAACAATTGAAAAGACCAGTCCGCTAGACGGCGTTACAGTCTGTTTACAGTTTCAAAAAAGAAAAAAAAAATACTCATGGCACAGTTTCTTTTGCCCTGTGGCGGTGGTGAAAGTTATTCGAAATTTGAAGATTTTTCTCTCCTCCATAATTTTAAGCCCCAGTCGCATAAAACAATTTTCGAATAAACTAAATAAATACACCACAGATACTTTTTTTTTTATTTGCACGGATACACAACTATACCTACACCTCCATGACTATAACCTTCATATATAGATGGAGATATTTTTCTTTTTACATATAATTACAACACTAAAACCTGGAGTTCGATTCTCCGCAAAGGACAAAACAGTCTCTAAGTCATTCAAAAAAACTGTTAGTATAGTACTAGCACAAAACGACTACTTATGAGATAACTAGAATATTTTCATATACTTACATAAAAAAGCAATCTAACTTCAAATTAGTACACACAAAACAGTGGGAGCATGTTCTCATCTCCCTGTTTCTTGTTATTCGAGTGTGTGTGTTTTCTTATAGCAAAGCCACCTTGGGCCATCTGCTGAGTCCACCGAAAGGAATCGAGCCCCTTTGTTATTCCAGAGAAAGAGGGGAAGAAAAATCGTTTTTGGTAGTTGTTGTATCATGATACAAAACTAAGGATGTAACATATGTTTAGATTATATCACGTCGAAAACACAAAAAACGTGGATGTGAGAAAGATTATGTAACCACCACCATGTTCAGATTCTCTGTATGAACGACATGGACGCCGCCTGGCGTGTTTTTCCACAAACCTGTGACTTCTGTGTCATGTTACATGCACATGTAATATTTTTCGGGTCGTCCTCATTCGGAAATGACTGGGCCACAACAATCAGGAAAAGGCGACTTGAAAATGACAATCATATATACACTTTCGACCCATTTCTGGACAACGTACGTGTCACGTATTTGACTCTGTCTGTGAAAGTGGGAAACTAAACGTAAGGATTTCAGAAACGTGAAAACATCAAATAATTTTCTGAGTCTAAAATATAAAGTTATATTTCAAAATTTTGTCTTTAAAAACACAGGATCATAAAAGCAGTTGACAGGTAACGTTATTTGGAAATAATTATTTCACATATTTTATGTGAAAGTTTGTTTGTTTTCTGAATTTCGTGCAAGCTACACGAGGGCTATCTGCGCTAGCAATCCCTAATTTAGCAGCGTAAGACTAGAGTAAAAGGCAGGTAATCATCACTACCCACCGCCAACTCTTGGGCTACTTTTTAACCAACGAATAGTGGGAGTGATCGTAACATTATAACACCCCCACAGCTGAAAGGGTGAGCATGTTTGATGTGACGGGAATTCGAGAACCTGCGACCTTCAGATTATGAGTTGAGCGCCCTAACCACATGACTATGCCGGGTCACTTTGTGAAAGTATGAAAGACAAACAGAAAGACATAATTACAACTGTATTGTTCCTTGAAAAGTTGTCTTGTTTTTTCAGCACAAATACTATACGATGAAGTATCTGTACTTTGTCCATCGTGGAAAATAGAAACCCAGAGTTCAGCGCTATAATCCACCAGGGGACACCTTAGAAAGAAATTTAAGATTGCACAACATTCCATCTGTTACACGAGGGTGGTTTAAATATACGGACTGGATTTTATATGGACTTTGCTACCTTATTTCTGGGTTTCATGAAGAAGTTTCGTGCTTCATACTGAGTCTATAATTATATCTTAATTTTATGCAGAAAGAAAATTGTACAACAGTAGCGCAGCCCAAAGAGAAGGCTTCACCTGTGAAGAATTTTGATTGGTAATTGGAAAGACTGGTGACCCCCGGTTTTGTCATATTTATATAGAAGCTGTTTCCAGATATTGTTGATATTCAAGGATTTGTCTGGGCTGATTGTTTACTTACTGATATTTTTTTGTGAGAGCTTCTTTCCTATGATAGTTTTTTTACGGGGGGTACTTGATACACTATCTGCATATGTTGGAAGAATGTGAAACAGTTGATTGGCAACCGGATTTCCAACACAAAAATCAGGGGTTCGTTTCCCCTCGGTGAGCCCACCGAGATAGCACGATGTGGCGTTGTTACAAGAAAATACATAAAATTCTGTGAGAAAGAACAAAAACAGCAAAATAATCCAACTAAGAATTATTTGTTTGAAATAAAGCGTTGGATGTGACAATTTGAGACTGTGGGTTAATAATTCAGGATTACATTAGAAGACGACAGGTTCTTTAGAAGGAATTACTTCCTCTTTCCTGATGAAGACTAACGAACAATGTGAAACACAACCTTGTATTTCAATGTCCATTCTCAAATGTAAACCTAACGGAATAACGATAAGATAATTATGTACTCGTTTAAATCATGCCGAATAGCATAAGCCGTGCACTCGTTTTATGCACGTACACAAAGCTCGAGGGTTCTTTGGTGTACTAGGACTATGAATGTGAGAGGGTCAGTAGAGCAAATTCACTTTCCTCTCCCTTGCAATACATACATATGTTTAGGGCATGGTACAGATGAACCTAGATTTCGAGAGAACATACAAGAAAGGAAAGTAAATCACCACAGTTGTTGGAGTATGTGTTTTTGTGATAACAAAACCATATCGGGCTATCTTATCTGTTGTATCCACCTAGGGCAGTGGTTCCCAACCTTTTTTATACCCCGCACCCCTCACAGCAATTATTTATTTAAGAATAAAGGTGAAAATGGCCAAAACAAATGTTATCTCGCACCCCTAGTTGGGAACCACTGACCTAGGGGAATCGAACCCATGATTTTAGCGTTTCAAATCTGAAGACTTACCGCTGTCCCAGCGGAAGACCACGTGTTGGGAAACTGTAGCACATTATACATACAATGGTAATAATATTGCGTTTATAGGGCAAAACCTCATAAATCACAGTATGTAGTGTGCTGTAATGCGTCTCATTAGTTTCGTCGAATAACAACATTAACAATATTGAAACAACGTTGATAAGTATTAGAAACTATTGTAGAATTAACTTTAATTATCTCAAGCATGTTCATTATCTTTGCTTTTACTTCTAGAAAAAAGGAAAAAGAGGAAGTTCTGTTCAATCAAATGTAATATATGTATACAAATACAAAGTTGTTTTGTATTTAATCCTGATCTTTAATATCCGTAAAAGAGCGGTTTAGACAGAGAAACATAGCAATATGATAGGAATTAATAACACAATCGTATTTATTGTATTTATTAACTATTATTATTTAATTGACTTCTTTGTCATTCAGACGGACTGGCAAACCAGCAAGCTAGCCTTCAGAAACAAACTTGACTCATAGTTAGTGCTCAGAGAAACTTTATTGTTTCGTTTGGTCAAGTTAGTCGTATTTATTAACGCCATATTTCCTTGCTAAAAATTTCAATTTTTAAAACTTTGGCATATTCTCTACACAAACTATTGGATTATAGGTAAAGGACATTGCTATCACGTGATTCTTCCCACACACGAAATGGAAATGAAAGGCATATTCCTGCAAAGGAAAATATTATCATATTCAACAATGCTGTGAAATTCTGTATGTGTTCGGGACTACAGATGAACAATTCAAACTCAAAAGCATGCGTTTCCATACAAATACTTGTTATTTCAATCCAGTACTGAATATAGTAGTGTCGTTGACATACTATTAAAATAACCTTCTTTATTTTCACTGGTACGTTGTTTGTTTGTTTTGTTTTGTTTTTAAATTTGAACTATTGTTTGTTCTACAGATGAAAGACGGTCGAAGTGTTTCTGTTAAAGAATGAACTTCAACTGACTTTTAGAGTTAAAAAATGTAGTCTTCTTTCCTTGGTATTTTTTCTTAAGAAAAATAGTGTTCCATATCAGAGGAAAGCCATTACGTCGTGATTAATCCACTCAAAAGTGGGCTATGTGCTGCTATATTTATCACACAGCTCTCACGTCAGCACGCGTGAGCAAATATATATATAGAGAATACGTTCGTAGCTGCATTTTATCACGAACGGATACCTTGCAACCTTTGTACAAGTAGTGTTCACAGGTGTGAAGCAAAAAATAACATCTTAAAACTCGACTTATCAGTTCTCGTATGTGTTTTGTTGTTGTTGGGGTTTTTTTTTGGGGGGGTGGAGGTGAGCCACATGTCAGGCAAAGCCAATTAATAACGTTACCGTGTTCAGGGCCCATACAATCACGATATATGTTCTGTGTGGCTGTCTATATGAATTACTTTTTACCACAGAAAAATGAAGAGCACACATACTAAATTAAATATACATACACATTTGCCCTGTTTTATTTTTTTATAATCTCTGTATATCCCCAATTATTTCAAATACAGAGAAAAAATTACACAACAAATATAGTCACATATAGCAACATAATATAAAGTACGTACAGACATAACCCACGAATATTGCATATCCAAGTATATACATAATCACCGAACACATATATCAAAGTACGAACATAATCCACGACAGTGTTATGCACATGAACTGAGATAATATACAAATAAGATACACAAGACTTATATGGTGATTATAATTTTAATATTTGTAATGCTGCATTAAAATAACACAACTAAAGTTTACTGAAATGTCGCCTATATATGGTTTGTTTGTTTTGGAATTTCGCACAAAGCTACTCGAGGGCTATCTGTGCTAGCCATCCCTAATTTAGCAGTGTAAGACTAGAGGGAAGGCAGCTAGTCATCACCACCCACCGCCAACTCTTGGGCTACTCTTTTACCAACGAATAGTGGGATTGACCGTCACATTATATGCCCTCACGGCTGGAAGGGCGAGCATGTTTAGCGCGACGCGGGCGCGAACCCGCAACCCTCGGATTACGAATCACACGCCTTACGCGCTTGGCCATGCCAGGCGCCTATATATGGACTCTGATCGTTTGCTCAATACAAGATAAGTTACAAAAAAAGAAGAAAACCTTTCTTAACGCATTTAATCGTGACATAAGATGGACCAAATTATCTAAATACACAAGTCAAACATAGCTTCGTCACCCTCCAATAGCATTCTCGCTAATGTTTTTGTAACTATATTGAATATTGTTTCGTGCAGCCCCTGGGGGTACAGCGGTATATCTGCTAACTTACAAAGCTGGAAACCGGATTTCGATACTCCTGGTGAGCAAAGCACAGAAAGTCCATTGTGTGGCTTTTTGTTTGATCATAAACAAAACATTTCGTGCATCAATCTTCCTCAGATGTATTTAATCTTTAAAAAAAAAGTGTCAAGTGTTATATTTTTGGATTGTTTTAATGTTTAAAGTAAATATTATAACGATACACTGATAACCTCCCGTACTTACATTAAATAAAAACCTAGAATTCCAAATAATACGTTTCTATTATTGACCTTCTTCAGGCTAATCGAATGTTTATTACAAATATTGGCCTAACGTGTACGAAGTATGTGGGGGGAAAAGATCAAGCAGAAAATTAATTAGAGCTCTCAGTGAAACCTGGGATGAACCAGAATATGCTGGGTGGAGAGAGAAAATTTAAGAAGTGAATGTGGCAATTGTCCTACATGTACATATGGGTCGGAAGCTACTAAAGTAGGTTACCAGTCCAGGCGCTCATTTTGTGACATGAATCAATTTTATTTTCAACTCACATTTCTGAAACTCTTCTCACAAGAATAAAAACGACAAATGTTTACAATAATTGTCGTTCTTCCATTATCCTGTAACTGTTCTTTTTTTTTTTGCAGCTTCTACGCGAAATTCCCATTAAAAATAAGCACAACTTGATACAAAACTTACAAATTGTTACGTGTCTAGAGATTAAAATGTTTATAATTTTTATTTCCCGTCCTAAATCTTCCTGTACAAGTAACTTCAAACAGCGGAAGAAATTGAAATATCACAAAATTTGGTCTGTAGTAAAAGGAGTTGTAGCACAGCTTCTAACACAAAACTAAAAACGTATTCTGTAACGTTTAATTGATATGGGAAACGTCTACATTTGGATATAAGGTACAGAGTTAAAAGAATTTATAACCCTTATGATCCAATGATCAGTTAAATTTTTACTTGTAAGTTCCATACTATAGCGCATCCTATAAAAGAAGTAACAAACAAATGCTCTATACTGTTGTTCAACAGTAAAGAACAGTTAGAAGCCCTGTACAAACACTTACATCGAATGGTAATAAATGTTGTGTTATTTGTTTCTTTCACATATGTGACCCCCAGTGGCACAGCAGCATGTCTATGGACTCATACCACTAGAAACCGGGTTTCGATAACCGTGGTAGGTAGAGCATACATAGCCAACTGTGTAGCTTTATGCAAAATACCAAAACAAACAAATAAGCAATCAAATATGTGGCCAAACATCAACATGTATAATTAAACAGACTCAGTGAAGATTTAGTTTAATTAATTAAAACAACACTACGGCAATAACTGTAAACATTTAATGAGACGTTTTGGAAACATACCTGTTTTTTTATCGTTGATAATTTCGAAATCATAAGCTGAGAAATTACGCAAAGAAATTTCACTGATACTGAATGAATATTCAAACTTAAATAACAGCCTTGCGTCTTTTCAACTGTGTTTATTTTTCTCTTGCAAAAGGGACCCGGCATGGCCAAGTATGTTAAGGCATTCGACTCATAATCCTAGGGTCGCGGGATCGAAACCCGGTTGTACCAAACATGCTCGCCCTTTCAGTCATGGGGGCGTTATAACGTGACAGTCAATCCTACTATTTGTTGGCAAAAGAGTATCCTAAGCGTTGGCGTTGGGTGGTACTGACTAACTGCCTTCTCACTGGTCTTACACTGCTAAACTAGGGCTAGCACAGATAGCTCTCGTGTAGCTTTGCGCGAAATTCAAAACACAAACAAGTTCTTACAAAAATAAACAGTTATCTCGATTCTTAAGTTCTTTAAATATATATCG
The DNA here is from genome assembly GCF_004210375.1 of Tachypleus tridentatus. Taxonomy (NCBI): domain Eukaryota; kingdom Metazoa; phylum Arthropoda; class Merostomata; order Xiphosura; family Limulidae; genus Tachypleus; species Tachypleus tridentatus. The sequence goes on from NC_134834.1 coordinate 162,756,606, forward strand.
CTACATTTCAGTTTAATTAGTTTCTTTTTTTTTGCATATTTTTGATTTCCTTAAATTCTTACTAAATTCTGTTTTCAATTTTCCTGGAAACCTTTTTTTCTACACATTTGTCTCCAATCTTTACAATTTTACAGACCAATAACAACAGAATTTTTTTTAGATTTCGAATCGTTTGGTTAAAACTGTTGTCGTGATGTGTTTCTTTTAAATAAACTCCAATTTCAACCGGATAAATCTATTGTCAGTGGTAGTTTGCAATAACAAGTGACATTGTTACGAATTCAACTGAAAATAAGCCAGTATGGCCAGGTGTTTAGGGCAGTTGATTCGCATTCTGAGGGTCGCGGATTCGAAACCCCCATCTTACCAAGCATGCACGCCCTTTCAGTCGTGGGGGCGTTATAATTTGACCTTCAATCCTACTATATTTTTGGTAAAAGAGTAGCCCAAGAGTTGGTTGTGGGTGGTGAACAAGCTGCCTTCCCTCTAGTCTTACACTGTTAAATTAGGGACAGCTAGCGCACATAGCCCTCGTGTAACTTTGCGCGAAATTCAACAACTGAAAAAAAACAGTGTTGAAGTAAGTACTGAGATAGAAATAGTTGTTATAAAGATGAGTAGAGCTTACAATGAATGAAATTTCGTAAAACGAAACCAGTTGTTAATTACAAACCTTGCAAAGGAATGAACAAGGTAACTGTAGTCTTCAGCTGCTTAGAGTCCTGTATTATATAAAACTGTAATAAAAAAAATCACAAACAATTCTCTGCAACTAAAAAAAAAAATACTCGATTTGAATGGGAGTCTGGTTAGGAGACGGGGGGGAGCTATACAAAGAAATACAGCATGAGCGTTATAAGGAAAAACTGGCAAAGATGTTGGCCTTGGCTATCATACTGGGACGATGACCGAAGGAAGGTTAACAAGATGGCTACCAACGAATTGTCCTTCGTGTCCTGCCAGTATCAAACCGTTAACTACTGTTCTTACAAACACGATATCTTACAAGGCACTCTAAAATATTCCTCACAGATCCTGTTAACAACAAAACAGCAGCAACGCCCAATCTTCCAGGGTAATTATACTCCAGCCTTACCTCACTTGGAGAGGGTAGGCATTCTGTATTGTTTCCGAACAGAAATGTTGTTCGATAGCTTGATAAAAACGTAATATCATGCTTTGAAAACAAAGTTTTCTTAGAATTTATTTGAAACCAGTATTTTTTTAATTTTATTCTTTTGCTAAGAGATATTAAAAATATATATTGTTGCTTTTTACCCTCTGATATCTTGCAATACCTTCTTTTGTCCACCACTCTATATCTTCAGATAGTACTAAAATTGTCATTCTACTGAAAAGTGGTAGGTCCTAAGGCTTAAAAAGAGGCATAGAGTGTTTTTAACCCAAGTAATACCTTGTGCAACGCAAGGTTTAATCAACCAGGTCAAAGATCCTTATGGTTAAGATATGGCCATTTCTAATTTTGAGTCATTGATTAAGGTAAAGGCATTCAATCAGCAGCACCACAGACACCGCTACTAAGGTTCTTTTCAACTTTGAACCATATAATAAGATTGACTGTTACTTTTAAAACGTATCCACAACTAAAAACGTGGGGCATGTTCAGAGGCATCGCAACGTGAACCTTGGACCTTTGATTTGCAACTTGACACGTTAACCGCTAGGTCACCTCCGACTCGTACATGGAAATATCTAAATTATAAAGGCAAGATACAAGAAAACATTTCGTTTTCACAAAGCAAAATGTACAAAACTGTTGAAAATGTGCTTACACAAAATATGTTCTTCACGTGATCCAATAAATCAAAACATAAGACACTGGCAGTTTGTTATCGAGGAATTAAGAAAGTATCGTACGAAAATTAATGTACTAATATTCGTAATAACATATCACATTGATATCAACTGTAAAATTGGAGGGAAACCTGCGCAGAATGGATAATTATGCTCATCTACACACTTAACAAGTCTAAATAGGCCCTCAACATTACAAATAATTATTTGACAATATTAATATGAGATAGTCCGTCATTCTATAGCATTCATAAAACATTATTCATCCTCTAAGTTAAAAACAGATAACTAACGAAATAAAATTCGTATTAGCCTTTTAGCCTATGACTAATTATGTAAAGAACCTGTAATACGAAATAAAATTCGTATTAGCCTATGACTGACTATGTAAAGAACCTTTACTACATTGATACTTTTATCCCAGTCACTAATTTTCAATGTAATCTCATTATTCTCTACTCAAACACATCTGGCAGTAGAGACAAAAGTATAAACTGGCCCTCAGATCAGTGATGGCACCAATAGTAGCTAACCTTCACCTAGAAACGAATCGTTACGCTGGCTCCATTTCTAACAACATAGTGGAAATCGCCTAGGAGAACTTTCGAAACACGAAAACAAATTACACATAATAAAAAACACAATTTGGTGACGCTGTTCACTTGTTTTTCTTTTGGTGATGTGGTTTCAGCACGAAAAGGTTTTATTGTCCAGTTTATCTGAAAATTAATTGGTACTTTTAAAATTTGTTCGCAACAGCTAGATCTAAAAATGTGAAAGAATAGATCACTAAAACTTCAGCCTGAGAAGCTGATATTCTGTGGATTAATAACAGTATATCTAAATACTAAAAGTTAACCCTAATAATTAAACTTCTCAAATACACATTAAAATCCAACCTTGATTTCAGAAAATAGGACCATCGAATCTAAGCACGTGTGATCCTATTGCTATATTTTATGCTCTTTAGGAAACAAATTAGACATTTGTAAGTTTATATATGAGGCCTTGGGGTGTACTAACAAGAGCTGCTGAGAACCACGTGAGACTGCTGAAAGTGGGTCACCTCTGTGTAAAAATCTGTTATATGTTTTTTCTTGACAAAAGTTGGAAAAAGCGAGGTTCTTGTGGACAGCGGGAGAATGAAAACGCCAGGAGTGACGTATCACAAGTTTTACACATACTACAATGGTAATCGGAACTCTTTCCTTCACCCGAGGTTGACCACTGGGAGCATGGTTAAAATGCATACAATTTTTCTCGTTCTTTGTACTTTTTCCTTCAATCCCAATATCCTTTGGTAAAAGAGTAGCCCAGGAGTTGGCCTTGGGTGGTGATGACTAGCTGCCTCCCCTCTAGTCTTACACTGCTAAATTAGGGATGGCTAGCGCAGATAGCTCTCGCGTAGCTTTGCGCGAAATTCAAACCATATTAGAAAATAAATAATTGTTTTAGTTTGTTTCGAATTTCGCGTAAAGCTACTCGAAGACTACCCACCCTAAGAGTAACCGTTTCAGCAGTGATAGACCAGAGGCTAGGCAGCTAATCAACACCACTCACAGCCAGCTAGCTCTTGGACTACTCTTTTACTAACAAATAGTGGGATTGATCGTAAAAGTATAATGCTCCTAAGGCTGAAAGGGAAAGCATCTATAAAATGTAAAATCAGTTCAATGCTATTCCCACAACGTGTGTGATTTATTAAAGTAAGCTGACATAACAGTGCCACAAAAACTTAAAACTATAAAATATGAAAACATTTAAATGCTACTTATATAACATGAGTTATCTAGTAGAGTTCCCTCTAGTGCGACAACAATAAGATTATGGACTTGAAACGCTAAAATCCGGGGTTCGATCCTGCAAGGTTAACACATCAAATAACCCAAATTTTTTTGCTGTAAAAGAAACAAACATATCTATTAAAGTAGACTGAATTAGTAGTGCCCTGACAACAATTAAAATACTACGAAATCTAAAAGTCGAATGCTGTCTTTATAATGTGCGTAATCTATTAAAGCATGCTGCATTAATAGCGTCCAATAAATGGAATGAAAAGCGTTAAAATCTCTATGCGAGACACTAACACGTGGCCCGGCATGACCAGGTGGTTAGGGCATTCGACTCGCAATCTGACGGTCACTGGTTCGAATCCCCGTCACACCAAACGTGCTCGTCCTTTCACCTGTTATAATGACGCGACTAATCCCCTAATCTAGTCTTACATCGCAGATGGCCCTCGTGTAGCTGTGCGCGAAAAAAAAAAACACGCTACCACGTGGTTCGTTTTTCAGCTACAGCATCACTTTCGATTGCTCACATCTTGCGAGTTTGCTCAGTATTAGTTCTTCTGAATGTTTGTTTTGGAATTTCGCGCAAAGCTACGCGAGAGCTATCTGCGCTAGCCATCCCTAATTTAGCAGTGTAAGATTAGAGGGAAGGCAGTTAGTCACCACCACCCACCTCCAACTCTTGGGCTACTCTTTTACCAACGAATAGTGGAATTGACCGTCACATTATAACGCCCCCACGGCTGAAAGAGCGATCATGTTTGGCGCGACGGGGATGGAACCCGCGACCCTCAGATTACGCATGGCACGCCTTAACCCACCTGGCCATGTCGGACCCTGACCATTTCAACAAATATTTAAGCATTTTTTCTTTGTTTAGAATTAAGCACAAAGCTACTCAATGGGCTATCTGTGCTCTGCCCACCACGAGTATCGAAACTCGGTTTTTAGTGTGTAAGTCCGAAGACATACCACTATGCCACTGGGGGTCTGTGTGTTGTGCCCACCACAGGTATCGAAACCCGGATTTTAGCGTTGTAAGTCCGAAGACATACCGCTGAGCCACTGGTGGACAATATTTAAAAAACACAAGGGCCCAGCATGGCCAAGCGTGTTAAGGCGTGCGACTCGTAATCCGAGGATCGCGGTTTCGCATCCCCGTCGCGCCAAACATGCTCGCACTCTCAGCCGTGGGGGCGTTATAATGTTACGGTCAATCCCACTATTCGTTGGTAAAAGAGTAGCCCAAGAGTTGGCGGTGGGTGGTGATAACTAGCTGCCTTCCCTCTAGTCTTACACTGCTAAATTAGGGACGGCTAGCACAGATAGTCCTTGAGTAGCTTTGTGCGAAATTCAAAAACAAACAAACAAACAAGAAACACAAGATAAATGTTATTTAACATTTATAGATATAAATTACAAAAATGAAATATAAACTAAGGAATAAAATATTTAACCAGTACCGTAAACAACAGGAAATCAAACAGAAAAGCTGCTAAAGGTTTCATAAACATAGATAATTAAATTCCGGTAACAGGATCAGAACGTAGATGAACAAGTTTGTCATTTGATCGCATTAGTGCATCTAAAAAGCGGTGAACTCCACGTCACGTTCGTCTTCGCACTACGGTGCACGTGAGAGAAAGCGCATATTTTAAAAATGGTTTAAAAATTAAAAACAGCACATTTGAAACAGAACGTCCTCGATATCATGAGCTAACTGTGCAGCAGTTACAACAGATCCATAAACGCGCATTTTTTTTTGAAAACTAAATCGCAGAAACTTAGTATCAGAAGTGTTAAAACTCGCTTTTAATTTCTGTTGTTAATAGTTTCATAGTACTCTTGTTATTGTTTGTATTGTTTTCTTGGGCTGTTTTGAGCCAACATGATAAATACGACCAGCTATAAGCAATATATTTTTGGTCAAAAATCGACGTATAGGCAATATATAAAAAGTTTAGTCGTACGCAATACAATATGGCTTCACAAATGATTTGCCAAAAAAAACAACAAATAAACAAAAAATACTTACAATATCGCTTCATAAGTGACTTCTTGAAAGTGGCGTATTGTTTGGGCTTGGATAAGTCATCTGGCTGGATATCTGTATCTTCTAGCATGGTGCCTTTGTCTTCGATAATATTGTTCAGTTTTAACCAAAACCAATACTAATGTGCGCTATTTATATTTCGTCCTTGGTCTTCTCGTTATATATAATGTTATTTATCATTCAGCCTTTCATATGAATGTCAATGCATTCTTTATTATTGAATGGTATCACAAAACAGGCAATGCTAGCCCTGACTAAGACTGAGAGATCAAGTATTGTGGTTATAACTGATATTTCAATTGGCTATAGCCGTTATACCAATTTTTGTGCGTTGGAAGGCTTACAGCGTAAGAGCGAGGGCTGAGTTGCTTTGACCGACGTCCTCGTCTTACACGTTTTAGATCTAGACTAACAAGCAGTTGCAGTGGGAGAAAGTTTATGCGGTCTCGAAGACTAGGTGTGCCGTGAGCAGGTCAGTAGGCGACGAGGGTACAGTGCGTGGCGAGTGGAACTGTAACGCAGCATCCGTTGTCTCGTGCTCCGTTTCAACGGCTGTAAAATTGAATGAGCTGTTCTTATCCGACAAGCTTGTCGACGTGACATCTCATAATCTTATAGCGCTCTCTGTTGGTCATGCGAGAAAACAACAGCATTCATTTCGGAATCAGATGAGAAAGCACAAACCCCAAAGTGATAAAGCTTTGTCAAATCTTAACCTATATAAACTATCCCTTGAACAAGAAGTCGTGTATTCATAATTAATATTTAACTCGTGTTCCAAAATGAGAGTCCCCCGATGGGACAACGGTAACCCTACGGACTTTCCAACGTTAAATGCTGGGGTTCAATTCTTTATTGATAGACAAACCATATAACCCTATGTGATTTTGATATTTAAAAAACAAACAAAAAACCAGCATCCGGTAAAGTTGAAAAAGTTTCATTGTTTTATAAATAAATTCTGAAGTGTTTTGTTGAAACATGTAGTATCTTGTACCATAAATAAATCACTTTACATGCTTATAAATTGTTATTTGCCTAGTTATCATAATAAAGGAGAAACAAACATGAAATTTTCTGAAGTTAGTTCTGTCGCTTTAATATCTGTAACCACCAGATTTCGAGCCTATATCTTTTAATTTATTCGGACTCTTCGTAGTCAGAAAATGTCCGTTAACTTTCTTAACTCTATCCATTTTAGTTTGACATGCTCAAACTGAAGATTTAATTGGATATTGAACAGTACTTGTTATTTGCATTTATCAACATGTGCAGCCCGACACGGCCAGGTAGTTAAGGCGTTCGATTCACAATCTAATGGTTGCGAATTCAAATCCCCGTCACACTGAACATGCTCGCCCTTTTAACTAGAGAGGCTTTATAAAGTGACAGTCAATCCCACTCACTATTCGTTGGTAAAAGAGTAGCCCAAGAATTGGCGGTGGGTGATGATGACTAGATGCCTTCCCTCTAGTCCTACACTGCTAAATTAGGGACAGCTAGCGCACATGTCTCTCGTGTAGCTTTGCTCGAAATCAAGAAAAGAAAACGAACAAAAACGACCATCATATTCGTGTGCACTCTGACAAGTTCAACAATCGCCTTCGTTCCTACCCCCCGCTAGTACAGCGGTAAGTCTACGGGCTTACAATGCTAAAATTATGGGTTCGATTACCCTCGGTGGGCTCACCAGATGGCCCGCTATGGCTTTGCTATAAGAAAACACACGCCTTCATTCCAATACGTTCCACGTTCGTGTGGTTTACTACTAATTTATCTCGTGGATAGAAGTAGCACCTACTTTACAACGACGTGTTTTTCACAATTAATTTTCATTCGCTGTAAAGTGAACTGTGACTATCTCCTTATCTTTAGCTGTCGCATTAGTTACTATTAACACTCTTTATTACAGCTCAAATACGTTTGTTTAGTGTCATAGAAGAGTTAAACTTAATCTCTATTAGACATATGAATTACTCTCATTGAGACTGTTATAAGAAAGAAAGAAAGAAGTGATCTTACGCGGAGGTCTTTCCATTTCCTGATTTAGTCATCTAAACCTAAACCAAAACCTCTTTATGGGGAAGGAACACTGAAGCTGTTTCTATACATTAGATCATACATCAGTTCCACACTAGTCATTCGCCAAACTATGATTAACGTGTTGTTCATTTTCTCTGTTTTTGTGCCCCGTTTAAGTCAACCACATAGTTCAATTTGATTTAATAGGACCACTAGTTTGTTTTTAACCGCGTTGGATGATAACGGAAGGAAGTTTAAAGACATAAAACTATATTTTAGGATTCTCCACAGGAAATTATAATAATAATCTTCATCAACAAGAATTCGTACTATCAAGAAGTCTACACAAAAATATACAAGATCACAGTATGTTTCAAAAAACTTTAAGTCTAGCCAACAAAACATAAGAAAACAGATAAATATCAAGTGATTTGTCAAAAATACAACTTTTTCAATAAAATATTTATGTAGGTAGAAGTATTAACCTCTGAATACTCGAAATGAAGACATCAAAGGTTGTTGAAAATATACATATATATATATTTAACATAGCAGCATATTGAGCACGTAACCCCTTAAATATTTGAAATCAATAGAAAGTGAATATCGAATAAATATTGATTATTATGTATTTATGTCTTTTGAAATCATGTTTTGCACTTCACTGTTTTCCTGGAGTCTTATCCTAGGGCAGAGAAAATGTTTCGCTTGCCTCCCTCACCCTGAAATCATTTTACTGTTTATCCTAAGGCAGAGAAAATGTTCCGCTTGTTTCCCCTACCCTGAAATCTATCATTCCTGTACAACAGCATCATCCAGTGGAATTATGTAGAATTACCCACCATTATTATATTTTAAAAACTACTTGTCCTTGAGGACTTCTCTTAAATCAAGTAAAAAGCTACACAATGGGCTATCTGTGCTCTGCCCAAAAAGGTGTTTGATATGTTCTCCATTATTCTCATTCAGATATTAATACTATCCCTAGATGCTGTTCCCCCAGTGAGCCAGGAATGAATTTATAGGTTTACAACACTAAAACCCGAGGTTCAATTACTTGTAGTGGACAGATAGCCGATTGTGTAGTTTCGCATTACAAGAAATAAGTTGTTGTTTTGACTTAAGCACTAAGCTACAGAATGGGCTAACTGTGCTCTGCCCACCATGGGTACCAAAACCCGGTTTTTAGCGTTGTAAGTCCGCAGACATACTGCTGACCCACTGGAGGACATTTCGCATTACAACAACATAAAACAAAACCCTGAATGCCTGTTTATTTATTTTTAACACAAGGAATCGAACTTCGAATTTCAGTATTTTAAGTTTATGCAAACTTGCTACTAATTGCTAAGTAAAGCTACTGCAAAGTGTTTAGTGATCATCGCAGTTAGCTGCACGGTAACACAAAGAGAGAGAACAAATAAAACTAATGATAGTTTACGAACAGAAATGATTTGATATAATATTGTTTTGAAACACCTTACACTTTCAAGCTTTCCTAACTAAAGCTTACGATTCCCAATGAGTAACGAGTGAAACATTTTCCCTAAGACAAATCATTTTAAATGCGGTATTTCACTTGTAATCATCTAATTTCACCCAGTGAAATTGCTATGTATTGATGTGTAGAACAAACGTGTTCACCTCTTTCTTTGGTTATTGCCTGAAATTTAATTCTAATAACAGTTGAAATATTCTATGTTTTCCGATGTGCTTACTGTTATTATTACTCACTATTATAATAAAAGGAAAATCGGATGTGGTTTGTTTGTTTGTTTAGAATTTCGTGCAAAGTTACACGAGGGCTATCTACGCTAGCCATTCCTAATTTAGCAGTTTAAGACAAGAGGGAGGGCAGCTAGTCATTACCACCCACCACCAACTCTGGGGCTACTATTTTACCAACGAATAGTGGGATTGATCGCCAAATTATAATGCCCGCACGGCTGAAAGGGCGAGCATGTTTGGTATGACGTGGATTCGAACCCGCAACCTTCAGATTACGAGTCGAGTGCCTTAACCACCTCTCCATACCGAGTCCAGGATGTGGTAAAAGAAGTCAATGTTCTTTTTAGGTCCTCGTTTAACTAAATAGTTTTCCTTGTGCACATAGGAAGGAATACGGACGTACAGCCTACAACATGCACGTAAAGACAAAAAAACCTTTACTAAATATTCCAAAGCTGTGCTATTGATAGGTATTTAACACAAGAACGGTGCAATCCTTCCCAACTTTATAAATAGAATTGCAGGATCGTGAACTGGGTAAGAAAAGATGTATCCATATAGCATTCATGTTCTTTTATTTAATAATTTCCCATACACCTGCTTATAGATGAAGGTGTATAACTATTTAAAGAATGTGCTCGCACACTGAGATACATATGACTGATATAAAAATAAGTTTGGAGATAGACATTTGGTACACGTATATAAAACATGTGTGGAAATAATTTATGGAAAAAAACATAGGTGTCACTGTAATGCAGTGGCTGATTTAAGGTTGTGTGGGCCCAGGGGCTAATAATTTTTGTGATCCCTACATCCCATGTAATTTTACATAAAATAAAATTATCAATGGGCTTCCATTAAGACCATGGGCCCTGGGACTGAACCCTCTTTAGCCCTTACCTAAATACGCCACTGCTGACATTGAAGTATACGATTATCTTATGAAGTCATTTCGAACTGGAGTTAAAAGTGTGAATTTGGCGTCGGGGCTCATTCACACATTCATCAGTTAACAAGATCTTTACATCTATCCAAGGTAGTTAACACTTGAGCTAAAAGTCACGTTCATCATTACGTGAAGCACACCGCATATCTGATGTAGTATGCATTGTTGCTACTGCATTCTTAAGACAAAATCAAATTTACAGTTTCAAGATCATCTCGCAGCGCTACCTAGGTTTTCCCCATAAATATCAACTCTCTGAAAACACTGTATATTATATTATTCTCCTTTACATTTATATCCAAACTTATTTTGAGTTAGAACTACATATTCATAATTCTGTGGTAACAACTAGAACATATTTCAGTTTTCTTGCTGATTTCCTGCTTACACGGTTGAGAAACTTTTGATGTTATGTATATATTTGTACGCACGTGCGTGTACATTTAATTCCATAAAGTGAAGGTGCTGTAAAAATTTTAATTCAGTTACGTCCTATATTGTAGTATAAAGAATTTCGCACGCACCGCAAAAATCCTTCTGGTGTACCAAACAAAGAAGAACCAGGACAAATAGGAAAGTTGGAAAACTAAACCAAATGTGTGTTATTTACGTAAACAAACAGAAATCAAGTAAACGTATCCATAACTTTGTGAGCTTCACTCATAAAGACATACATTTTATAAAAAAAAATTCAATTTATGAAATGTAACTGAAACTTAAAAGAATTAAAAAATGAATAATGTTGTTTATACTGGTGAACAGAGTGTGTGTTCTCTTATAACAAAACCACATCGGGCTATCTGCGGAGCCCACCGAGAGGAATCAAACGCCTAATTTGAGGGTTGTAAATCCAGAGACATACCGCTGTACTAGCAGAGGGCTGGTAAAAAGAATAAAGAATAGTGTATGACTTTAATTCTGAGAGTGGTAACCTAGGTGTTATTGTTGTTTACTAAAACAATTATGTATAGTGAAACAATAAAATACTAATTATACTCCGTTAATAACTGTACAACAAAGTTTAAATTTAGAATTACTTCTTTAAATAACACCTAATTTTAATAAGTAAATATATTTTCGTATGAGCAACAACAAAGATTTGTGACTAAAAACATAGAGAAACTTTGTGAAATTCACAACAAATGTTAAATGACTTTGTAGTGGTCCCAGTTATCATAAACAAACACACACACACAAATATATTAGTCCAGCTATCTATTATTGATCTTTTAGTTTTAGTTGTTGCACATGCTGCACACTAATCCATTTATGTAATAATACATCTTTGAGTAGATCGACGCTAAACTAGAACTGGCTGAGGGAAGAAGATAGACGCCACAGGAACTGACACGTATGATCAGTTCTTTCAGTATACGATCATGAATATAACGTTCTTTCTCAACTTTTGAAATATTTCAAAATAAAACATAGCAAGACAGCAAACAAAATAAATTATTAACACATCAGCCTCGGCTTGGAAGTTGTTATGATCTAGCTTTATATCAGAAACCAGCTCCTCGAAACGACGATATATTCACGAACAAACATGCAGAGAGTAAAGGGATTAAACATCCGAATTTTGAGCTATGAAATATGATTGCTTGGCTGCCAGTCTTGCGAATTTGGTTGTTTAACTTCCAACAATACTGAGGAATACGCATGCTATATACAAATACACTGCTTAAAGCACGCATAGAATCACTCCAAACGAAACGAAAGATCTAACGCTCTAAAGGTGTTCGAGTTATCAAGTTTCTTTGTTGTTGTTTTTCGTTTATTTCTCCTGACTTTAAAGTGGAATACTGTTGTGTACTGAGAAACACAGAAACCTTATTTTCATTAGGAGATAGCCCTGTTGCTTAGAGCAAAGTTTTGCATTGCAATGTGAACGAGTGAATAATTACTAGTCATTCTTAATGACAGGTTTGGTTTATTTCAGGTTTTCAGAAAGTTACATGAGGACCAACTGCGCTGATAAACTAGAGAATACAACTAATTAACAACACCCAACACCAACTCTGGGCTACCATACTATCGAATAGTGGGAATTAGCCGCTGGTTCTTGGTTCCCCAATCCGGCTACGTTTATAATGAACAGACAGTTCACCGAAAGCTATTAAATCAGCTCTTGCAATAACGACTAGTGAACAGTAAGAAATTAATGTTGCTCTAGTGTACACGTCCCCCAATGGCTCAGCAGCAAATTTCGGTTGTAAGTTCGTTGTTTAGTTTTGTACTTAATAATCTAAAAAGAATTTGTTTCTTTGTAGTTAAGCACAAAGCTAAATAATGGGCTATATATGCTGTGCCCATTAGGGGAATTGAAGCCCAGTTTCTAGAGTTGTAAGTCCACAGACATACCGTACTGGGTGATGAGGGCTCAACAAAGAAACATTTTTTTTTATGATTAAGTCTTCCAGTAGGAAAACAGTAAGTTTAGTTTCGTACTGAAACAGTTGTTTGTTTAGTGTTAAGCTAAACTACACCATAAGTATCGAAACCTGATTTTAACACTTTAAAATCTTCAGAATAATCGCTAAAACAATGGGAGGAGGTGGTAACAAACCAGTGTACGCTAGTTAAAAAAACAAACTTGAACTTAAAAAAGCAAAATTTCAAATAAGTTAATTACGTCTTTGGAATAATGAACATTACTCACACTCGACTCACACTGAACTGAAGATGGATTTTAAACGCCCCATAATAGCACAGAGGAACGTCTGCGGACTCACAGTGCTAGAAACCAAGTTTTGATACCCGTGGTGAGCACAGCACTGATAGCCCATTGTGTAGCTTCCTGCTTAAACTTCAAATAAACAAACGTTTCTTTTAAAACGTGTGATCTTGTTTGTAGATTTTGTCACAAATATCTATCTTTATTGAATCCATAATAACCTTGTGTTTGTGTTTAGCACACATATACCTAAAATAATACTTTTAAATGGCATGAACATAACATTTTGGATATCCAACGATTATGCTCCACACATGTCACTTCCACAGCAACTACCACAATTACACACAAAGAAACTGAACTCTCTTTCCCAAAGTTCATACGCTACCCTACCTAACGTTTAGCAGTACAGTTTGGCGTTACTACTGGATGACATTGAAAAGGGACATTGGCAGCATTCGGTTAAGATGTGGTTCTACGCCAGGAAGTTGGTAGCTAGTTGTATGTTTGCAGCTGCAGAATGTCACGGCTGAAGTAACTCGACTGAATCATCAGCAATGAAGAGTTCGGAGTTACACGAGAAGACACATTGAACAACGATGTGATTTTTTTTTCACAAACTATCATATAAATATGTACGCATGGACATACATTTGTTTTATAGTCAGATACGTAATCATATTGGTGTATACGACGATACACGCGCAATTCTGAAATGGAAATTAAAATATTTTCGGTTTCTTTGTTTTGTTTTTAAATTTCGCGGAAAAGTTGTCTTTCGGAGTTCGAAAACACAATTCCCTTTCGCATGAAACTTTCTTTTTATCTTAGGTTAAATGTTTGTCAGAAAACTTGAATATAGTTTTTATTTCTGAATTATTATTATCAATTGTCGATCCTTTGTTTACTTCCAAACAGGTCAGCCAAAGATTTTTAGAAAAAAGAACAAATAATAATGATATCCTCTTTCCATTCCTAACGAAGACATACATCAGCGCACTATCTACTTATTTTGTTTACTTTCTACATTCAGTGTGTAAATCAAACCCTTAATTAATAACCACAATTTGACGTTATGCACCAGTAACAGAATCCAATTACAAAAGCTGACACTTTTTTTTTAAAAAAAAGCATTGTCACGTCTGTAGTTTATTTTTGAAGTTTCCATCAACAGTTAAATAACATGATAGATTTTGTTACTTCTATTCGTAGCCCGGCATGACCAGTTGGTTAGGGCGCTTGAATCCCCGTCACACCAAATATACTAGTCCTTTCATTCATGTAAGCGTTACAATGCTACGATCAATTTCACTATTCGTTGGTAAAAGTGTGTCTTTTCTTATAGCAAAGCCACATCGGGCTATCTGCTGAGCCCACCGAGGGGAATCGAACCCCTGATTTCAGCGTTGTAAATCCGGAGACATACGGATTAGCGGGGGGCATCGTTGGTAAAAGAGTAGCCCAAGAGTTGGCGGTGGGTGATGTTAACTAGCTGCCTTCTCTCTAGTTTTACACTGTTGAATTAGGATAGCCCTTGAGTAGCTTTAAGCGAAATTCAAAACAAACTTTCATTCGTCCACCTGAAAAAGACCCCCTCTAGTTGTAGAGCAGCATGCCTGCTGAGTTACAAGGCTAGAAATTGGATTTCGATAACCGTGGTAAGTAAACCACAGATAGCCCTTTGCGTTTAACAACAAATGAATGAACCAAGTGAAAAATATGGAAAAGTGGAAATTTGGAGGTAAAGAACAACATGATATTTTAATCTAAGAAATTACACCCTAAAGGTACAATTCCTTTTTGTTTGTTTTGTAAATCCGCATATCTTTAGTATTATACTTTTGTATATATTTGTAAGGTAGGTCTTGCTCCATTGGTGGTTGTGTCAAGATTGTGAATTCCTGTATATATTTGTAAGGTAGGTCTTGCCCCATTGGTGATTGTGTCAGGATTGTGAATTCCAGTATTCGTGGTTCGCGACCTACAGCCACCAAAACGCATTCTGTACGGTGGATATTGTAAGTGCGCTACAAAAGTAATGGTCAAAGAGCATTATTCCGTCTGCCAAAAGTTAGTCAAACTTTGTCGATGAATGTTGCTGAGTATCTAGCTGCCTTTCGTTTAGTCTATCAGTTCAAAATCAGCGACAGCTATGTCAGATGGGTAATTTTAACAAACATAGACTTTTTATTATTATGAGAAAAGAAAAAGAAAGAAACTGAAGTACTTGCTAACACAGACTACACCTGTTTATCAAAAGCGTCTTTCACTTCTGTGTTCTAAAGACGGCTGGTATGGATATTAAAACTTTAATTAAAATCAAGCACAGAACAACGTTTCGACCTTCTTAGGTCATCTTCAAGAAGGTCAAAACTTTGTTCTGCACTTTATTTTAAGTATAGTTTTAATATCCACATCAAATAAATTTAGAATACATTTTCACTTCACGTGGGTTTCTCGTCATCATGAACTACTTTCACTTCTATTTAGCGCCACCACGCGGTATATTACAGAGACTCTTCCAAGGTTGCGGACGCTGTTTCCGTAATGGTGTATACACAAAAGGAAACTGGCGCTGCTGAGCTCGTGCCGAATCCCTGCAACATCGAACTCATAGTACGGTGACCTCATTTTGCGCTTGTTGTGTTTTGTATTGATTGGTCGAAATGCATTGTCGCAGTCACATTAGTGGCAATGTTATCAAAGTACCGCTTTAACAATCCAACGAGGGGTGGTAAAAATAAATACTTTTATGTTGCTTGTTGCGTCAACTGAGGTGATCGTTCTGTTGTCCTTCCTGTCCATTGTACACCAGTGAGGTAAATACAGCAGTGTTCTGAGTAAATGCTCAGAAAAATTTTACAATATTGTTAAACATTTTGAGAAAAACTGAAACTCGATTTTATACTGCCTTAAAAATAAACCATGCTATAATGAACCATTAAAAATATAATTATTTACACTTTCCATTTTAATGG
This sequence comes from Tachypleus tridentatus, assembly GCF_004210375.1. Lineage (NCBI taxonomy): Eukaryota > Metazoa > Arthropoda > Merostomata > Xiphosura > Limulidae > Tachypleus > Tachypleus tridentatus. The sequence goes on from NC_134834.1 coordinate 162,772,615, forward strand.
CTTTTAACAACCTGATAAAAACATCTTGAAAATGCAAGTTTTGTCTTTTCGAAAAACATATTAAAATTATTACATGAAACAAGACATCTGTAATTTTATCAAGTCAGTTTGTTACAGTTTTAGGTGTTCAAGAATGTTTAATTATCAAATCCTAACAAATTAACTCCCTAACTCATATGATCGACCCATAGCCTTGAAATAAGGCTCATAACTTAAGTTAAACCTTGTAATGCCATTTATATATATAGTAAAATTAAATAATTACATATGAAGCCAAAGAAGTGAACAAAATCATGAGGAAGGACTGCGTTAAAAACATCAAATCCTAACCATGATTAATTATATTATAACCACAAATTTTAAGCCATAAACAAAACACACTAAAATTAAACAGAATACGCTACACATTTAAAAAAACACATTAACATTAAACAAAATGCGCTGTACATTTTTTTAAAAAAAGAGCTTAGGTTACAAGCTACAACGTGGGATTATAAAATATATCCTAGGTTTCGGAGGTAACTGTAAAGAGGACCCACACTGCGGTGGGGATACACCGTCTATCAGTCTTAACCTCCAATTCACTAGTTTCACATAAGAAGATTAAATTTAGAAATTAGGAGAGCAAGATATAGATACTCAAGCCCACAACGTCCCACATCTATATCATCCTTCACTGCCTGCAGACAGTTGTGGGGAGGTGACTGCTTTCCAAAGTTAAAATAAGAATAAGGAAAATATAGACATAAAAAGATGAAAAATAAATAAATAAAATAAAATAAAAACACTGATCTGCCACATCTTTTATATATTGAGGAATGTGGTGAAATCATGGTATCAGCTGAACTGTCTGTCAAAAGTAAGAGAAAGCAAAAAGCTAAGTATGATAAAGCACGAACTGCAATTTTATGATACTACTACATCACCTATGATTACACACAGGATTGATATATTCAATGTGGTATTCGATCCAGCAATAAGAAGTCTTGTAAGACAGTTTGAATACTGACATACAGTGTCATGGCCTATGACACTGGACATACAAAAAAAAGGCCTGCCTGCTTACTTGCTGAATCATTGAAAAGATAGGTTAGCTCATGCCACACCTAAATCTTACAAAGGTAAGACTTGCACTGGAACATTTTGCAAGTGTGTATCCCAAGCTAAATCAAAGAGAGAAGACCGACAAAATGCCTTGGAAGAGAAGTGTTGGTTAAGGGAAGTGACGCTGTTGATGCATCTGAGATTGATCACAGAGTAGAGCACGAACGAGAATGTTACATCATGAAAAACTTTCTAAAGGCACAGATAGTGTTGCATATGTGTCTTTCAGTTGCTGGAGAAGTACATACGACATTCAAAAACAGTTTCTTTTGAGAGTTTTCATCACTTAAGATGAAAGATGTTCGTCGAAGCAAAATATAATAAAAACAAAACTGATAAGTCTATTGAGGATTAAGTATCTTGAAGCCTTCAATATCATAAACACTGAAACTGGCATCATATTACAAACATTTTAAACATTTACATTTTAGAAATTCTCTCAGGTTTGGTCTGGTTTGATTTTTGGAATTTCGCACAAAGCTACTCGAGGGCTATCTGTGCTAGCCGTCCCTAATTTAGCAGTGTAAGACTAAAGGGAAGGCAGCTAGTCATCACCACCCACCGCCAACTCTTGGGCATGTCTAAAATATATACTCTTCAAAAAAAGAAACGCAAAAGGCAAAATTTGAGACAAATTGTTAACAAGTTTATTCCGGGTAGTTCTGTATGACATGTGTGAAACTTTGCACATTCACTGCTGAACATCCAAATGCGAATGCGAAGTCCACGCTCACTAGGTGAAGTTTAACGTCACTCAACGTCAATAACGAGTATGCCCCCCGTGAGCATCAATAACTGCTTGGCATCTCCCGCCCATGGAAGCGATGAGATGACGAATCACATCCTGTGGAATGGCTATCCACTCAGCCTGCAAAGCTGCTGCAAGCTGAGGTAGAGTCTGCGGTTGAGGTTGTCGCCGTCGCAGACGTCGGTCCAACTCGTCCCAAAGATGTTCGATGGGGTTTAAATCTGGTGATCTGGAGGGCCAGGGAAGAACGTTGATGTTGTGGTGTCTCAAGAAGACAGTGGTGAGTCGGGCTGTTGACGTTCACCATCAAGGGTTGCACATGGAGCCTAAGAATCTCGTCGACGTATCGTTGAGCCGTAAGATTCCCTCGAATGTGCAAAAGGTCTGTTCTGGCATTGTAGGCGATGGCAGTCCACATCATGACGCTGCCACCACCAAATCTGTCAACATCCTGCACACAGTTTGCTGCAAAACGTTCACCTCGGCGACGGTAAACACGGGTCCTTCCATCCTGCCAACGAAGCATAAAACGGATTCATCGCTGAACCAAACATGCCTCCATCGTCGATGAGGCCATACCTGATGTGCCCGAGTCCACAGCAGCCGTGCTTGACGATGTTGCTGGGTGAGAATTACGCCTCTGACTGGACGTCGAGGTCGGATTCCTGCATCTCGTAGACGGTTGCGTACGGTCTGATTGAAAATCCTACGCAGCCCTGGTATGGTTGAGGCAGTAGACGTCGCAGTGGTGGTCCTATCCCAAAGGTGACGTAACCGGATGTTGCGATCCTGTGCGGGCGTGGTCACACGAGGTCTGCCAGATCGTGGACGGTCACGAGTTGATCCATGTTGTTGGTGACAATTTCATAGCCTTGTGATGGTGCTTGGGTGGACATTCACAGCTCTGGCAACATCTGATCGAGATTCGCCTGCTTCCAAGCGACCAATGGCGTTGTGCTTCAATCAGTCTTGGCGTAACTGTATTGCGTGTCGGTGGTTTAACACTGAGCTATGGAAACCGAAAACACGTCACTTTTATAGGGATTTTGCACATGTTGCACTTGCAGAACATGCAGATCTCTTAAACAAATTTATTGGACACGGATGCGTTTTGGCGAAAAAATCCGATGTTTTCCTCCGTTTTCAAAGTGCACAACTTTTATTGTCATTTTGGTCTGACAATCAGTGCTTAAACACGTGTAACATCACATACTCTGAGCTTGTAACGTTATTACATATATTTCTCTTTAAAATAACAAAAATATCCCTTTTGCGTTTCTTGTTTTGAAGAGTATATATGTATATAAAACAGCATGATAAAACAAAGACATAACTCGTGATGACAAGAAACCCACCTGAAGTAAAAATGTATCTCGAAACGGCTGGTATGGGTATTAAAACTTTTATTAAAATAAAGTAGAAAACAACGGGTCAATCAACTGGTCTACTTGGGCTAGGGTCAACCAAGTACCAGTGTTGGACGTTCACAACGAGTGTTGTGGAAATTGTGTCTGATGCTGGTTTTGGGGTATAGTACTCACAAAACCCTGGTGCTGCTGCAAAGTCCTTTTTTTTGGCATTGTAGTGCGTCCCTTTGTAGGGTTCCACGGTGGTTTGGCACGGAAATGTATTCCTTTTATTATGAATATCCCCATATAAGAAAAAATTAACTTAAAAATGAAAAATTGAGAAAAACAAATTATCAGAAAACGACCATGCATGGACCACTCTGTTGCACAGTCACAGTTCGATTTCTAATTATGCATTCCATATGAGAGAAATTCTTAGGGCAAATGTCTTCCTTTTTTTATTCAAAAAGAATTAGAATGACTTGCTGGCTCTCCCAAGTTAGTAAAGAAGTTACAATCTGGAGATATTTTGGTGGAAACATCTTCACCACAACATACTAAACTCCTCCTAAATTCGAAGAGCATCGGGGATATACCCATCAAGGTTGTTCCCCATGCACCTGTGAATTCTTCCAGGAGTTCGAGTTGAGAGGGACTTAAAGAGAATTCCTGTGTCGGAGATCCTCGCTGGTTTCTCCAGCCAAGGTGTTTCTGCAGTGAACCAAATCTCCACTTGTAAAGATGAAATTATGCTACCTGCAAATGTAATTATTTTGACGTTCACATTTCCACGTCCACCCGCCACTATCAAAGCAGGATACTTAAATTGTAAGGTTAGGCCATATAATCCAAATCGTCTCTGATGTTTTCAGTTCCAGCGTTTCAGACATTCAAAGACATCTTGTCGTAAATCTTTTAACAATATCTGCTATTGAGAGGCTCGGAAATTATTGTCCCCAACTCCATCTCAGGCATATGCTGCAGCACTCTGTTACACTGCTACATTGGGAGCGCAGATATGCCTCTGTAGAGTCATTTTAAAATCACCTAAATAATCGTTTACCCTCCATGATTGACAGAGTTGACGAGTCAACGCCTTCTCCCATATCTGTCTCCATCACTCCTTCCGATGGCTCCCTGGATCCACTTACTTCGGATCTGGATTCTGATATTTCCTCGTGCCAATCTTCTTCTCCAGCTCCGAAATGCAGACGATTATTCGTTTACTCAGTTGCTGGAATCTTATTTCAATGAGTGAGACCTGCCCACTCGACCCAAAGCAGGATCCCTGGAGGTCGGTAGACCTCCTTCTAATAAAAATAATAAAGAAAAAAAGACGTGGTCAAAGAAAGAAGGGTACTCCACCTAATTCACCTTTACATAAGCAAAAAATGGCCACCTTGATAGTATGGAACCGTCGAGGTTTGCATTCTAATCTGGTTGACATCAAAGCATTGATTGATTCTTACCATCCTGTGTGTCTTTCCTTACAGGAAACATTTCTGATACCTACCGATACAGTAACTTTTCGGCAGTTTTCTTTGTACAGAAATGACAGATTGTGTGATGGACGAGTACATGGATGAGTGGCACATCTGATTGATCAACGTGTGCCCACCCTATTCTTTGCCACTCGACACATTCTTGGAGGCTGTAGCCATCCGTGTTTTCTTGGGTCATACCATCACTGTTTGATCTCTCTACCTGGAGAGACCTGTGATCAGTCAGATCTCTATGCTCTCATTGAACAATTGCCGTTTACCTTTTTTAATCCTTGGGGACTTTAATGGACATAATCCCATCTTGGGATGTGCTGATATTGATGGGAGGGATTGCTTAATATCTCGGTACGCTCCCCTTTTCTTTTCTATCACTTTTCTTAAAACGTTGCCAGTAACCCATGGTGCAGTGTTTATTTTCCTATCACCTTGAAGGGAGGGGGGGGGGGGTATGCATGGTCGATGCCATCCGACCCGCTTGCCTCGATAGAAGCTGGACCAAACCAAGTGGCCCTCTTTCACTGTTCTCTCGGAACTTGATCCTGCCATCATCTGAAAAACCATCGATAGACGACTGAGTGCCGGCAGTAACGGTCTTTATTGTCCAGGCAGCTGCTCAGTGTATTCCTAAAACCTCAACATGTTTTCCATGGTATCCTCGTCCATGGAGGAATCCTGCTGCCACATGGCATCGAAGGCTCAAAAATGGGCCTTGGTTACCTTTACATAGATATTTCACACTTTCTTTGCGATAAGCACGTTGAAGCCATTCTGTTCTTTCTGTACATCTGTTCACGGCGCTGTCTGTCTACCTGTTCATTAGTTTGTTTTCATTTCGATTATTTACACACATGTCCACTGTGCTCCCATATTATCTGCATAGTTTACAGAATTTCTTCCAGTTCACTTGCTTGCCCATTATTCATGTGCTTACACAATACATATTTTAAATAATGTTGTTAACTTAATCTGTAAAGTTAATATATGTTTGTATGTATCACGTATCTGAGGACAATCCTATGACTGATCAATTATGATAATTTAGAACAAAAACTGTCTTCGAAATACAAAAGTTGAGTACTTTATACTTAACAATTTTGGTGGTTCATTACAGTCCAAATATCGTTACAGTCCGTATTGTTACATCTGGTTATGCTCTATTTGATTACCGTGCATATTGACAATTGCCGTACAGCATAGCATTCTTTGCAACAGGTTCCCGTCGTAATACGCTTTGTATAAAGCAAACCAACCTTCCCTGGTGGCTTTCCATAAGCCATTTAGTGTACAAAGTAGACAGCTTACCCGTGTTTGTTTCAATAGTCCGATAGTGCAGGTATTCAGATAAATACTGGTCATACAGTTCTATTTAATTGGTCGCCTTTGTCTGAATACGCTGTTGAAACAGCCTGTTTATGCTTGATTTATGTCACTTTTCAGATGGCAATCCTTCTTGATTATGTTACGTATTGTTCTGTGGAGTACGTAGGCGGCTTTTTCCGCTAACCTCTGTGTTTCTGGATTCTCGCCAGTTAAAAGCACCACACTTTGCTTGAGATATGGCTTGTTGCAGGTCTCTGATCTCTCATGTTGATTCATATTCATTTGTTTTCCAATATAAGTGACATCACAGTCAGAGGAATTCTAAATAAATTGCTGTTCTAAAAACGTCTTTACAATTTAAGTGTATGATCAATGTTAAAATACCGATTTGCATAATCAAAATCGTTTTAATCGAACATCTTCAACATTCTGTGTGTATGAGACATAAACTCAACAAAAACTCTACTCGCATCATATTTAGTGTAATTCTTCATAGCCAGTCTCTGCATTTTTTACTTGTCAGCGTTTTAATTGAGATATCAGGTCGATATTAATAATCCTCAGCACTTTACGATGTCAATAAAGATGAATCAGGTGCGCGTGCTTGTGCACATTTTCAAAGTACTTGCCAATGCTTGTCAGTACTTGCTAATGACTGACCGACGACAGAACAGCTGTGTGCGTTACTTCATATAAACTTCAATATTAAGTGATGTGAATATATTCCATGATAGTTATTTGTTACTTGCTCAGCCTTACTCTTATTCTAGTTTGACGTCATTTAAAACGGCATTAAACCTTACCAAACTTGAGCTTTTAGAAAAATGCCGTTTGGTTAAATACAGGTGCACTTATGTCATTAGTACGATATTTATTAATACATTTTACCAAAGTCGGTTTGGTAATAATTCAGTCCAGGTGATGTCTCGTAACTACTTCGTTTATAAGCTTGAAAACGTAATGTAAATTTGATCTTTAATTCTGAACATACTTCACACTGAGCCTGTTCTAATAGCCCCGTTTTCTGTATGAATTTTCAAGGAAATCTAAACAATCAGATGAGTCATGAAAGCACTTCATACGAAAGTAAACAATATAGTTGCCACTATTTACATGTAAGTAAGATAAAGGTAAACCTGAAACATGTACTTCAACGACGACTGGTACTAAACTAATCCACAGGTAAGATAAAAGGAAGTGATACAAAAAAAAAATCTCATTTTACTTTATTGCAAAGATCATTGTATCAACCGAGATTCTAAGTAATAAAAATAAAATCTATTTTTCATCCGAGGTTTTACATAAAACATCAATGTTGGAATTTAACGAAACCATTACGTGATTAAGGGAAACACACTAAAGGTGTGTAAAGGCACAGAAATTAAATCTAATTCGTCAAGTTGGGCCAGTTTAAGTAATAAAATTTGAAGTTCACGCGCTAGTAATTAAAGTGATATGTTATTAAAGCCATGCGCACCTACAAAGTTTCACAGCGTCATACACTTGGGAAATGGCGAAGGCAAAAACAAATAACTTGTGTATTTTATATTAAAATCTGAAAGCAAAATTACACACATTACATACAAAATCCACTAGCGTAGTAAGATGATTCATGAACGAAACTTAACATTGTTCACTCGAGGCTTAATTTATATATTTTAAGATTCCCTTAGAGAGTGTATGTATGTGCCACTTTTGTACTTCCGATATATTTTTAGTTCTACCACTTCTTTACTATGCCCAAAATAAATTGTAGGAATTACTTTTTATTTTGCATTATCTCTCTGTATGTGGTCCTCCGCGGATACTGCGGTAAGTCTACGGGTTTACAATGTTAAAATCAAGAGATCGATTCCCCTCGGTGGACTCAGCAGATAGCCAGACGTAGCTTTACTATAAGAAAATACACACACATTGTATGTGACCATTTTTTTTATCTCAAAAATACTTCAAGAATAATAAATTTAACATTTAGAAGTTAATATTATTATTATTATTATTATTATTGTTCCAACCAAGAAACCAATCGCTCCAGTTTTTGTGAGACAATGTCAGAGGTCACAACAAAAATTCAGTCAGTTCGGGGGCCTACACTATATGGGCTGTTTATTTTTAAATAAAAAACAAAAAATAATTAACGTCAAAAATAAAACAAAGAATGACGTATGTATGTGTGTGTGTGTGTGTGGATCTAGGAGAGAACAAGTGATTGGTGTGTCCAAACTGCACCCTCGAAGATTTGCGAATTACTTCTGTAAAAACGTGCTCCGCACTACGATCCCAGGGCTATGCTATAAAAGAGGCTGAAATCCTACTATTCCATCAAACAAGAGTAGTCCAGCTAAGCGAATGTCGTCATTGTCTATCTCTGCCCAAAAATTTGTATCAAACAAACACGTTACAAAACCAAAAGAAAAACGGCGATGCTATCAAACACACGCGCGCGCGCACACACACACATTTATGTATATATATATATACGTATGTTCAAAAAATACACGAATGCCTAGAAGTGTTTTTTAATAATGACATTTTAAGGAAGTTCATACATAATTAAATATAATTCAAATGAACAAATGATAGAAATAGAGAGTTTGCTTATATTCATAAATGAAGAATAAGGGCAATTTGATTAGTGCATATTTGCCTCTCTTTTGAATTGATAGACTAGAGCGAAGGCAACTAGTCAACAGCACCCACTGCTAACTCTTGTCTGATTGACTAATGGAATTTGGATATTTAATTTTAGAACACATCCATGGCTCAAACTGCGGAGTGCGTTTTGGTGACAATGAGCATTGAACCAGAAACACTCGGATCTACAGTCTGAGTATGTCAACAGCTAGACCATACTCGACCCAAAGAAGTATAGACATGATTTATTTTTACTTTATCTCAACAGTCTGGTAATGAGCTTGGCGGGGGCAGACCGAAGGTTCGAAGATTCAAGAATCGACATCGTTAAACATGCTTTGCACTTTCACCTGTAGGTGCATTTTGAAACTGACAGCCAATCCTGTCAACTAATTTCAACAGTCGCATACCTTATGGTGGAAAACGCTCATACACTGCTGGCCAAAATCTTAAGGCCAATGAACACAAAGAAAAAATATGCATTTTGCGTTGTTAGACTTAACCACTTATTTGAGTAGAGCTTCGAAAGATGAAAATAAGAAAAGGGAAAATAAAAATAAAAACTTTTTTAGCATTTAATAGGGAAAATGTGAACACTATGAAATTTGCCAAAATGCTAGCTGGTCAAAATTTTAAGACCATACTGACACGAAGCGTTAATCTGTAAACACGTAACGAAATTTAGTCATTTGTGTTCAAGCATTAGCGTTGTCAATATCTCCCATTGATATCTCCTGTGTTACATTGGATAAAAACATGGCAGAGATTGAACGTGGAAGAATCGTCGAGGTGCAAAAGCAAGGTCTCTCTCAACGTGCCATCGCAGGTGAGATTGGGCGTAGTAAAACTGCTGTTTCAAATTTCCTAAAAGACCCTGAGGGATACGAAACGAGAATTTTAAGTGGTTGGCCCAAGAAAATTTCCCCGGCGTTGAGCAGGAAGACTCGACGGGTTGTCCGGCAAGACACCAGCCAATCGTCGAACCAGATTAACACCCTTAAGGACGCAGAATGCAGCTCAAGAACAATAAGGCGGCATCCACGAAAGAAAGGCTTTAAAACCCGTAAACGTCTTCAAAGGCCACGCCTCCTTCCACACCACGAAACAGCTTGGTTAAACTTTGCTGAGAAGCACCAAACATGGAACGCAGAAAAGTGGAAGAATGTTTTGTTCTCTGATGAAAAAGAATTTAACCTGGTTGGTCCAGATAGCTTCTAACGTTATTGGCACGATAAAGATGTCCCGCCTCCACAGTGTCGCGTAGAAGGTTCCATCATGATCTGGGGTGCTTTCTCCTTCCATGGAACAATGGAGCTTCAGGTTATACAGGGGCGTCAAACAGCGGCTGGCTACATTGGCATATTGGAGAGAGCATCCTTATTGACTGAAGGCCCTCGCTCGTGTGGAAATGATTGGATCTTTCAGCAGGACAATGCCGCAATCCACAATGCCCGCAGGACAAAGGACTTTTTCATGGTGAATAACGTGATTCTTTTGGACCATCCAGCGTGTTTGTCCGCACTGAACCCAACTGAAGATGTTTGGGGGTGGATGGCAAGGGAAGTCTATAGGAATGGACGTCAATTCCAAACAGTACATGATTTTCGTGAAACCATCTTTACCACTTGGAATAACATTCCAGCCAGCCTTCTGCAACACTTACATCGACCATGCCAAAGCCAATGTTTGAAGTTCAACTCACTACTGAGACCTCTTGTTGGGCGTTTCTTACCCTATTTAGGACTTCTTTTTGGTATGGTCTAATGACTAAATTTCATTACGTGTTTACCGATTAACGCTTCGTTTCAGTATCGTCTTAGAAACTTTTGACCAGCTAGTATTTAGGCTAATTTCATAGTGTTCACATTTTTCTTATTAAATGCTAAAACAGTTTTTTTATTTTTATCTTCTCTTTTCTTATTTTCATCTTTCGAAGCTCTACTCAAATAAGTGGTTGAGTTTAACAACGCAAAATGCATATTTTTTCTTTATGTCCATTGGCTTTAAGATTTTAGCCAGCAGTGTATTTGGCAGTTTTCTGTCTAGTCATTTCTTCAAAACCAGTAACGATTATGATTAAACTCAACAGACTTGCTATCTGTTATGGGGGAATGGACGCCATTTAGCTTGAAAATTCCACTTTCTACTTTTATATTTAGCAAGCGCAAAGCTAAATAACAGGATATTTGTGCTGTATCGTCGTTATGATTAAACCTATTTTCGCGTTATAAACTTTTGTGCTTACCACTTAGCCTCGAGGCTCAACTTTATTTGTTCATTTCTTTTAGAGCAGTCCCCCGCAAGTACAGCGGTAAGTCTACGGATTTACAATGCTAAAATCAGGGGTTCGATTTCCTTCTGCGGACTCAGCAGATAGCCCAGTGTGGTTTTACTGCAAGAAAACATCAAACACCATAGTTTACAGCACAGTCATATTTAGCTATCTTCTACATCCACTGAAAGGAATCGAATCGCGAATTTTAGTGTCGTAATTCCGTAAACGTACCATTGGTCTTCTAAGGGAGAGAGACAACTTTATTTTAAAAACATAACTTTGTTCAGCGTCAGTTTGATAAAATAATAGATACCTATAGTGTTGATGTAAACGTATTCATAGCGCGACTTCTATAAACATATGTTGTCTTAAGTCAGTGGTACCCAAACTCTTTTTAGTCTGAGGTTCTCTTGATGCGAATAAAAATAATTAACTTAAACATGTGGATTGTTATACAGTGCCACATTAAAAATAATAACGCCTCCTATTGGCATACTGTATCATTTAGTTACTTCAGTACAATTTTTATTTACATATTGTTTATTTAGAATTAAAATTAAGTTCAGCATCTTTGTTTTCGGCCCATTTTTGGAATCCTTTCTCACACACAAAATCTTCACGGTCCCAGAGAATCGCGGCTCCCATTATAAAAAATTCTGAATCAAACTAAACAAAAGTATTTGATAATAAAGAAACCGCACATATCTTACTGCATACCTCTTTGATACATCTTGTAAATTAGCATACTTTTTGTTTCTTTCTTTTTTGTTCTTTTTCTGACTCTAGTTCAGAGACGTTAAAAAACAGAATATTGTAAGGATCATTTGAAACTTGGCGGAACAGAAGATATTTATAGTAGAACAGTTTAAAAACGCCCTGTATTCTGAGTTAGAATGGCTGAAAGCATATTGAACGCCCTCTGTAATAGTATTGAAGAACACTCTATCATGTCTATATTTTCTTAAATAAAATTAAATATTGCTATTGTGTCTTTTATACAATTTGGTATCTCTTATGGTATAAACAATTTAAATATGGAGTTTCCTTTATAATCACCCTGTACTACACGAACCGTCGTGTTCTTTTTCCATGAGAACAACCGCAAATATTTGTGCACTTTATCGCCTGCTCATATATTAATGCATCAGTTTCCACAAATGCTGACGAGAGGATCAGTTACACTATTACGTCACTTAGATATCACGTGCGTCAACGTCGTTTGTTTTTTCTTTCTGCTTAATAAAACGGCCATCGTAATTCCTCCATGGAGGTCTTCAGAGAAATAATACTTAAAAAATGACATTTAATAGAAAAGTAATTAGGTACATAGGAGGAACTGGTATATTAAATCAGGATGCTTCTGCATGAAATGATGCGCGATAAAACAGCTGATCCTGAAAATTCTGTTATTAATAATGTATCCTTATAAGGCGTGATCAATCAGATGGAAATATGCACTGCATCTCACTGGGATTTATGTAAAAAATAATATATTTATAATAAACTTTGCTAATGTAAAAGATTGGTTTGAATTTCGCGCAAAGCTACACGAGGGCTATCTGCGCTAGCCGTCCCTAATTTAGCAGTGTAAGACAAAAGGGAAAGCAGCTAGTCATCACCACCCACCGCCAACTCTTGGGCTACTCTTTTACCAACGAATAGTTGGATTGACCGTCACATTATAACGTCCCCACGGCTAAAAGATCGAACATGTTTGGTACGATAGGGATTCGAACCCGCGACCCTCAAATTACGAGTCAAACGCCTTAATCCACTTGGCCATGTCGGGCCCATAAGACTACAGAGAAAGCAGCTAGTCATCACCACCTACCGCCAACTCTTGGGCTACCCTTTTACCAAGGAATAGTAGGATTGACTGAAACATTATAATGCCCACAACCCTCAGATTTAATGTAAAAGAGGCAGAATTTTAATTGTTTTTGTGAGAAAAAGGAAATATGGGAAAAACGAGAGACGTGTTTATTCACGTATTGTTGATATACAGAGTATTTGTTTCATACTGTTCAATTACTGGAAATGTACACAAACAAAATTAGGTGTTTACAGTAGGTTAAGTTTGTATTTTTACTTCCATTGTAGCAATGCCATGTTGCTTCGAATTGGAAAAAATAATAAACGTGAAAAGGAAATTAAATTACCTTGCAAATTGGTACGGAGGTGATTTAGAAGGGGGGAAGATAACACATCAAGGATCGAAATTTTCAACACCACTGGATCGGTTGTTTTCATTACTGCTGTATTTGGCATTCACTAAACACTGTACACAGAAGTTTCCCCACCCCAAAAAAAGACAAATAGGAGCTTTGGTTGTGCAACTTGGTTATGAAATGGAAGATGCAAAGTTCTTGGTTTATTTTCAAGGGCATGGAACATTTACTTTCATATGACCTCAAAAGAACGAACAAGAAAAAACGTCATTCGCTTAACATTGAAACAGGAACAGGGTATATTCACGGATATAGATGACGTAACCAGCGTCTTGACTGCAAACTCTTTTTGTCGAGTCATGTCTTTTTAAGAAAATATCTTCTCTGGATGACCCATATTCTTTCACAAGCCTTTATTCCTTGTGCATGTAGAAAATATTTCCTTGTTTCAAATATTTAGGAACTCTCGTTTTTCCCTACACGAACGTCTTTATTTTTAAAGGTTTTCAAATCAGTGAGTGTTTTTGGTTTTTTTAACTCAGGGAAGAGACTTAATCGTTGTAAACCAATAAATAACGACCACTTCTAGTCTGACTCCTAATTAATTTATGATGAAACAAAATTTAATTATTCATTGCCACGAATAGAGTTTTTTAAAAACATAACATAATCCTTGAGATACACAAGATATTATTATAGTACTATCTCAAGTACAGCTCCTGTTCAATAATAATAAATATAATTATTAAAATAAATTCACAGACCGTATATTGATAACGTCAAAGTCAGCAGTTTTGAGAAAAAGAAATGTTGCATTATGGTTAACTTCTTGTCCCCCGCTGGGACAGCAATAAGTCTACGGATTTACAACGCTAAAATTAGGGGGTTTGATTCCCCTTAGTGGACACAGCAGATAGCCCGATGTGGCTTTACTATAAGAAAAACACAAACACACACACACACACGCTTAACTTTTTTTAAACATTCGTTGCGCCACAAAATGACGTCTATAAAGGCTTCTGGGGATTGATTTCATAAAATATATAGTTACATATATCAAAAATTCACATACGTACAAATTTCCACTCAACAAAAATTCTAAAATATAATACACGTACATATATATACATGGGTTCCATTTCTGTATCTACTGTAAAGAATCTGAATATTTTACCAAAATATATATTTTGAGCTACCACCTCAATATGTTAACCCGAACGTTGAAGTAAACCGATTAAGCAATTTAATTGTATTCACACTAACAAGTTAGTAACAGCTCAGAGGATGTTTTAAAAGAGCATAATCTTATCAGCACTGTTTATCGATGGGTGAATGGGTTCGTGAGCTAGATTCAATGGACTACAAACCATTTCTGATATGATTTACTATATTTTCACTGTCCATCATTCAGGTAACAAAATGTAGCATACTGAAATAAATATTGTGCTTTTTGCAATATTGCATAAAATGTCTACACTTATTATTTTCATTGCTACGACGTGAGGCAATTATAAACCACTTTATTTTCTAACAGTTATCAAATAACACTGCACATTCTTGTAGAAATGTAAACCACTTACTGGTTTTTCGTTTCAATATTGATCACAAGTTGTTGTTGTTGTTTTAATTATGAGGATACTAAACTACGCTGAGAATAAATTGCAACAACTTGCTCTAGATATCGTCTATTGTAGTTGAGAAGAATCTGAGCAACAACTTCATAAGAATCAAACTTAAACACCCACCACCATTTAGTGCCTTCATAATTCTCGCATTTGCGGTTTCTTCACGCGTTGTGCATAAGCTCATATACGACACGAAACTTATGTTTTTTGGCAGCATATTAGGTAATATAAGTGTTAAGAGTGCAGCAGCAGTTTTCTGAAGGACACCATGGCAAACATGTAAGAGTTTACGGAATTGTCAAGTAAATCGAGAACCACTATCAAAGTTCACAGGAATGTCTCCAACTTCGTCCATAAGTAGCTACAGCTCAGCACATGTGACCGTTATTTCAAGTAAAAATAATGTCATGATCCAAATCTAAACACGACAGTGTAGTAAGTCTCTATTAAACAAAAACATGCTCTTAAATTGTAATTTTTATTTTAAAATATTTCAATATTTCTTTTTAGTCTGAGTTAAAATTATCTGTAAAGTTTAATGTAAATAGAGAAGTAGGTTTAAGTTGAAATGAACGTATGTAGCGCCACCTCTGCAGCAGATTCTTTCTTCTTAATAGCGTGGTAAATGTTTATCATTTTGTTATAACTATACATCTAAGTAATTATATCTTAAGAACATGGCCATTATTAGATGTATAGCTGTATTTACTTGATGGAAAAACCACGGACAAGTCTAGGAAAAGCTTTTACAATTTAATAACATTTTTCCATTGAAGATTTAGAGGCCCAAAACCCAAATGTAAAAGCTATAAAATTTTAATAACACTTTAACGCATGTTCGCCTCTCTGTACATTTAGCAACAAAAGATATACTTGCCCCCCAAAATAATAATATTGATATTTACTGAAATGGGTAGGCCCGGCATAGTCAGGGGGTTAGGGCGCTTGACTCGTAATTTGAGGGTCACGGGCTCGAATCCCTGTCACACCAAACTTGCTAGTCCTTTCACCCGTAGGTGAACAACCAATTCAATTACCTGTTGATAAAAGAGTAGCCCAAGAGTTGACGGTGGGTGGTGATGACTAACTGCCTTCCCAATAGTCTTATACTGCCAAATTAGGGACGGCTAGCGCAGATAGCCCTCGTGTAACTTTGCGTGAAAATTCAAAAATGAAACAAAGCGAACGGTAGGGGTATTTTTATTTACTGGAAAGGCAATTGTCCTCCGCCAGTTTGTATGTTTAAAAAATCCTCGATTTAAAGTGATAAGATTGCCAGAAAAAGCATGTTAAGAACTGCTTTTCCTGGTCAGTTTCAGCATGGAATTATTAGCGAATAATGAACGCATACATATAGATAATAAAACACAGATGTTTACACATGACGCAAATGGAAAACATCAGTACTTTGATCTTACTGATTTTTTTACCTTTGCGTAACTTTGTGCGAATTTCAAACCAAACAGTCTTAAGGAAAATTTGAAAAAGAACAGATCACTTCAAGTTTGTGTTTTATTTCCTCGCAATATACATATCTTCCAAACGATCAGTACAAAGGCGTCATATGTACGTAACTTTACGAACAAAGTCTTAATAAATATGAACCAACTAACTTGAAGCTCGCTTTATTTTATTCACGGAGTAATTCTAGAGATGGCAAAATCTAAAATTTAAAAGTAAGGGAAAACTCCCGTAATTATCATACACATTGTTTCTGAAACATTAACATTACACAAATTATTATTAATGAACATGTTATTAAGGAAATACATGTATCATGTGTATGTCTATACACGTGTCATTAAGATAATATATATATATATGTATCATACACGTTGTTTCTGAAACATTAACATTACACAAATTATTATTAATGAACATGTTATTAAGGAAATACATGTATCATGTGTATGTCTATACACGTGTCATTAAGATAATATATATATATATGTATGTATCATACACTTGGCCCCCTTACCAAAATCCTGTATCTGCCCCAGCATGTTGGTTTCACTCTATATATTCATGCAAATTCAGAGACTGAGAACGTTATATTAAAATTATGTCGAGACATCTACTCTACGTTAAAATCCGTATCGCCATGTCTGTCATGCTCTCTATGTAACAATGATGGCAATTGTGTTTCTAACAATGATGAATCTTGACAACTGTGTTTTTAACAATGATGAATCTTGACAATTGTGTTTCTAACAATGTGGATCTTGACAATTGTGTTTCTAACAATGGTGGATCTTGACAATTGTGTTTCTAACAATGATGAATCTAGACAATCGTGTTTCTATATTTTAGGGCAAAGTGACATTAGTCTATCTGTTGTATCCACCGTAAAGAATCGAACCCAGCTTTTAGCTTTGTAAACCTGCAGCCTTATCACTGTCCCCCCCCCCCGGGAAACAATCTTGACAATCGCTCTGCAGCACTATTTCTACGACGAAAATCCTTGTCATAAGACTATTATGATCAAAGTACGCCACTCCTCCATACTTTTTTTATATAACGCATTTAGCATCCATTTCAATAGTCAGATCATCCAGAAATATAGAGATGTTGTGTCACTTCGTATGGAAGAGTATAACTATCTGTTTCTTTCTCCAACTGCTTGAAGTTTGCCACAGTTAAGCAGAAAAGATTAATGAAATCTCATCTTTGTGAACCCACAGCCTACAGACCTCTTTTCTTGATGGATATCCAACTTCATTACGTTGTGTACTGCTGCCTGGGACATGTAGATGGCTTTTGCTACTGTCTTTTGTCTTCATGGATTTTCGACTGTTACAAAACCTCACACTAAGGTACAACTTTTTGCAGGTCTCTTTCTGGATGTTTCTGGAACACGAAGGTAATCCACGCTCTTTTTTGATTTCCAATGCCATTAAATATAAAAGACATAATATTCTTTGCAATTCTAAATCCAAAATATTAAAATATATTTATAATCTGCGTGTATGAATATTAGGGTGCGTCAAAAAACAAAAAGTTGTGAAACTCAGTCGCTCGCTTATAATTTGATTCCATTCAATGAAAAAATATGCTAGCGTAAAAATCAATCCAATACATTAATGTTTAGGGGTTGCGCAATGCAACGTGCTTCCGGAACCAAACGAAAAGTTGGCATTAGTGAAAGGCTAGCTTCGGCTTTAGACAGAACCCAGATCAGTGACCGAAAAGCCGCGCAAATTTTGCTTCCTTTTGCAGCTCATATTGGACATAATATCGAGGATCTTGCCATTAGCAAAAGTTCCATAAGGAGGAAACGAATTACTAACCGTACTCTTCTAGCAGCTGAATTAAAGGAAAGTTTTTCTCCAAACGTTCCTTTGACATTACATTGGGATGGTAAGCTGATGCCTGACTTGGTTGGCAGAGAGAAGATCGAACGTTTGGCAATTTTAGTTTCAGGTGAAGGTGTAGAGAAGATTCTTTCAGTGCTCAAGATTGATAGTGGGGATGCAAATTCAGTAGCTTCTGAGATCGGATCAGTTTTAGTAGAATGGAATGTAAAAGACAGAATTAAATTGCTTTGCTTTGACACCACGGCGACCAATACAGGATCCAAATCTGGCATCTGTCTGAGGATTAAAATGTTACTTGAACGTGAGCTCTTGCATCTTGCCTGTAGACATCACATTTTGGAGATTCTTCTGAGCGCTGTATTCCCTACTCTCGTGATAGAGACATCAAAAAAGTCCAGATATTACTTTGTTTTTAAACTTTAGAGATTGTTGGCCTAAAATTAATAAAACTAAGTACATAACAGCAGTAGAAGCAATGCCACTCCGAATACAGCCTTGGAAGGATGATATTATTCAATTTTGTCAGAATATCCTTTAATCTCATCAACCACGGGACGATTATAAAGAGCTCTTGGAATTAGCTGTCATTTTTTTTGGATCTCTTCCACACGGACGTTCTTCAGTTTCTTTCCGTACTTCTGGTGCTGTACATCGTGCACGATGGATGGCTCGAGCAATATATTCTCTAAAAATTTGGATGTTCCAAGAGGAGTTTGGTAGACTGCAACCACGGCCTGCTTCATCTCGTGTTTCATTTGACGCACATTTCTGCAGCAAACTTGGTGATTTGTGTGTCTTTATAACTAAACATTACTTGCTCTCATGGTTTACAGCTAAGAATGCTTCCGTGGCAGCTCGAAGGGACCTTACACTACTCAAGGAACTTGCATTGCATGAAAATCATATGATTAAGGAAGTTGGTACAAAGGCAATGAATCGGCATTTATGGTATTTATCTGAGGTTGCAGTTGGGCTTGCGCTCTTTGATGACGGTGTAACGAATAGCGACAAACTCAAGATGGTCTCAAATATGAATACCGTGAAAGGATCTCCTAGGCCAACTCCACGTTTAACAGTTGATGCTGCAAGCAATGCTGTTTCCAGAAAACTTCCAGATTTTTTTACCTCGGCAACGAAGAAAATTTTCTACCATCTGGATATTAGTAGCGCATTTTTATCATTACCACCGAAAGAATGGAGCGCCTCCGAAGAGTACAAACAAGGAAAGGACAGAGTAAAGAAACTTTTTGTGACAAATGACGCAGCTGAAAGAGGAGTAGCTTTAATTCAACAGTTTACATCAAAGGGCCGCACCAAGAACGAAGATCAATTTCAGTATATGATTCAGGTAGCAGAAGAACATCGGCGAACATAATGCGAAGGGGCAGACAAGATAAAACTTCAATGAAATAAATTTTTCTTTCAAGTTTTTATGTTTTGCTAATTGTATAATCAATAAATATTAAATAATTTCTTTAAATAATTTAATTACCATTAACAATGTAATGTAGGGTACATTTAAGGAAAATAGTGAACTTTGCGAGGGATGCGCGACCCCTAAATACTACGCGATTGAAATGAAACTTTGTCTATGTTCTTTTCTCATGCAGTGGCACAACTGAGCAAAAAAATTGGGACATTTTAATTTTTATCCTTTATCCGCTGACGCACCCTAATGAATATTTTTATTGGAAAAGAACTGTTGCATACCCCCTTCGGTGGTCTCATACCACCTGCGTGACGCCAAACAAAGTCAAAATGTATTCCTGACACATATAAGTCCACCATGACTTTATATTTGCAAGTGTCACACAAATTGCTAATTAGGATATTCAACGGTATGTCTGCGAACTAACAACACTAAAATCCGGGTTTTGATACCCGTGGTAGGCAGAGCACAGATAGCCCATTGTGGGGTTTTGTGCTTAATTCTAAAACAACAACAACATCTGAATAAGGGACCGACACATTATCAATTAGCATAAATAAGCTAAATTAATCACTCGAAGCTATTAAGGAAAACAAAATACACTTGTTTTTTTGTGTACATAAGTCGTAACACGCCAAAATATGAACAAGAAACTGACATCTACCATATTATACTTCTTATCTTAGAAATTTTTGAACTGACACTATATTTCACGAGCGTCGAAAATTACGCGCCCATTTTTAATAAATAGTATGACCACCCCCAAACAGCCACCACACCTCAGTAATGTCGTTACGTACTCTAAAGAATCACTGAATGGTTCCCTCCCAGGGATCATCAGTATCTTTTCCAGATGTTCAGGGCTGTCTGGTGAACGAAGTACAAATAAGATTCGTCACTAAAGTGGATCCCAGGCGGATTTTGTGCGGTAAGGTTTCAAGGAAATGCTGGTCAATATGTTTTAACAAACTCGTCTGCTTAAGATAAACAATTGCAATAAAAGAATTTTGAAGAGGAGAATTATTGTCCATCAAATACAATAAGATCCAATGACACCATGAAAAAGTTTGACAAAGCTTGCTAGGGCCTAGTTCCTGTAATGCACAACACTCAAAGGGACATATCTAAGGTATAAATACTTTATTGGATCCCTCGGAGCAACAAACTTTCTGATTATTTGTGAATTTTGCGCGAAGTTACACGACGGCTGCCTGCGAATAGCCGTCACTAATTTTGAACCGATAAACTACAGGGAAGTACACTAGTCAACAGCGCCCCTTACACTTCCTGGGCTACTCTTATCTGAATAAAGCTGTCATTGAATATACCAACATATATACCAACATAGAAAATAGTATTTCATAGTTACCACAAAGAAATCAAACATAGATTAGGTTTTAACCAAATGTGGGTTGAACATTTAAATACATTGTAGAGTTTCCTGCAAAGCGCTTCATACTGATCATAAAAAAGAAAATCGTGGCCTTTGACCTAGGTTTAGCAGAAACTACCTTTTACTGAGTTTATATTAATTCACCACTGCAACACTTATATATAAAAACTTAAACAAAAAACAACATTTAAAATTTTGAAATTATAAGTCCTGTAACGGCAACTTTAAACCTGGAGTACACAGTAATGAGGGCCAGAACAACGGAAAAAACAAAGGTAGAGGAAAACGTATAGTGCAAGGAATGAAATATAAAAGTGATTTTAATGGTTGTCTAAACTGTCGTTATTGAAATGCTACAAATAAACTGGATGGTTTTAGAACACTGGTCAGAACACAGAACACTGATGTAGAAAGAATAATTGAAGCCTGATTAACGTATATCATTTTAATTATAGGAGCTTCTTTGAAATACGGAGTTATAAGTTATTTAATGAGGATAGAGTGCTAAAAAGTGGAGTAGCTTTATATATAAATTGTGAATTAGATCCTTCCCAAATTGTGGATATCAAGCTAACAGCAGTGAGGTTAAATCTGTTTGGGTATCTGTTAACAGTTATAAGAACGTTTTTAGTTGAAATTCGTTACAAACAACATGAAGAAAACAATGAAATTAATAAGAAAGTCTACAATGGGGTAAATAATCTAGCTATTAATGACGTTATAATTATGGTAGATTTTAATTTCAAGCATACGTAATGGGAAATGCCAAAGACGAATAACGAGTGAGACAGATTTTTAAATATTGTCCACCACGATTTCCCTCATAGTTGGTTAAAAATGATGTTATTTTAGATTGCTTGTTAATTTTTATTATAAAAATGGTTGATAGGATAAAGACTGGAGAACATCTGGGTGCAAGTGATCATTGCAGGTGCCAGAAGATCGGAAGTTAGTTAATGTCACCCATTTGTTCAAAGAAGATTGAAAAAGTTGCCTTATTAAATATGAGACTTCTAGTCTTATTACATCAATGGTAGGAAAAGGCTTTTAAAGTCTGATGAAAAGATGCTTCACATAAGTTATTTAACAAAGTTTAAAATTTTATTGAATTGTCAGTATAGTTTTACTGGAGTAAAATATTATATCACTAATCTTTCAACATTCTTTGACGAGGTTACTACTTATGTAGATGAGGGTACAAGTGTAGATTTAGTGTATCTGAATGACTATAGGTTTAGGTGCTGATTTAAGTGCTGCATAAAAGACTTTTAAAAAGTTATATGTGTAGATGTTGGTTATAAGTTGGATCACTGGATAAAAAAACTGGTTATGTGGAAGAAAGTAGAAAGGTTTGATAAATGAAGTTCAGTCAAGCAGGATTAATATTACAAGAGAGGCACCTTAGGGCTTAGTGTTAGAACATTTTCTCTTTTTAATATATGTCAGTGGCGTAGATGAAGGAATGGTTAATATATTATTTCAGATTGTTGAATAACACTATAAAGTTTTTGGTGTTGCTGACTGTGAAAAGAGCGCTATTGCTTTACAAAATGATTTGGTTTATTTGATGAGTTGGACAAGTAAATGGCAAATGGTTTTTAATTATAATAAATGCAAGATAATGAATGTGAGATATCATAATTTAAATTATGAATATCATTCTTATGGGTATAACCTTAACATTGTTATAGAAGATAACGATCATGATGTAAGTCATCCAATCAGTGTGCTGTTGTAACTGGCAGAGCAAAAAGGATTTTAGTTTGTATTTACAGATATACTGAATACATGTCTAAAAAGGTTATAATACCATTATATAGTCATTCGTTAGGCTACATTTAGAGTACTGTGTTCAGTCTTGGGTTCCTTACCTTACAAAGAACATCGAATTATTGGAAAAGGTTCACAGGAAAACTATTAGGATGATACCTGGGAAAGAAAGGTTGTTGTTAGGATGATACCTGGGAAAGAAAGGGCGTTGTTAGGATGATACCTGGGAAAGAAAGGTTGTTGTTAGGATGATACCGTGAAGAGAATGGTTGTTGCCAGTGAGGATAGATAAGCTCAGTAAAAGAGTTTGAGAGAAGAGTGAAGTATTTAAGATTGTTAAGGGAACTGATATAACTGAACATCATAATAATGAGAACTGTAAGATTAGGGACCAGTAATATAAATTCTGGCATTATCATTGATATTTTCTTACAACATACGACAATTTCTGATGCTAATCATACTTGATGGTTTATCCTTTCTTGTCACGAAAATTGCACAACCATACTATGTCACCTCGATGAAATCCAGTCTTATCAGCATTGTAAGTATACGACAATTCATTTTATTACGAATTGATTTAATTTTTTCCTTGGTAAAATAACATAAGACTATTTTTATTCTTCAGATCCACAAGCTCTCTTTCAATCATTAATACCTGGTGTGATTGGCTTTATTATGCCCCAATTACCAAATGTAGATTTATTGCTGTAGAACCAAAGCCAATCAGCGTATTGCAAAGTTTTCGATGAGTAAACCTAGAAATAATGGACGATTTTCCTCAAATAATGAGCTTCTAATCTCATTTAAGGCAAATGAAGTCATTCAAGCTGAGCGTACCCCACAACTACAAATAATTCATGTTTTTTCATTGTCTGGTGAGCATTTTTTTTTATCTGGTTGAGCTGGAAAACTCATCACTGAAATATCTTCTCTAACTTAATAATAGTTCTCAATTTTTCTTTTAATTTTCTGTCCCTTTCTTGTTAACCTTTTAATTATTTCATCATTTTTGGTAGTAAATCAATCTCGCTTTATGATTGGGTTATCGTCATTTTCAAGTTGAAGCTCACTCAAAGTTTTATTTTATTTTGACAAAAATAGTCCCACTCCTTACAGATGTTGTTGTAGTATGTTCTCTTTATTATATATTAAAAATACTACCAAGTCCAATTCACGAAAAGATAACGAATTAAGTTATTTCTTTAATAATGTTTTCTACAGGTTTATCTCGCTTTGCCCCCGCTAGTACATCGGTAAGAATCCGGATTTACAACGCTAAAATCAGGGATTTGATTCCCGTAGGTGGGCTCAGCAGGATAGCCCAATGTGGCTTTGCTATAAGAAAAACACACACACACACACTCTTTTGCTTTGACGGAAGTCTTAGGTCTACTTTTCAACATGAATTCTGAAAATACTTTAAGCCTAATAGATTAGTGATGTTGAACAAACCTACGTTACTGATTAATTTTACTTGATCACTTCTCCTGAACAACAACTACTCGATCTTTCGCATATTGAATACTTCACTGAATACTCAATCATCACTCAATAACTTCTTATTTACTTATTACTAGTATTTGTAAACAATGTACTTATACAGATATTATTTAACATTTCTAAATCTTAACGTCATTTGAATATATCACTTACACAAATAAAAACGACAGTTAAGCACTTAAAAAAGTGCACATTAGTATTTTGACCGTAAAATTACTTCTTTGAAGCCTTTATGACTAAAATAAGCCGAAACGTCGTTTTAACAGGAAACCAAAACAAAGGAACACATAACTGCAGTTAAGTTTTGCACTTATGGCAAAGTTGCTGATGTAATCTGCTACTATCCCTAATTTCTAACTACTGATCAAAAAGAGTTTTGTTTTTTGAATTTCGCACAAAGCTACTCGAGGGCTATCTGCGCTAGCCGTCCCTAATTTAGCAGTGTAAGACTAGAGGGAAGGCAGCTAGTCATCACCACCCACCGCCAACTCTTAGGCTACTCTTTTACCAACGAATAGTGGGATTGACCGTCACGTTATGCCGCCCCCACGGCTGAAAGGGCGAGCATGTTTGGTGCGATGGGGATGCGAACCCGCGCCCCTTAGATTACGATTCGCACGCCTTAACCTACTTGGCCATGCCGGGCCAATCAAAAAGAGAGCAGACAGTTATTAGCACTCTACAATCCACACTAAGGAAGTGACTGCCACTGTTGTAATTCATCCACAGATTAAAGTGGAAAGAGGATATGGTGTTACCGTAAGGCTTTAAAAGTAAACCAGTGATGTTATATAATTCTTCCCATCATGTCACTGTTATGCGTTGGAGCATAGTATGTACGAAAGAAGATTATGATATCTTTTTTTATTCAATTCGTCATTTCACAGCGAACACCATTGGCAAACTAAAACAACATGACCTACATAAAGATAAAACGTATGTACGTATGTTTGTTTACTGCAAATATATATTGTACTAATTTTAAATCCATCTCTCTTGAGCAAATTTCATACATAAATCAGAAATAAAAATTAATCCAGTAATGAATATACTGTTCTTAATTTTAATGTTGTTGTTTTTTATGTTAAACACAAAATTATACGATGGCCTTCCGTACTGTAGCCACTATGAATATCGAAGCCCGATTTTTAATGTTATAAGCCCTCAGATTTATTGCAGAATTACCAGAGGCAATTAGAATTCACTGATTCATCTGTTGGATACACTAGATACATTCGTTGTTCAAATGTCTCTTTCGGCTGTACCTTTTTAAATCGTTAATAGAGATTTAAAATTATATACAAAAAACTGTAATGATAGATCTTATATATAAAAGTGTAACTTGAACAGACAATGTAATTGAGCAAATATCATAATATAGAACACAAGTTCCACTACTGTCAGGAAGTTCAGGAAGTCATTCAACATCCTGTGTGTATTTGAAGGACATAAGGAATGAAAAACAT
Organism: Tachypleus tridentatus; assembly: GCF_004210375.1. Classification (NCBI taxonomy): domain Eukaryota; kingdom Metazoa; phylum Arthropoda; class Merostomata; order Xiphosura; family Limulidae; genus Tachypleus; species Tachypleus tridentatus. The sequence continues at coordinate 162,798,215 of NC_134834.1, forward strand.
CCGCAGGCTGGAATTAAAGATCTTCCACATCGTAACAGATAACGCACCGACATTTGTTTTTGTGAAGATATAAATGTCTCGAGCTTAGTAGGACAAATCAAAACACACACACGTGAAACTCCGAACAGAGAAAACACTTGATAAAAACCGGATTTTCTTACTACGTAAACAGGAAAATTACAAAACTAGTAATAGTACTTTTGTTTTATGTTCTAGTTAACCCTATAATAGTAATTGGGAAACCAAATGTTACACTTTTAAAAGAAAGCATTTAGCCAAAAGTGTCCCATCTGACACAACATGTTCACACAAATATTCTAAAACCAAAAATTACCCTTAAAAACTCTTTCACACCTTACATGACAGGTGCATAAAAATATATTAAATAATTTATCGATTTTTTTTTCTTGTGGAACACAACGGTTTCTTTAAACATATATCCCATACCTCTTACAGCAGGATTATTATTTTATGTGATATATTCAATCGTTAATATATATATATATATAATTTATTTATTTTTACAACTTATAATGATAAGCACTACGCTGAGATCTCGGGCAACATGATAAGTGACTAAAAATCATTAAAAGTTTAATGATTTAACAACTTTAAGAACTATTTACATAAAAATGTTTTAAAAATAAGTATTCTTCATTTTAACGTTAACGTTTAGTATTATCTCTTAGTAACAAAATTTCTGTATTTGTCCATTTTTTCTTCGAAAATAAGGGAGGTCCCTTACCTAAAATAATTTAGGAATGTTTTTCAAATGTTCAGGTTCGTCTGTCAATGAGCAGCAAAGAAAAAATTCTTCAAAAGACTTTGTTTGTTTTGGAATTTCGCACAAAGCTACTCGAGGGCTATCTGTGCTAGCCGTCCCTAATTTAGCAGTGTAAGACTAGAGGGAAGGCAGCTGGTCATCACCACCCACCGCCATCTCTTGGGCTACTCTTTTACCAACGAATAGTGGGATTGACCGTCACATTATAACGCCCCCACGGCTGGGAGGGCGAGCATGTTTGGCGCGACGCGGGCGGGAACCCGCGACCCTCAGATTACGAAGCGCACGCCTTAACGCGCTAGGCCATGCCAGGCCCCTTTAAAAGACAACATACTAGTAAAATATTTTAGTTTACCAAAGATTTTTTAACATTAAAGCTGTAAAATAAATTGACTTTTATAATATTTTTTCTTAATACTACATAATAGCTAATAATTTATTAATAATATTTACAATATGAGTGATCAAAAATATTGATTTTTTTCAATATTAATCAGTTTTTACATTTATGTTCAAATTTATGAAAACGGATTTTAAGATTTAAAAAATATTGCAATTAAATTTTGAATTTTAAAGTTACTTTCATCTAATTAAGGAGTAATAGTATCAGTAAATAAACATTCCACAAATATTAGTATGTTGAAAATTCATTTGGGTTCATTTGATAAACGCACTTTTATTTGTAAGTGGGCATATGTTTGTAGCGTTATCTCGTAGTGTCAAAGAGAAACTTAAAACAGCGCTTCAAAAAAAAAAAAAGGACATCTGAGTATAAAAACCTAAATATTGTTCATTTTAACAGAGACCTCCAGTGTCGCAATTGGTAAGCGCACGGTACTTCGAAGAAAGCAGTTGTGGGACATGCCACTACTGTGAGTTCAAATCTCACCCAGGAAATGGACATTTTATTTTCTACCTTTTTATCACATATGCAAACAATTTCTATTTAAATCCACAATCTCATATTTCGGCCCGGCATGGTCAGAGGTGGGTTAAGGCATTCGACTCGTAAACTGAGGGTCGTGGGTTTGAATCCCCATCTTACCAAACATGCTCGCCCTTTCAGCAGTGGGGACGTTATAAAGTGGCGGTCAATCCCCACTATTCGTTGGTAAAAGAGTAGCCCAAGAATTGACGGCGCGTGGTGATGACTAGCTGCCTTATCTGCTAAATTATGGATGGCTACCGCAGATAACCCTCGTGTAACTTTGTGCGAAATTAAAAAACAAACCATCTGCACTTGGACTAGAGTATAAACTTAGTTGTAATAATCTCATGTGCCTGCTTAATAACGCGATGAATAAATTATTGTTGTTTCGATAATAACACTAATATAGAATATAACATTCCACTTTTTATGAACGGTACAGAATAATTAATGCTTATTTTAGAACTTCACAAATTAGTATCAAAGTTTCTTTTCCTTTCCATTTTTGCTAGGAAAAATAGATGGTCCTGACATCATAAAAGTATGTATCTCTCCTTACGTAAAATCAAAACATTTTGAACAGGATGAAGATCCTCGCAAAATTTATTTGTGCTGTTAAAAAATGTATAAGGAAAATATAAAACATTCTTTTCTTAACCTTAGTACATTTTATATCAAAGTTTGATTAGAGAATTTCACAAGTAAGTGTGTAAAATTATTTGCAAATACGTGCAGGAAAGCTTATTTACTTTGTGTTAGTGTTTTCTTACAGCAAAGCCACATCGGGCTATCTGCTGAGTTCACCGAAGGGCTTATTTACATGAAAGTTTAGAAATTATATTAAAGTGAAAGATTTAATATGTAAGTGACAAATGAAAAACAAACACGCTATATCTCCATAGATTAATCAGATGATAAAGACCCATAAATTATAAAATGCAGCGAATATCTGATTATAACATCCTCCACTGCTCAATTTCCTGGTTTCTTTATGGAAAATGTAGTTCAAAAGAGAGCGACAGTTTTGTTAACCTAAAACCTTAATTAAAGCGTTTGTGTGTGTGTTTTTCTTATAACAAAGCCACATCGGGCTATTTGCTCAGCCCACCGAGGGAAATCGAACCCCTGATTTTAGCGTTGTAAATCCGGAGACATACCGCTGTACTAGCGGGGGACCCTTAAATAAATCAGCTACCGTTCTGCTGTCTAGATATCAATATCAAGTTATGTCGCAAAAACATTTACCGTACTGTTTGTGCGTTATAAAAGTGACAGTCAATCCCTTAGTGTGAATTATGTTGCCGACTGGTTGCCTTCCCTCTAGTCAGTAGTTCAAAATTAGAAAAGTCAACATATTTTTTTTAGTCGCCTCTTCGGTTATTCTAATAAAATTGGAATTAATTATCAAATTATAACGACCCCATAACCTAAAGGGCGAGCATATTCGGCGAGGGAATTCGAATCCACGACCCACAGATTGAGAGTCATGTGTCCCAATCACCAGAAAAGAACAGATCATGTAAATTTTTAAGCATAACTGACAGATGGTTAATATTTAAATAATAAACATTTAGTTATAAAAATACATCATATGAAACTTCATTAAATATAAGGAAATTATGGCTTTTCTAAGTCATACCGTAACTCGCCGTCCGTGGCTTTTAGTACAATCAAAAGATAAAGTGTGTTATCATATGATTCTGTCATATTTAAAAGCAGTTATACTTAATAAGTTTAACATTCAAGCTATACAATTAATAATAAACATCACTGTCTTCTATTATAAGTGAAACATTTAACCATTTAATCTAATTTCAATTTATTTTATAACATACACACACAGAAATAGAATAAAACTGTAATCTTCAATACATAGAGCTAAAACTATAGATAAAAGTAATGGCTAGGGGACGGAGGAAGGGGCGCTGTCTTTATTAGATATGTCATACATTCTCTGAGTTTCCTTAATACGAGGTATCTTGATGAATTCATTGGAATAAATTTAATAACCAGAAGGTAAGATCATATTTAAAAAAAATTGTGTTTTTCTCACAATAAACTTATGACATTTGATAAAATAAGTTAACTGCATTTGGTAACAAGGCCATAAATTATATTAACACTCCTACGAAAAGTGGGGCCTAATAGGCCCCAGAGCAACTTGAAAGGTTATTAATATTAGGCTAATAATTTTGTATTTAAATGAAATTGCCATTTAAATCCATTAATGAATGGATTAACGAGATTCCCACTGTCCCTATCTACTATCTAGCGAAACCACAGCCAGGGGAACGGACTTGGAGAAATCAGGACTAGAAACGTCTTTTCGTACGAGTGTTAAACAAAGTTACGAAAAAAGTTTATATTTCACTTATTCAGCGCAACGAATCAAATTACTTAATAGCGAAACAATATTAACATCATTACAACCAATCAAGAAATGCAACTGATGTATATCTATTTACAAGGTTGACTTTATAAGTAACATGGTCGTTGAAATAAGGTGTTTAATAATGTTTTATACAGTACTAACGTATTATTTTAAATTGTGGATGATAAACAAAACTAACAACACTATGTGCACTGTGGGTGATAAACAAAACTAACAACACTATGTACAATGTGGATGATAAATAAAACTAACAACACTATGTGCACTGTGGATGATAAATAAAACTAACAACACTATGTGCACTGTGGATGATAAACAAAACTAACAACACTATGTACAATGTGGATGATAAACAAAACTAACAACACTATGTGCACTGTGGATGATAAACAAAACTAACAACACTATGTGCACTGTGGATGATAAACAAAACTAACAACACTATGTACAATGTAGATGGTAAATAAAACTAACAACACTATGTGCACTGTGGATGATAAACGAAACTAACAACACTATGTGCACTGTGGATGATAAATAAAACTAACAACACTATGCACAATGTGGATGATAAATAAAACTAACAACACTATGTGTACTGTGGATGATAAATAAAACTAACAACACTATGTACAATGTAGATTATAAATAAAACTAACAACACTATGTGCACTGTGGATGATAAACAAAACTAACAACACTATGTGCACTGTGGATGATAAACAAAACTAACAACACTATGTGCACTGTGGATGATAAACAAAACTAACAACACTATGTACAATGTGGATGATAAACAAAACTAACAACACTATGTACAATGTAGATAATAAATAAAACTAACAACACTATGTGCGCTGTGGATGATAAACAAAACTAACAACATTATGTACAATGTGGATCATAAATAAAACTAACAACACTATGCACAATGTGGATGATAAACAAAACTAACAACATTATGTACAATGTGGATCATAAATAAAACTAACAACACTATGTACAATGTGGATGATAAACAAAACTAACAACACTATGCACAATGTGGATGATAAATAAAACTAACAACACTATGTACAATGTGGATGATAAATAAAACTAACACTATGTGCACTGTGGATGATAAACAAAACTAACAACACTATGTGCACTGTGGATGATAAACAAAACTAACAACACTATGTACAATGTGGATGATAAATAAAACTAACAACACTATGTACAATGTGGATGATAAACAAAACTAACAACACTATGCACAATGTGGATGATAAATAAAACTAACAACACTATGTACAATGTGGATGATAAATAAAACTAACAACACTATGTACAATGTGGATGATAAATAAAACTAACAACACTATGTGCACTGTGGATGATAAATAAAACTAACAACACTATGTACAATGTGGATGATAAACAAAACTAACAACACTATGCACAATGTGGATGATAAATAAAACTAACAACACTATGTACAATGTGGATGATAAACAAAACTAACAACACTATGCACAATGTGGATGATAAATAAAACTAACAACACTATGTACAATGTGGATGATAAATAAAACTAACAACACTATGTACAATGTGGATGATAAACTAAACTTACAACACTATGCACAATGTGGATGATAAATAAAACTAACAACACTATGTACAATGTGGATGATAAATAAAACTAACACTATGTGCACTGTGGATTATAAACAAAACTAACAACACTATGTACAATGTAGATGATAAATAAAACTAACAACACTATGTGCACTGTGGATGATAAACAAAACTAACAACACTATGTACAATGTGGATGATAAATAAAACTAACAACACTATGTACAATGTGGATGATAAACAAAACTAACAACACTATGCACAATGTGAATGATAAATAAAACTAACAACACTATGTACAATGTGGATGATAAATAAAACTAACAACACTATGTACAATGTGGATGATAAATAAAACTAACAACACTATGTGCACTGTGGATGATAAATAAAACTAACAACACTATGTACAATGTGGATGATAAACAAAACTAACAACACTATGCACAATGTGGATGATAAACAAAACTAACAACACTATGTACAATGTAGATGATAAATAAAACTAACAACACTATGTGCACTGTGGATGATAAACAAAACTAACAACACTATGCACAATGTGGATGATAAACAAAACTAACAACACTATGTGCACTGTGGATGATAAACAAAACTAACAACACTATGTACAATGTGGATGATAAATAAAACTAACAACACTATGTACAATGTGGATGATAAACAAAACTAACAACACTATGCACAATGTGGATGATAAATAAAACTAACAACACTATGTACAATGTGGATGATAAATAAAACTAACAACACTATGTGCACTGTGGATGATAAATAAAACAAACAAGATTATGTGCACTGTAGATGATAAACAAAACTAACAACACTATGTACAATGTAGATGATAAACAAAACTAACAACACCATGTGCACTGTGGATGATAAACAAAACTAACAACACTATGCGCACTGTAGATGATAAACAAAACTAACAACAGTAACAAAATTATAATTTAGATTTATCAACGAAACGAAACTACGATGGAGTGTCAAAAATAAATTAAGCTATATTATCCTCCAGTGAACGTGCAACAGAAACTAAAACCATTTACACATGTGAAAAGTACTATATCCATGTAAATACACTGCTGGCCAAAATCTTAAGGCCAATGAACATAAAGAAAAAAAAATGCATTTTGCGTTGTTAGACTCAACCACTTATTTGAGTAGAGCTTCGAAAGATGAAAATAAGAAAAGTGAAAATAAAAATAAAAAATTTCTTCAGCGTATAAAAATGTTACTTTAAATGTTGTCTACCTCGTAAAAGAAAAATCAGGGTTAGATTCCCCTCGGTGGACACAGCAGATAGTTCGATGTGGCTTTGCTAAAAGAAACATACACACACACACACCTTGTAAAAGAAACAAATCACATGAAAGTGATTATTTTTGTTATCAAAAGACAAAAACCTTTGTTTTAAGTTATTGGTATCTCTAAAACTTTTTTCTTTTATTAAAACAAGGCCCGGCATGGCAAGGTGGGTTAAGGCGTTCGACTCGTAATCTGAAGGTCGCGGGTTCGAAACCCGGTCGCACCAAACATGCTCGCCCTTTCAGCCGTGGGAGCGTTATAATATGATGGTCAATCCCACTATTCGTTGGTTAAAAGAGTAGCCCAAGAGTTGGCGTTGGGTGGTGATGACTAGCTGCCTTCCCTCTAGTCTTACACTCCTAAATTAGGGACGGCTAGCGCAGACAGCCCTCGAGTAGCTTTGCGCAAAATTCAAAACAAACAAACATCTCTCAATTTATAAAAGATTCTCGAGTGTGAGAATCAACAATATATGTTTACAAAATCACTAGCGTATCTTCGAAAACTGTTGAACTTTCGAGAATATCGCTTAATGAGTATAAAAGCTAGTCATCGTAAGACGCCGAGAAACAGTTTTGGAATATTGTTTGGTCGCTACACTCAACATACTATAAGCCTCAAAAGATATATTTCCGATTAACGCTTATTTATTGGAAAACTACAGAACTTGACCAGGAACGTTTATAGATTTCGAACATTATAAACCGTTCATCTTCAGAGAATTAACCTCTAACGCTAGTGTTTCTACAAGGACAATAAATATCTTCCTTGGTAAAAAGTGAGCTTATAAATCGCGCGAGGCCAACCAAGGATAAAGCTAGCTTGTTTTCCCGTCAATATGAACTCAGAATTAATTATCACTCCATGAACCGTCGATAAAATATTCAGTTCCAGACCAGACAGAAGACTGAATACTGCTTGTGAGTTTCTAAAATTTTTGTTCATAAATAATTATTTGTAATAACTGTTATTATAAATTGTATTTTTTAATATTAAAACATATTTGTGTTAAGAAATAAAATTGTGTATATCAATCTTGTTAGCAAATATAATAAATTTGATATATATTGACATTAAATTAACTTTTAAATTAAAAATTAAAATTTCCGGCTATTTGAAATCTTAATATGTAATGTACGTAACATAATAAATCGGAAAATCGATCAAAATAAATTATAAAACGTAACAAGTGTTATTTCACATTTTTACAATTAATGACAGAAATTTCACATTTCTTGCTTTCACCGAGGCAATACTGTAGATTGCTTACTTCAAGTTAATAATAGTGAAATTTCATACCCGATTCAAATTGTATCCAATTCAACTAGTTCATGTCATAGTTGATTTCAGATAGATAATTATCAATTTGAATTTGGAAGAGCTTATTTCTTCTCTATTAAACAAAGTCTGCAGAATTTTAGATGTGACAACAGTGTTCAGAAACGTCTAATAATAATTTACTCTTTTATATGTATTCCAATACACTTTTATCATTAATTTTAGTCACTTTCTGTTAGAGGGGATAAAATCAGCAGCACACTTTTTATATTTGATATCAGTTGCCTCATCACTTGATAATCCGATTTGAAAATCTTATGTTTCATAAAGCCTCTTGACCTAATTTTCGACAAGTTAGAAACGCAGTACTGGAAACTGAATTACAAGATTTCTTTCTCGTAGTTGCTAAAACGCCTTTTTCCATAAATTCGATGTGTATGTCAACAATTTTGCGGACTAAATTGTCCTTAAAGTTTTACTATGAGTCAAAATTAGGACAACCAATACCCATAACTGTCTTTCTTTTATTTTCCGCAAATCTACTATTAATTTATATTGTTTTTGCAAGCTTCTTTGAGCCAGTCAATGCTTTTGCAAAACCTCCGTCAGTTTTGTACTGATCACGGAATTTTTTTTTTCATAGCTGTAAAATAGACCAACATATGTTAGGATCATTATCTTACAGTTGTTTGCTAACGAGGTCGCCCTCATACGGCAAGTCATGTCATACTACAAATAACGACCAGAGATCTGAAACTTAGCAACAATTGCTTTTGCACTGGAGTGTGTCTTTGTTCCACTGGTTCTGTTAAAATATTCTTCTGAAATGAAGACAAGAGTGTTACAAGAGTTTTTTTAAAACTGGTACTGAAATGAACAAACATCACCAATTGTTCTTTTCCATAATGTGTAATCCAATCTTTCTATTAGTGGGAAACATATCGTGGCAACTTTCAAAGGATGAGTTGAAGCAGAAAAGTAGCTACATACGTTTTGAATTGGGTTGAAGAATGTTACTGTTTCAGTGCAGCGGCTGATCGTATCTTGCAATCAGAGATTCAGAGCGTTTATACAATAAAAGATACAATTCTTTATTTCCTTTGTAATATTATTGTTCCTGGCCTCCACGCATTCGCGGGACAGCACCATTGTTTCATGTTTGCTCGTAATGGCAATTCATGTGTCTATCAGCCGTAAAACTCCGAGGCAATATATGTGGGTAATGACTCCATCTTCACCACCTCAATAACTGTGGAAAATGGGATGATCCTAATAATCCGATCTTTGTAACTTACGTCCAGAGTACAGTCGAGTGAAATCAAAAAATACTTAACATTTCAAGCAGCAGTCATCAGAAACTTTCTGATCTACAAAGGAGTCAGCTCATCTTAAATGGCGTAAATAGGTAATGAAGGAAATTTTATTATATCATTATCAGGTATTAAGATTTTCACAAAACTGGAAATTAACTGTTCAGAGCAACATTACCTGAAAATAAAAACATCGTTTCTCCTATTGACGATTTTCACATTTATCTTACAAAGTTTGGAGATGGTTGCACGGTGCAAAAATATCTTCAAAAAAAGAAACGCAAAAGGCAAAATATGAGACAAATTGTTAACAAGTTTATTCCGGGTAGTTCTTTATGACATGTGTGAAACTTTGCACATTCACTGCTGAACATCCAAAGTCTGCAAATGCGAAGTCCACGCTCGCTAGGTGAAGTTTAACGTCACTCAACGTCAATAACGAGTATGCCCCCCGTGAGCATCAATAACTGCTTGGCATCTCCTGCCCATGGAAGCGATGAGATGACGAATCACATCCTGAGGAATGGCTGTCCACTCAGCCTGCAAAGCTGCTACAAGCTGAGGTAGAGTCTGCGGTTGAGGTTGTCACCGTCGCAGACGTCGGTCCAACTCGTCCCAAAGATGTTCGATGGGGTTTAAATCTGGTGATCTGGAGGGCCAGGGAAGAACGTTGATGTTGTGGTGTCTCAAGAAGACAGTGGTGAGTCGGGCTGTGTGAGGACGGGCGTTGTCATGTTGAAAAACGTCGTTGACGTTCACCATGATGGGTTGCACATGGGGCCTAAGAATCTCGTCGACGGTTGCGTACGGTCTGATCGGAACCTACGCAGCCCTGGTATGGTTGAGGCAGTAGACGTCGCAGTGGTGGTCCTATCCCAAAGGTGACGTAACCGGATGTTGCGATCTTGTGCGGGCGTGGTCACACGAGGTCTGCCAGATCGTGGACGGTCACGAGTTGATCCATGTTGTTGGTGACGATTCCATAGCCTTGTGATGGTGCTTGGGTGGACATTCACAGCTCTGGCAACATCTGACAGAGATTCGCCTGCTTCCAACGACCAATGGCGTTTTTGCGTTGTGCTTCACTCAGTCTTAGCGTAACTGTACTGCGTGTCGGTGGCTTAACACTGAGCTATGAAAACCGAGAACCCGTCACTTTTATAGGGATTTTGCACATGTTGCACCTGCAGAACATGCAGATCTCTGAAACAAATTTATTGGACACGCATGCGTTTTGGCGAAAAATCCATTGTTTTCCTCCGTTTTCAAAGTGCACAACTTTTATTGTCATTTTGGCCTGACAATCAGTGCCTTAACACGTGTAACATCACATACTCTGAGCTTGTAACGTTATTACATATATTTCTCTTTAAAATAACAAAAATATCCCTTTTGCGTTTCTTGTTTTGAAGAGTATATTACAGTGGTGAACAAGTGATTTAGTATACTAAAAAAATGTACATAACAAAAACAACAAAGACAAATATTGTCGCTGATGACGAAATAATCTTGTGGAAACATTGAGGGTGATTAATTATCTGTATTTAAATAATGGCAGAAGATGAAGCTAGGTCCTTTGTGTTGAAACGATTGACATATGAATTATTTCACAGCAGTAATGTGTGTTTTATAGTGTGACAGCGAGTCAGAAGTATTGACGTCTGGGAGTAATTTTAGGGAAAATATATGTACATATTAATAATAGTTATTAAACCATATTAAATCATTAAAGTGAGAAAGAAAAAAAAAACAGTTATCTAAGTTCGACTCAATAACCCAAGTGCGTCTAAAATACTAAATATATCTTACTAATCTAGTCCGTTATGCTGGCTCTTTAACAATTCTAATATAGCTTACAATATAAAAATGTAATTAGTTAATTATTCCATTGTTCGTTTACATAAGCTACACATCACTGGACAATCTTTCAAAAAAAACAAAGATTCTGGTATTTCCAGGTGGTTAGGGGGCGCTCGACTCGTAATCTGAGAGTCGCGAGCTAAAATCCCCGTCACGCCAATCATGCTTACAATTTTAGCCGTGGGGTGTTATAATTTTACGATCAATCTCACTGTCCGTTGGTAAAAGTGTAGCCCGAGTGTTGGCGGTGAGCGATGATTACTAACACCTTATCTCTAGTCTTACACTACTACATTAGGGACGGCTAGCACAGATAGCCCTCGTGTAGCTTTGCGCAAAATTCTAAAACCAAAACTCGTAGAAATAATACTTGGCAGTAACAGCCATATATAGACCGTAATATAAATTATTTTTGAATATTATTATACGAGATAATATTCCTCTAGAAGATGCTTATTCCAAATCACAATATTACACTTTTAATCATTATGTATCTTTATGTACACAAATCCATAGTAAAGAAACGTACTTCACGAGCCTTGTTTTCTTAGTCCGAAGCATAGTTTGTTCACTGTGCACCATTATTCTTACACAGAATAAACCTAAATATACTCCGAAACTGGTACTGATAAAATGTGATTCTGATACACAACAGTAGTAACGGTAACTGGTTCAGCACAACATCATTGTTGTTGTTATTTTGTTCGTGTGTGTAGCGTAAGGGTGGAATTTATTTTCCAAATATATCGTTTGATGAACTGATTGATAATACACTGTTATTTATTCATAACGAACTAAAAACAGCATTTTCATATAACCAAAAATTCAGATATAATCTGCCCTTATCTGTTTCAAGGCATTAACTGTATCGAAAATGGCCCAGCATGGCCATTCGGTTGAGGCGCTCGACTCGTAGTCTGAGGGGCGCGAGTTCGAATTCCCGTCACATCAGACACGCTTGCCCTTCCAGCCAAGGGGGCGTTATATTGTAACGGTCATCCCACTATTCGTTGGTAAAAGAATAGCCCAAGAGTTGGCGGCGGGTGGTGATGACTAGTTGCCTCCCTCTAGTCTTACACTGCTAAATTTGATGAATAGCGCAGATAACCCTTGTGTAGCTTTGTGGAAATTCATATAGTTTTATTAAAAGTATATACAAATATCACATAATATATTATTTTGCAACAACAGTTGCAGCCACAAGATGGCAGCACAATCAACCAAGTGTGTATAATTTTGCGTGTGTATACAGTGAATAAGGCATTACTTTCTGTTTAATATAGATGTATTTGAACTGTGAAAACCGATCAATGTATATGACAAGAAAGTTTCTGCACTTACTATTACTTGCTCCGACGGTCGTACGAAGTTGAATTCTGCTATTGGTCGTAGTGTCCGGTGCAGAACAAACTTCTGTGGTGTGAAAAATATTAGTTACATCTGTCACCGGTGCAGCTGGATGAGCTACAGTGTTTCTTACTACGTTTGTGAGTGAGCTGGCCAAAGTTCCAGAGAATATAAATGAAGGAAGAGTAGTGTACAGTGAACCATACGATTGTGGAACACTCGTCAGCAAGGAAGAGGTAACATGTCTACTAGATGGTCCTGGTACATCAAATGCTTCTGTTAAGACAGTAAAAGAGCTCTCAGGTAAGGTAAGAAGCTCGTGATTTTGGAGATCTGTGGATAAATTAGAAGAAATCACTTGGGCAGATGTACTGACATTGACAGATACTACCGAAGACGGGTATGCTATGCTAGTGACATCTATTGAGGAGTGGGCAAGTTCGGTGTCTTTAACGGACGTTAGAGAAGAGTTGAAACAAGTTGATAACGTTAGGACAGGAAGATCTTCCTCCGGATTACTATCAACTCTACTGACGCATGCACCATTATCTTCACCGCTTTTTTTCTTCCTTTTATGGAGGGAGCTCTGAATTTCATTTATTTGAGGTTGGGTTGTTAATAGCTGGTTAAGTATACCACTGTTTTCCACTTTGGTTTCGATTTCAGTAAATATGCCATCCAGTTCGAAATACGGAGCAGAAAACTGTCGCATAGTTTCTTCATCTTCTTCAAGTGCCGGAACCAAGCCATGTAAGTCTGTATGTGACAGTTCCTGGAGAACATCAAGTTGTTGTTGGACAATGATGTTAGGTCCGCTATCCTACAAACAAGACAATTTTGATCAACGTATGATAGAAGTGATAAAATATTGGTGATGAATTACTAATAACAACAAAATAATGCAGTAATGCACAGTTAGAGGAATTACCGGTGTTGTTTATAATGAAGCATATTTTTTTTATTTGAATACCTCGTGTTTCTAAAAAACTTATACGCACATTTTTTTAGTACATAACGATCGTTGTAGATACGGTTCTCATGTAAAACAATACACAACAAGCACATTTATCAATAGTAAAAATGTATTAAACATAAAAAAATCAATATTAACTCTATAATATTACCAAGTAATCAGGCCCGACATGACTAGGTGGGTTAAATCCTCGTAATCTGAGGATCGCGGGTTCGAATCCCCGTTGCACCCAACATGCTCGCCTTTTCAGCCGTAGGTTCGTTATAATGTTACGGTCAATCCCACTATTCGTTGATAAAAGAGTAGCCCAAGAGTTGGTGGTGGGTGGTGATGACTAGCTGCCTTCCCTCTAGTCTTACACTGCTAAATTAGGGGCTGCTAACGCAGATAGCCCTCGAGCAGCTTTGCGCGAAATTAAAAAAACAAACAAACCAAGTAATCTATGACTCAACGGTATAAAATATAACTATTCTGATCAATGGTGGAGTATCCCATCAGATCCAGCAGTAGTAAAGTACACAGAAGTTTATGGCATAAGCCAGGGATCATTTTGCTGTTTTCTTTGATCCTGGTGCTCATTAAAGCGTTTCTATCCTACCGTTCGCACGTTATTACGTCATTGTTTTAATACTTCTTTACCTTGTAATATTCTTACACTTTATTAAAATAAATAAATAAAATGTCATCGCATTCCCCATTCTTAATCTGATCTTTTTGAGTACTTGACAGCATCATCTCCACCGAAGCTTCGATGAACCTCTTGATTACGAGAAACCCACTTGAAATAAAAAAATGTATCCCAGAACGGCTGCTATGGGTTAACCTGAAGACGGCCTAGAAAGGTCGAAACGTTGTTCTCTACTTATCAGTGAAAGTGTTAATACCCATACCAGTCGTTCTAAGATACACTTCGATGAACCTCTCTTATGACTAACATTTTTAGCAGTTGATGTGCTATCGTAGTCATATTCACACCTGCTCATATTTCGGACATTTTGCTATTTTACACATTCAGGTTAGCGTTGAATCTGACTTCGTTTCCATCTAGACACGAACAAATACTATAAGATTCTCACTCGTTGTCTGAACAGGTTTCATAAAATGTTCGGGAATGGTGAATGTTCCGCAAATAATGTAGTACAACGCCATGACCAATGTTTAATTAAAGCAAAACATTACCCAACGGTACTAACAAAACACAATCATAACTTATTCGGATGTTATGTAATTATAGACAACCACTCGAATCCTGACAAAATAACGCATATTCCTGTAATATTTTCGAAAAGAGGATAAACTGCCAGATGTGGTTCCTACATAGTGCCTAACATTTAAAACTGCGGTTCTGTCATAGATTCTTTGTTAAATAACATATCTGAAAAATATTAAACCCACAGAAGCTTGCTAGATAAAGGAAGTGCTTTCAGATCTTATTTAATTTTCATATTATATTCCCATTACTGATGTATATATTATTACTTGAGACTATAACTTTAATTCCTATAAAATATAATCTTAACTAATGTTTATGATTTTAATATCACTCAGAAATAGATTATTATTTTTATTATCACATCATATATTATTTAAAGGTTTTTATTATTAATTAGCCTCAGACATATTTCCTCGGGTCTTTAATAACTCAGCATTATAAAATATATAAACAACACATCATTTTTTTCTTAAACAGCTTGTTTATTTGAAGTTAAGCACAAAGCTACAAAATGGGCTTTCTGTGCTCTGCCCACCACGGGCATCAAAACCTGGTTTCTAGAGTTGTAAGTTTACAAACATATCACTGTGCCACTGGGAGACCTTAAAAAGCTATAAAAGTTTGATTAAAATTGTTATATGTTTCGAGGGAAAACATTCTTATAAAGATTGCTTTCTCTTCCAGTACAACATATAAAATAAGTTATTGTCTTTTGATTTTTCTTTTCACTGTATTTTATTAACCTGTTGATTGCCAAGTATTTCAGCTGTTACAATACAACTCTAATGCTTCTTCATTTTGCAACTTTTTCGTAACGCTATTTTGGACCGAAAGTGAAACAATTTGTAAGTAGGTTAAATGCATATATGGTGCTGCCATCTATCGTTGAAGTTATGTATTATTGAGAACAAATTAACTCCTCCGTGGCACTGTGTTATCGATCGGCTTGGACGAGTTATCTCGTCCCACGGCACTGAACAGGTTAAACCTCATACCAACAATTTGTTTGGGAGATAAAAGATTTAATGTGTTTACACTATTTGAAAATATTACTTTTACCAATGACCTCTTTGAGCCTAATATATTTGTATTCACAGTTAGATGACAATTTGCTTCATTGATTTATCAAAATAGTTATGCATTTTTTTCATAAGTCACAACTTTACAAAAGATATAATCTTGTGTAAGTCATTACAGCGATCTTGAAAAAGTGCATAAAAACACAGGGAATAGAACTATACTTCAAATAACATGTAATGTCATCTAGCAGTAAAAGTTAATAATATATATCATACAAACACTACCTAACTTTAAAAAAAAATCCTTCTAAATTCATTAAACGCAATAAATAAAAACATAAAAACACAGGGAATAGAACTAAACTTCAAATGAAATGTAATGTCATATAGCAGTAAAAGTTAATAATATATATCATACAAACACTACCTAACTTTAAAAAAATCCTTCTAAATTCATTAAACGCAATAAATATTTATGAACACTCGAAAAACATCTACGTTCAACAAACCGATATCTTACAACATAAAAGTTCTTGCTCCGTCATTTTACATAATTTAATTATTTTCTGTTTTATACTTACGAGACAAGAAAGGTCCACCATCTTGCCATCAGCATCAGGACACCAGAGCAAGTCATCATCAACATAAGGCATCTCAGCCTTAACGAAAGCTTGCTTGATGTTTTATGTCTAGAGGAGAAATAGATGACTTCGTATCAAACATACAATAATGCCGCTTTGTTATAAATATCATTCAATCTCGTGCTATCGAGTAGCTTCTCTTATATACCAAAGACACTGCTTTCTTCTATAAATTAAGACTTTTATAGTCTGTATTCGTTTTGTACCGAACACATCACTGACAGCATGGTTTATTAAACGATGACATATTCAGTAGAAATAAAGTATTATTTCATTTGTCAAATATAATAGTTTTGTATTTCAAAAAAATGGACATAAGACTGAGGAAAATATTGTGTATATCAGACATCCCTTTCGTAAATACTTGTGGAATCACTGGCCATCAGGTAGGTGGACGTAAGTGTTAAGAGAGAAATGTTATTCAAAACGAAATAATTGT
Organism: Tachypleus tridentatus; assembly: GCF_004210375.1. Lineage (NCBI taxonomy): Eukaryota > Metazoa > Arthropoda > Merostomata > Xiphosura > Limulidae > Tachypleus > Tachypleus tridentatus. The sequence goes on from NC_134834.1 coordinate 162,815,354, forward strand.
TAAATAACGCAACAGACGTAAAATGATAAAGATGTTGATATAACAACTTTCCACGCAAACATAATCTATCTATATTTTAAAAACACACTGACTTAGCATAAATATAATAATGTAGCGAAATTTCTTATTCTTCGATAAATATGAAAAAAAAAAAACTAATGCACATTTTTGTGTCTCATGAAACTTATTAATTTTTGACATTTATGAATTCGTTGAAATTATATCTCAATTGCTGTTTCACTTCCTGGTTGATGTTGGTGAAGTTTTTGGTTTTTTTTTTTTCTTCTTCTAAAACTCTTATCGATCTATTTATCGTAACAGACAAGGAATTGTTACTTCCGGTTCATAAAGAACATCTCAGATGTGTAGCAAGATGAGGTAACCTTGAACTACTTGCATAACCATGGCAACGATAACTTACCAATAGATGACGCTAGCTTCGACCCAGTTCTATTTTAGCATCTCATTTTACCAAATAACAGCAATATAATTAAAACACAATTATTCCTCAAATTAATAAGAAATAAAAAAGAAAGCCAGAAAAAGTTAAAAACAGCTAATAAAACTCATTATCTTCCAAACTATCATTTAATTTGTTCTGTTAGACTGTATGATGACCTTGAGAAAAATGAATTTAGTATTGAAATAATAACTTATATTTATCCGTTTCATTTGTAAACATTCATTATTTTAAAATTTTTTTTAATATAAATTAACTTTACGGTGGCTTTAGTACACTAGTCCTTCGTTATGTTAGTGCGTGTATAAATCTTTTTGGTAAATCTAGAATATCTAAGTCGTTTAACCTTAATAACTTTTTCCGTTTCTAAACTTTCAAGATGACTTACGAACAATTCGCGATTACGCAAGATCAACGCAGTGAGGACATAAACGTTACCTTTTAACAACTATACTGGGGTTATTTTTGGCACAATCACACAAAAAAGCTATAATTTGTTTTTATTTTCTACTATTTATCATACACAAAAAGTATCCCAGTGGCCCAGGGGTAAGTCTGCAGTCTTACGACGTTAAAAATCGGGTTTCGATACATGTGGTAAGTAAAGCTCATTGTATGAATTTGCTCTTAACAACAATCAAAACCAAACCAAAAGTATATATTGCATTCGAAGGCTTTCCCTAGGCACAAAAAAACAAAAAATATATTAGTTATTTACATAAAAGTTGCTCGAAGTCATTCATATACAAGCCAAGCCTAGTAGTTCAGGGTTAAGTGCAGCAGACGGGGCCGTCGGGTCAACATAATCCTCCAGGTAAAAACGTGGTATGTGCATCCCTTCCAAATAACTTTAGAATGATGCTGGGTACACGTAGAAATGATAAAACTGCAGTTAATATTTACTTAAACGTTCTGTACTAATTTGACGCCCCCAGTGGCTCAGCGGTATGTCTGCGGACTTACAACGCTAACACCCGGGTTTCGATACCCGTGGTAGGCAGAGCACAGATAGTGTTGCCTTGTGCTTAATTCAAAACAACAACTAATTTGATATATCTCGCACACATTTTTTATCTCTCTCTTGGGCCCCCTGGTGAGCAGATTAGGCAGATGGCCCCAGGGGAATATACCCAGTCTCTCTGCCCTATCGGTGAGCCTGACAACAGACGCTTTATATCTAAACAAATACGCGGATGCTTTAGATTTAACGAACTGTGTATACGTGTGACAACAACTTATCAAATCTTTCACGTTACGGTCAGGTATGTGTCACAAAAGACACGGCTATAGAAACTTTTCGATTCTATAATAAGCCTTTGAATGCAAGTTTCGTTTGAATTTCGCGCAAACTACGCGAGGGCTATCTGCGCTATCTGTCCCTAATTTAACAGTGAAAGAAGAAAGGAATATAGTCATCACCACCCACCGCCAACTTTTGGGCTACTCTTTTGATAACGAATACTGGGATTGACCCTAACATTATAATGCAACCACAGCTGAAAGGGCGAACATGTCTGATGTGACGGGGATTCGAACCCACGACCATCAGATTACTAATCGAGCGCCCTAACCACCTGACAAAGTAAGTACTGAAACTTTATACAAGATGATAAGTCCTCCGCTAGTATGGCTTTACAACGCTAAAATCAGGGGTTCTATTCCCCTCGGTGGACACAGCAGGTATCCCAGTGTGGCTTTGCTATAATAAAACACACACACATACAGTATGATGAAATACCCTCTGTACTGGATGGTACAATAATTATATTGTCTTAGCTTATAAAATATGATATTTGTACCAACATCTTACGAAAATGGTTTCTAACACTAAATCACGGCAAGAACTTTCGTGATCTGATGTAGCTGACATATTGCCTGTAATGTAAATATCGTGAGCATGTTCAACATCACGATTTTATTACAACCACGACTTGGATCGATCATTCTACAAATCACACAGCAGCCATTAGTCCTTGTTTGATGCCGAATAGTTTTAACATCTATGGTTATGGCAAACATCCAACATTCTTTTCTTAACCACATGATCTCAACCACCCTCAGGTGACTCCCAGGTCACTCATGCGCTTATTAAAAGGTTTTTACGATTTGAGTGTTTGTTTTGAAATTAAGCACAGAGCAACACAATGGGATATCTATATTCTCTCCACCACTGGTATTGAAATCCGTATTTTAGCTTTGTAAGTCCGCAGACATACTGCTGTGCCACTTGGGTGGCTTTTCGATTTCGTATTGTTTCAAACTCGTATTTTTTTATTGCGATACATCCAACATAGTTAATTTTTTACTAAGAATACATCCTACATATTTTTTTATTGCGAATGCATTTAAGACAACTGTATTGTTATTGTACAAGGAGAGGTGTGAACAAGTAACATGTGCGCAGCTTAAATTATCATATTAAGAGCTTAACGTATTTTACTTGTTTCAGTACTGAGATGGAGTCCCGAATTAGAGAGTTAAAGTTTTCAAACTTGCCATTGAGACATAAAACATATCTGGCAATAAGAAGACGAGAACTGTCCTGTTATTAAAAAAAAAAAAAAATACACGTTATCATGTATACGTTTGACGAATTGCGACCATGACGTACTTGAACATCTTATTTTATTATGATTATAAGGGCAATATAAACAGTACATCTGTTACTCTCTTTTTAGCCCACTCTATGTATTTTACGTATCTTTGGATGTGAGGTTCCAATCCATTGTGACACATTTCGTGATTAATCAAATGTTAACAAAAGATTAAACTTTCTTAGTTATACATGTTCAGGTACATGTGCACATGTAAAAGAACGAAGGCGGAAGTGACTTTCTACAAATAATGCTAATTTACAATTAAAATTTAATAAACAAAATTTGTTGACTTTTAACAAATTTTGTTTATGGAATTTTGATTTCTTAACCTCCCTTCTGGTTTCATTTATTTCAGTTAGTGATATGTAGAATGTGGGTAAAGTACCAATCAAATGGTTAAAGTTTCATTTTCCCAGCTACGAATCAATGTGAGGCACACAATCCAGTTTCATTCCTGTGTATTCGTGTTTGGACTCAATCATTAAAGACCACATATTTACACACACTATAAAAGATGCTTTGCAAATTCATTAAACAAAGTTTAAATTTGTTTGGACATTCACTAGTTTCATTAGGGTTAATCCTGCCTTATTAATCTTTGAAGAGATTAAAGCCTATTTAGATGGGGGTAAGGTACTGATTTGATATATCTAGATTTCTGGAAAGTATTTAATAAGATCCTTATAAATAGTTCTCTAGATACACATAGACACACAAAAATATGGGTGCGAGGGATAAGCTGGCTCATTGAACAGAAATTTGAGTAGATGGAAAAATAGTAGATGGCTATTGTAAATGGAGATCACTCAATCTGTATCGATGTCATAAATTAGATGTCTCAGAGCTCAATGTTACGACCTTTACTCTTTTAATTATAATAAATGCAAGTTAATGCATACTGGTTATACTAATTTGATTACAATCATAGTTTTTATTAGAATAACCTTAACAGCGTTATGAAAGGAAAATATCTCGTTGCACTGGCTTGCTCATCAGTCTCTTAAGGCACCAAAGCAGTGTGACGTTGCACGTGGTAAGACAAATGGGATTTTAAATTGCATCTAATCAAAATACTGAGTACAAATCTAAAGTCATTATAATTTCATTGTGTAGGCCACTGGAAAGAATTCTTAACACGTGATGGATGCAGTACAATTAAGGACATTTAAGGGAAGACTTGATAATACTTTAATCATAAGGGTTGGATTTGAGTTGGTTTCCTTTAGTTTAGTGAATGAAATAGCCTATATTCACCAGCAGGTCTCCTGTTGTCCTTAATTTTATATCTTTGTAGAACACATTTTGTAAAGACGAACATTGATATTTTTAAAGAAAGTCATGTGATGATTTGACAGCCTAGTTAATACCCCGTTTTTCTATTGAAATGACCAACAGTTAAATAGGTAGCACATATGTTCGTGGAAACTTATCACTCCTATACTTTATACGTAGTTGTTGTACTCTCCCAGTTATATGGATAATTTATTTAGAGTTCTGCCTTTTCTGAATTGTTTTCAGATCTTGACCAAGACTACTATCTTCCAGATGAAAACAGTGTTGCGTTGTATCTTTTGCCTTAATAACATTCAGTTTATGTTGTTTAATAAACCTTCTATCTCTAAATAGGAAGACCAAACAATGTATGAAAAAGTGAGCAGTAATGTTTCTTAAATCCATACACTCGAAAACAGTGTATCTGGAAGCATAGATAATATTGGTAATCTAGGGTGGTTACCAAGGTAACGGCGCGCAAGCTGGGACAGTCTGTAAAACGCTGGTAGTATATACGAGGATACGTAATATCGAGATATGATGATATACGTGTATATATATAAACGTTGTGTAAAATAATTGTCTGATATCATTCACTCAGAGATTACAATTTTCATAAATAATATATACGAAAATGAAGTATTTGATCTGAATTTTAAGTAGAACGTTAAAGTATTGAAATACAAAGTGACTTATAAGGTACTATTGGAACCGATATTTTCATTAATGCTAGTAAAAGAATGTTCACTGTTTCGACACTGAAATATTTGACCGGTTATGGATTATGTTAAAATGACACGAGTAACAAGTCGAAATATTTACGAGCAGGTAAAATTCATAAACAGTACTTATGTACCACCAAAAGTAAAGCTAGCGTATCCAATGTTTTATTTGGTTATGATTGAACATCACTGATTCTACGCTAAATGACATTACTTTGTGTGTTACATTTCAAATCCATCCACTAGTGGCGTAGCGTTTTGTTTCAAGAATTTAAGACTGAATATATTCAATGTTTTGCCTTCATGGGTCAGTACTGTATTACTGCAACTTAAATCTTTGTTAAAGGATATTTTGTCCTCTAGTTGGAACAGCAGTAAGTCTACCGAGTTACAAAGCTAAAATCTGGGGTTCTATCCCCTCGGTAGACATAGCAGATAGCCCTATGTGGCTTTGCTACAGAAAAAACAACAACACAAAGGATACCTTAATTATGTATTAGAAAATTTAAGCGTATTTTCGTTAAGGAATTGTGCTGTCTGCACGTAGGATTTTGTAGTGTTACAGACAAGGCATCAGCTTATGCCAGTTTCATAAGTAATGGTTGAAATCTGTAACTTAACACTTCTGGCGTTTCTAGGTACTGCCGTTTATATTATTACTGTACATGGAAGTAACACGATTCTACAGGTTTTCCACATTCTTGTAAACAAAGTGCGCGTTATTGATTTTAAAATATTAATGCAGACTTTTTAACATTATTTTTCCTTTAGGGGTTTGAATTATCTGAGGGTGAATATTATGATACATAAAAGTTTTGTTTTTATTTCTAGTTGCATTTCAATATAATTATATTCACCTTAATTCGATATTATAATATATATCACATTAAGATTCACCAGCTTAATCCAGTTCACACATTAACAACTGTCATCCAAAAACTATATCGTTTCAACAATTGTTATATCTGTCGTATATCATCACCCGGTGGGACAACGAATTTACAACGCTTAAATCAAATGTTCGATTCCCCTTGGTGGGCAAAGCAGATAGCCCAATTTGACTTTGCCGTAGGAAAACACACACACACACACACTAAACATGAATAATAACATTCGTGTCTGCGTTAACCGATAGTTCCTGTAAATGTATTTTGAGAAATTTTATTAACAATAATTTTACTTATATCTATTTTACCATCTCCTAACTTGTGAAGCCCTGCATGGCTAGGTGGTTAGGGCGCTCGACTCATAACCTGAAAGTCGCGGGTTTGAATCCCCACCACTCCGAACATGCTCGCCCTTTCAGCTGTGGGGTGGTGTTATAACATGACGGTCAATCCCATTATTCGTTGGTAAAAGAGTAGCCAAAGAGTTGGCGGTGAGTGGTGATGACCAGCTGCCTTCCCTCTAGTCTTACACTACTAAATTAGGAATGGCTAGAGCAGAAAGCCCTCGTGTAGCTTTGTGCGAAATTCAGAAACAAACAACCCTAACTTATGAAAACATCTTTATAAAAGTAAGTTCTTATTGCTAAAAATACGTATGTAGCCAGTCTATCGTCCGATTCACCACCTGTCTCTTAGATTTACTGAAGAATTCCACCCCTCATCAGGGACTTTGGACAATGTCAAAAACAAACAATATTAGGCTTCGTATAGTGTTGGGGGTATATGTGTTTTGAAGAGGTATATATTACTATACGTGTTTCTGAGTTTTCATCGTTACTTCATATTCTTCAAGTCCGATTCAACTAAAAGACACCTAACGCACCATGCATATAAATTTATATTAAACATAATAAAAATTGTCATTATTTCCTAATGTCTGAAGCAATTAACTTAATAGGAGTATTATACTGCACTTTTATTTTTACCGATCATATTGCATATAAATTCAGTGTATTAAATCCAGTATATTGGATTTAGACTCGAACTATATGAAATGATTTTTTAATCACTGAAGTGTATATATATATAAATTATTTAAATTGTTGCTATCCGACATCTTAAAACTTCTGTACACATACCTCGTCTGCTTGTCTGCACAGGTAAACTCCCAAAACTTAGGTTCTGTGTGTACTTAACACTTGTTTGAGTAGGGTTCGCTTGCACCGACGAAAGCACTTCCGCGTTGGTGAAGAAATCTCTCGAATATCTCGAAATTTCTCACGAACAACGAATTCTGCTAGGTTGACGTCAAACTTATTCACTGATTTGATTCTGACTGCTCGTCTTGTACGATTTGGATAAGTATTATAATAAAATGCACACTACGGTACGCATAATTCAGGCTTTATATGCCGAATGAAGCACAGTCCTCCAAGCAGGCTACTACGGTAGACTCGCGTGTCTTCTTATACGAAAATGTAATGAACGATCATCTGTCGTCCTCGTCACGGTAATCCACGACTTTGTGCGTGCATCAGACCTAGTTACTGCAGAAAATAACACAACTGAAAACTATAGCACCTTCGTTTTCGTCATTATAAGCCAGTTAGCGGTCTATACGTCGTAGCACATTTTAAGCTGGGATAGGCCCGAGCTAGTATTTACAGTTTTAAATATAAAGTCGGCTTCAGACGATGTGTCACATGCGCGAAACGGAATAAGGCCGCGCAATACAAATTTCGAATCTTTTGTTAACACTACGTTAGTTATTTTACTTTGTGTCTTGAATAAAAAAGTAATAAATATTACTCACAGTAGTTATATTTTTACCAATATTTGCAAAAATCAAGGTTTTTCACAATTCTCATATCTCACTTTATGCCCCACACTAGTACAGCCGTAAAGTCTACGGATTTACAACGCTAAAATCAGCGTTTTGATTCCCCTCAGTGGACTTAGCAGATAGCCCGATGTGGTTTTGCTATAAGAAAACACACACACATCTCATTGTATTGCACCTTGTAAATTCTTAGTTAATTGCCTTCGGTTTCGTTCTGTTAGCGACTACATTCGCAACACCAAAAAAAGTGTGTGGGTGTGTTTCGATTTGTTTGCGAATGTGGGATTTTTTTTTTTACTTATTTCAAATGGTTCTTGAAGAACAACGTTTCAAAATTATAAGCAGTAGAAATTTATCAACCTGCTGCCTCTGTAATGTCAAGGTTCTTTTACTATTTAAAAATAAGCCTTTCAATCACTTACCAGCTGTGGTTTGTCATTAAGTGGTAAAATGATTATAATGAACAGTAAGTCGATGGGAGGCCCGACATAGCCAGGTTGTTAGGGCGTTCGACTCGTAATATGAGGGTCGCGGGTTCGAATTCCCGTCACACCAAACATGCTCGCCATTTTGGCCGTGTGGGAGGGGGGCTATAATTGATGGTCATTTCCACTATTCGCTGGTAAAAAGAGCCCAAGAGTTGGCGGTGGGTGGCGATGAGTAGCTGCTTTCCATCTAAGGCTGACACTACTACATTGAGGACGGATAGCGCAGATAGCCCTCGTGTAGCTTTAGGCGAAATTTAAAAAAAACAGTAGTCTATGGACCCTGGAGGAAATTATCAATATCACTTTATTATGTTGTCTACTATCATACCTTTAGTCAATAAGAGCGATTTAGGTTGTTGTTTTATTGTTTTTGAATTAAGCACAAAGCAACACAATGGGCTATCGAAACCCGGTTTTTAACGTTGTAAGTCCGCAGACATATCGCTGATCCACTGGGGGGCGGCGATTTAGGAAAAACTTGGTTTATGAATCAAGGGAAGCGATTATTCCTATTAGCGTTTTATCTTGCTACATGGTTTACAACCACAGTAAGGACTACTGAGCAAAGCAAGTGTCTACAAATGCTTGCTGATTGTAATATTTAATAACACTGCACAACAATTGTTTTGAAAAGTTTTGCTTCCTGAAAAGCTTTTGCTGATTGTGACAGGTACCTGGTGGGTATGCACAAATATAGTTTTGGTTTTGCTTCATCACGAAGGAACTCTGAGAAATAGACAGTTAACTGTTTACCGGCAATAACATATTTAATTGCGTGTAATTTTCCAATACGCTATTAAGTTCAACATAATTAAAAGTGTTTCGCTCCTGATTTTCGTTTTGTATTCAATGTCCGGTGCATCACGTTGCAGTGTCCAACAGTAGTCAGCAAGTATTGACGGACTCTAGCTGCCCTGATATCGTTTTTCCATTGTAGCAAAACTAAAGATTTTGATGAAACGTTACGTGATGGGCAAATTTGGATATAATTTTCGTGATCAGCAGCCAAAAGTCTATAAGGAACACCTAACAGTGTTCAAGAAACAAAAATTTTGTTGTACAGTGTAATATGTTTTTATGCAGATTTTAGTCCTTATTCCTCAATATGTGTATGTTTACAAATTTTGTAAGTACAAGCTCACTCAATCAAATGCCTGTATGAATATAAAAACATAACAAAAAACAGCGACACAGGGCACTGATCTTTTGACAACTACCTCCTTCTACAACAGGAAGCTTGAAGAACTTAAGCGGAAGTGAGAAACAAAAGCATTAATTATATTCGAGAACTAAACATTCAGAAACTTTTTGTGCTAATTACATAAACAAAAAAACGTAACTGGTACGTACCAATGAAATAAGTGGTTTCGAACGTTTATCACTTCCTATACACCATTATTTCATTTGCTATATTACCTGCTGCATAAACAAAGCTTTAATTTATTGAGAGAGCAAGAATTAATATATATCCTAGACAATCCTTTACTATAAACAATATCAAATCATCAAATATGCATTCGCATTTAAATTAACATTCATAGATCCATCAATCAAATTCGGTGAAGAAAAATTAAGTTGGGTGAATTAATACGTGGTAAGAACATTAAATATTAAATAATATTCATGTAAATATAGTGTTTAATTTTATATGCATCTAAGTCAACAAAGTTGTACAAAACGAATTAACACAGGAATGGAATATTTGTAATAAATCCATGTGTACACATGTATTGATCACGCGAAATTCAATTATGTCGTTTTAGCAAAAGAATATGTAACAAAATGTATAAGTCGCATGAGCAATATTTATATGTGTGTGTGTGTGTGTGTGTGTGTGTGTGTGTGTGTGTGTGAGAGAGAGAGAGAGAGTTATGATTAGAAATATCAAAGCAGAGTTCGAAAAACAGCCTAAATTTCTTTCATATGAGTGTTCTAGGGTGAACGACCCTCAGAAAACCTACAAGCATAAAAAGTCACTGACCCCCAGGCTGTTGTGGGTACCATAGTGTTTTAACGTTCCATGAAAAACGTTGAATTCTATCTGGCATTTGATTAGGTTAAGAATAACCAGGTTTTGGAGAAAAAAAGATAAAACAACGGAATAATAATTTGTTTATTTCCTGATAGCATCCGTTCGATTTTTCTGGCTCATACGTTTATAGAATACTTTCTCATGATATGAACCCAAAATCAGTGTAGATAGAATAAGATATATATACTAGTATAAAAGCCTGTCAATATGATGGGAATCCATTGTTGAATGATTAATAAAAATCACAGAATCTAACGCAAACGAATTTATCAGTACCTCCAAAATTTTTCGTATCATTTCATTAGTACCAAAGTAGTTCTTTAACCACCACATTTTCGTAACAACTACGCTGAAAAAGTGAAATGTTATCCTGAACAAAAGTGGGTGTGTACTCTGAAAGAGACTTACACAGCATTATGTTATCGTAAACAAAAGTGGGTGTGTACTCTCAAAGAGACTTGCACAGCATTATGTTATCGTGAACAAAAGTGGGTGTGTACTCTGAAAGAGACACAGCATTATGTTACCGTGAACAAAAGTGGGTGTGTACTCTGAAAGAGACTTACACAGCATTATGTTACCGTAAACAAAAGTGGGTGTGTACTCTGAAAGAGACTTACACAGCAGTATGTTATCGTGAACAAAAGTGGGTGTGTACTCTGAAAGAGACTTGCACAGCATTATGTTATCGTGAACAAAAGTGGGTGTGTACTGTGAAGGAGACTTGCACAGCATTATGTTATCGTGAACAAAAGTGGGTGTGTACTCTGAAAGAGACTTACACAGCATTATGTTATCGTGAACAAAAGTGAGTGTGTACTGTGAAGGAGACTTGCACAGCATTATGTTATCGTAAACAAAAGTGGGTGTGTACTCTCAAAGAGACTTGCACAGTATTATGTTACCGTGAACAAAAGTGGGTGTGTACTCTGAAAGAGACTTACACAGCATTATGTTACCGTGAACAAAAGTGGGTGTGTACTCTGAAAGAGACTTACACAGCAGTATGTTATCGTGAACAAAAGTGGGTGTGTACTCTGAAAGAGACTTGCACAGCATTATGTTATCGTGAACAAAAGTGGGTGTGTACTGTGAAGGAGACTTGCACAGCATTATGTTATCGTGAACAAATGTGGGTGTGTACTGTGAAGGAGACTTGCACAGCATTATGTTATCGTAAACAAAAGTGGGTGTGTACTCTCAAAGAGACTTGCACAGCATTATGTTATCGTGAACAAAAGTGGATATGTACTCTGAAAGAGACTTACACAGCATTATGTTACCGTGAACAAAAGTGGGTGTGTACTCTGAAAGAGACTTACACAGCATTATGTTCTCGTGAACAAAAGTGAGTGTGTACTGTGAAGGAGACTTGCACAGCATTATGTTATCGTAAACAAAAGTGGGTGTGTACTCTGAAAGAGACTTACACAGCATTATGTTATCGTGAACAAAAGTGAGTGTGTACTGTGAAGGAGACTTGCACAGCATTATGTTATTGTAAACAAAAGTGGGTGTGTACTCTCAAAGAGACTTGCACAGTATTATGTTACCGTGAACAAAAGTGGGTGTGTACTCTGAAAGAGACTTACACAGCATTATGTTACCGTGAACAAAAGTGGGTGTGTACTCTGAAAGAGACTTACACAGCAGTATGTTCTCGTGAACAAAGGTGGGTGTGTACTCTGAAAGAGACTTACACAGCATTATGTTATCGTGAACAAAAGTGAGTGTGTACTGTGAAGGAGACTTGCACAGCATCATGTTATCGTGAACAAAAGTGGGTGTGTACTCTGAAAGAGACTTGCACAGCATCATGTTATCGTGAACAAAAGTGGGTATGTACTCTGAAAGAGACTTGCACAGCATTATGTTATCGTGAACAAAAGTGGGTGTGTACTGTGAAGGAGACTTACACAGCATTATGTTATCGTGAACAAAAGTGAATGTGTACTCTGAAAGACACTTGTACAGCATTATGTTATCGTGAACAAAAGTGGGTATGTATTCTGAAAGACACTTGCACAGTATTATGTTACCGTGAACAAAAGTGGGTGTGTACTCTGAAAGAGACTTACACAGCAGTATGTTCTCGTGAACAAAGGTGGGTGTGTACTCTGAAAGAGACTTACACAGCATTATGTTATCGTGAACAAAAGTGGGTGTGTACTCTGAAAGAGACTTGCACGGCATCATGTTACCGTGAACAAAAGTGGGTGTGTACTCTGAAAGAGACTTACACAGCATTATGTTATCGTGAACAAAAGTGGGTGTGTACTGTGAAGGAGACTTGCACAGCATTATGTTATCGTGAACAAAAGTGGGTGTGTACTCTGAAAGAGACTTGCACAGCATTATGTTATCGTGAACAAAAGTGGGTGTGTACTCTCAAAGAGACTTGCACAGCATTATGTTATCGTGAACAAAAGTGTGTGTGTACTCTGAAAGAGACTTGCACAGCATCATGTTATCGTGAACAAAAGTTGGTATATACTCTGAAAGAGACTTGCACAGCATTATGTTACCGTGAACAAAAGTGGGTGTGTAACGTAAGGCTTAGCTGAAACACTACTTGGTATTTTCGTTTCTTTTGGCTACAACTTCTGAATTACACTGTTTGGCTGTTATATCACCGAAATTATAAAAACATAAAATAAAAACAAACCTTGTAACAAATCAACACGAATAACGGACACTCAACATAAACACCATAAATGTCCTAAGAACAATCAAATGACACTTTTGTTTCTAAGCAACGGTGTATATTGTTAAGCATTGCCAAAGAAGAATGGTGAAGTGGTTTTCGACACAGTGGCAAAAAGAATAAGTCTTTTTATAGTTAGTGATAGAAAGTGAGAAATGTCAACATAATTTCGCCGAATTAATAGAGACGTTACTAAGTTATTTTTCAAGTTCGAAATCAACAACGGAACATTTAAAAGTTACGACGTTTTCCATTAGGCTTTCTTCCAGTTCAGTTGTTTTGAATCTGTGGTTTGAGAAAAAATTGGATAATTATATAACGGAAGCTGCAGCATAGTGTATAGATCGCATTGTGGTCTGTTATGTAAAAAGAATAAAAGACCGTAAATAAATGAAGTTTGAGAACCATGGTTCTAATTATTTGGCTTCTATAGATCTCCTTCACTCTATCTACCAGTCAACCTTTTACAAGAGAACATCACATTCCTTCTAACATAGATTATTATATAGCTACAAATAAAAGTTCAGTTATCTTTTAATAATGCCCTTGTTCAGTACTTTTGAAAGTCGCCCATATTTTTTATTTGTTTGTTCGTTTTGAATTTCGCGCATAGCTTGTTTTGTTTGTTTGTTTTGTTTTTGAATTTCGCACAAAGCTACTCGAGGGCTATATGTGCTAGCCGTCCCTAATTTAGCAGTTTAAGACTAGAGGGAAGGCAGCTAGTCATCACCACCCACTGCCAACTCTTGGGCTACTCTTTTACCAACGAATAGTGGGATTGACCGAAACATTATAACGCTCCCACGGCTAAAAGGGCGAACATGTTTGGTGTGACGGGGATTTGAACGCGCGACCCTCAGATTACTAGTCAGGTGCCTAAACCACTTGGTTATGCCGGGCCTAAAACGCATGCGAGACCTGATTATAGTTTCTGGTCATTTTACCCAATGGCGGGTTCAACAATATAATTATTTTAGACAAAATTGTGTCCAATTAAAGCTTTATTCTGTTACTGGTAGTTTTAAGTTGAACATCACTTTATACGATGCATGGATTGAACAATCATGTTAAAAAACCCTAAAATTCAAGCGTAGCCATCTCTAACTTAGACGTACTGACCACATAAACCTCAAATAGCATTGGTCTTTTAATATGCGGCTAATCTTAACAGAATAAAGGAAGTGACGCCACAATGTTAACGCCTCCACATATGTGACGTCACGATTTTAATACCTTCAGATCTGAAAGTAGAGAGCGTGTTCAAAGCCTTGAATTTTCTGATAAGCAGCCCGGCTTACACAAGGCTCAAGTGAAACGTAGTTCTAAGTAAACATAATAATTAAAGGGATTCAGTCTTTTTTTGTTTTTTTGTATATTACTTTGAAATGTTTCCAGCTTCTTGAATAAACACTTTTATTTATACTTTATAAAACAAATCTTTTTTTCCGACCTGAGCTTGAATCACTCAACATTTAGCATAAAATCGAGCACGTTCAATACGAGTAATTATTTTCACTTGCGATTCTTTTTTGAACTGAGATATCCTGACTTTTACGCTTGAACTTTATGAATTATAAAAATTAGTTTATTTTAATGCTCATTTGAGTGAATTGTTGTTTTTTAGATACAAAACCAAACCATGGTCTATCTATGCTCTGCCCATCAAGGGTATCGAAACCCGCTTTCTAGCGTTGTAAGTCCACAGCCATACTGCTGTGCCACTGGTGAGCTATTACCTATTGTAATGTCATAAGTTATTCTACTTGTGGGTGTATAAACTTGAGAACCGTAGTAAAACAATATCGTTAAATAAAACACATTTTAATTAGTTTTCCTATTGATATTGGAGACAAATGAGCTACTCCTGTTCATTCTTCGTGACAAAATTAGTTTCGTAAAGTCTGGAAACTTCCCTAAAAGGAGCATGGCCAAGTGGTTAGAGCGCTCGACTCGTAATCTGAGGGTTGTGGGTACGAACCCCCGTCACACCAAACATACTCGCCCTTTCAGCCCTGGGGGCGTTATAATGTTATGGTCAATTCCACTATCCGCTGGTAAAAGAGCAGCCCAAGAGTTGGCGGTCGGTGGTACTGACTAACTAGTCTTACTCTGCTAAAATAGGGACGGCTAGCGCAGAAGACCCAAGTGTAGCTTTACGTGAAATTCCAAAACCAAACCAGGCCCTAAACGAAATTATGCAAGCTAGTTTGCAGTATGCGATGCAGCTCCGAATAGACGAGAAGGCAACTCCATTCGACACCATGACAACCTATTATCTCTCTTCTTCTCTCTGCATCAATCCTTTAAACTACTTGTTGGTTTTTAAAATGAATATGTTCTTTCCTAGCTGATAAATCTACATTAATATGTGTGGTATTCGTAATATTCTGTTTTAGGTTAGAGCATTGCTTATATATAAAGAGCTTTAGCGACAAGAAATAGGATAGGTTTATCTGTATACTATCTGACTTACTTTTCAAGAAGCCTGTAAATTATGAAAATGGTTTTGAATATAAAGCTCAAAGAGTACTCTTTTTTTTTTTTTTTAGGAAGCACAGTGTTTGGATTTCAGTGTCTTTCCATTTCTTTGACCTGCTTTCTAATGCCATGGCCCGGCATAGCCAGGTGATTAAAGCACTCGCCTCGTAACCTGAACGTCGCAGGTTTGAATCCCTATAACTCCAAACATGCTCGCTCTTTCAGCCGTGAGGGCGTGATAATGTGACGGTCAATCCCACTATTCGTTGATAAAAGAGTAGCCCCAGAGTTGGCAGTGGGTGGTGATGACTAGCTATCTTCCCTCTAGTCTCACATTGCTAAATTAGGGACGGCTAGCGCAGATAGCCTTCGAGTAGCCTTGCGCGAAATTCAAAACAAAAAAAAACTAAGAAAAAATTGGTTCTGTGAACTGTATATTTAACTTTTATTTTACTGAGGCTGTTGTTGTTGTTGTTTTGAATTAAACATAAAGCTACACAATGGGCTATCTATGCTCTGCCCACCACGGGTATCAAAACCCGGTTTTTAGCATTGTAAGTCTGCATACATACCGCTGAGCCACTGAGGGGCTTTACTAAGGAAAATGTACTTAAATACAGTATGATTTATACTCCATATTTGTTCAGAATGCCATAATAAAACTTTAATAACTCAATTAAATTCAAATATGTTTAAATAGAACATTATATAATTCATTTGGAGGAGATACATATTGAGCTACTAACCCATAAGGATAATAATCAGTGCAAAATTAAAGAAGTCTTACTTATACAACAACGCAAGCCCAAAATAAACCAATACAAAGGAACACCTTTATACCTATATTAAAAAATATATTCAAACATCTAAGCACGCCCTCTACATTTCTACACTCAGTTACACAACCCCCTTGAAACATGTGGTCAGCTATCGATCAGTTACCTCTTTCTTTCTTTGTGAACCTGATGATGACCGAAGAAGGTCGAAACGTTGTTCGCTCCTCTACATAAAATATTTTCTCAACCCAAAGCAGCCGTTTTTACATATATATTTTTCCCATAAGGATAATCTTGTACTGCTAACCCATAAGTATAATTTTGAACTACTAGCCTATGAAAATAATCGTGAACTACTAACCTATAAGAACTTTCACACAGCTTTATCGCTAAAAGAAATTTTTATTAGAAATCCATTTGAAAGGATTTCTAGTTCAAATGTGTGACTTTAACTATTTGATAAGTGACGACGATGCTGTTTTTAGTTACTGAATTACTTAAGAACTGAGAATATGTAAAGTCACAATTCTGTCCCATCGTTCTTTAATGGATAACGTAAGAAATAAGGATATAAAATAGTCACAATTCTGTCCCATCGTTCTTTATTGGATTACCTAGCTTAAAAAGTGTGGATATGTAATAGCCACAATTCTATTTAATCTTTCTTTATTGGATTAACTAACTTAAGAAGTGTGGATATGCAGTAGTCAAAATTCTATCCCATCATTCTTTACTGGATTACCTAACTTAAGAAGTGTGGATAGGTAGTAGTCAAAATTCTATCCCATTGTTCTTTACTGGATTACCTAACTTAAGAAGTGAGAATGTATAGTAGTTTACGACACATGCTGTCTCACTGATTTTAACTAAGTTACTCAAAGAGCAGAAATATTATTGCAATGAAAATTTTAAATCTCCCGTATATTTGACATATTTTTATTATATTTCATTTCAAATACATTAATAAACTATTTTAAAAACATATTTACTCCCTTCTAATTATCATCCATTTTTTCCTTGAAAATCCCTTTTTAAAAGTGGGGTTATCTTAAATTAGAAGTAATAAAAATATATATATACGCTGCTGGCCAAAATCCTTAGGCCACTTATTTGAGTAGAGCTTCGAAAGATGAAAATAAGAAAACGGAAAAGAAAAAAACCTTTTCAGCATTTAATAGAGAAAATGTGAAGACTATGAAATTAGCCTAAATAAAAGCTGGTTAAAAGTTCAAGACCATACTGAAACGAAGCGTTAATCGGTAAACACGTAACGCAATTTAGTCATTTGTGTTCAAGCATTAGCGTTGTCAACATCTCCCACTGACATCTCTTGTGTTACATTGGGTAAAAACATGGCAAAGGCTAAAAAGTTGACAGAGTTTGAACGTGGCAGAATTGTCGAGCTGCAAAAGCAAGGTCTTTCTCAACGTGACATCGTTGGTGAGATTGGGCGTAGTAAAACTACTGTTGCAAATTTCTCAAAAGACCCTAAGAGATACGGAAAAGAGAATTTAAGTGATTGGTTCAAGAAAATATCGCCGGCGTTGAGCAGGAGGATTAGACGGGTTGTCCGGTAAGACACCAGCCAATCGTCGAACCAGATTAAGGCCCTTAAGGATGCAAAATGCAGCTCAAGAACAATAAGGTGGCATCTACGAGAGAAAGGCTTTAAAAACCGTAAACGTCTTCAAAGGCCACGCCTCCATCCACACCACGAAACAGCTCGGTTAAACTTTGCTAAGAAGCAGCAAACATGGAACGTAGAAAAGTGGAAGAAGGTTTTGTTCTCTGATGAGAAAGAATTTAACCTGGATGTTCCAGATGGCTTCCAACGTTACTGGCACGATAAGGATATCCCACCTCCACTCTGTCGTGTAGAAAGTTCCATCATGATCTGGAGTGCTTTCTCCTTCAATGGAACAATTGAGCTTCAGGTTATACAGGGGCGACAAACAGCAGCTTGCTACATTAGCATATTGAAGAGAGCATCCTCATTGACTGATGGCCCTTACTTGTGTGGAAATGACTGAATCTTTCAGCAGACAACGCTGCAATCCACAATGGCCGCAGGACAATGGACTTTTTCGTGGCGAATAACGTGATTCTTTTGGACCATTCAGCGTGTTCGCCCGAACTAAACCCCATTGAAAATGTTTGGGGTGGATGGCAAGGGATGTCTATAGAAATGTACGTCGATTCCAAACAGTGCATGATCTTTGTGAAACCATCTTCACTACTTGGAATAACATTCCAGCCAGCGTTTTACAAACGCTTACATCGACCATGCCAAAGCAAATGTTTGCAGTTAATCTCAACGATGGCCGTGCAACTCACTACTGAAACTTCTTGTTGGGCATTTTCTACCCTGTTTTGGACTTCTTTTTGGTACGGTCTTAAACTTTTGACTAGCTAGTATTTCGGCTAATTTTATAGTGTTCACATTTTCCCTATTAAATGCTAAAAAAGTTAATTTTATTTTTATTTTTCCTTTTCTTATTTTCATCTTTCGTAGCTCTACTCAAATAAGTGGTTGAGTCTAACAGCGCAAAATGCATATTTTTTCTTTATGTTTATTGACCTTAAGATTTTGGCCAACAGTGTATGTATGCCACTCCTGCAGATAACGTAGCTGCCAACTTTGTGTTCATTTAAAACATTCTATATTACAACTTTATGTAAAGAACAAAAATTTATTTTGAAAACTGAAACTATTTTGGGTAATGAAGTGATCAAGTTCGTTAAAGCCAATATTTCACTTTTATCAAACTTTGGTGAACATTCCCGAGTTATATCAAACAGGTTCTTAGTACAAGCTTATTACTGCCTGGGCTAAAAACGCTAAGACTAAGGATTTGTCACTTCTGATAGGTAATAATCTGAAGTATATTAAAGATCATTAAACAAAAATGTAAAAAAAATAAAGAGAAACAAGCGGTAGTAACTCCCTGTTGAGTACACTATGAAAATGCAATGGAAAATCTACATCTTTAAATTTCCTGATTAAATCGGTTTATATTGCACAAAGAAATGTTTTGTGAAACATCTGATTTCGATAAGGTTTTGAAGCTATAACAATACAAACATTTTGTTTCAGTAATAAGGTTTTGAAGCTATAACAATAGAAACATTTCGTTTCAGTAATAAGGTTTTAAGGCTATAACAATAGAAACATTTCGTTTCAGTTATAAGGTTCTGAAGCTATAACAATAGAAACATTTCGTTTCAGTAATAAGGTTTTGAGGCTATAACAATAGAAACATTTCGTTTTAGTAATAAGGTTTTGAGGCTATAACAATAGAAACATTTTGTTTCAGTAACAAGGTTTTAAGGCTATAACAATAGAAACATTTCGTTTCAGTAACAACGTTTTGATGCTATAACAAAGGAAACAGATTGGTTTCAGTAATGTTTACACTAGTTTTCAAACTAATAATATTTCAAAAGACTTTTATTCAACAAGTTCAAGGGCATTTAATAATTCAAGTAATGATTTAGTAAACACAGAAGTTTCTGTGACAATCATTTTTACAGAATTTGGCAAACATGTCTTCCAACAGATATGATAAATTTCACTGAAAGGTAATCTTCTGTCTGGAAGTTGTAGACTTATATTGATTGGACTATAATTTTCACAGATTACAAACTTTACTAAGACCGTAGTAAAGCTTTACACATTAGTCGCGCTTCCAGAATTATATGTTCTTATACCGGATTATCAAGGTCTTTCTTAACGCAGCAAAACAAATGTGTCAACTGAAGTTCATTCTAGACAAAATGCTCTATCACTTAGCATAATATTTGAATACAAATATCAGCATCATTAAGCAAGACCTCAAACTTAAAATATTAAGATTATCATTTGCAAGTACAGATGTTACAATTTTTAACACTCTCAACTTCAATAAAACGGTTTGATTTGGTTTATTTTCAATTTTTCGTAAAACTACACAAGGGCTATCTGGGCTAGCCGTCCCTAATTTAGCAATGTAAGACTAGAGGGAAGGAAGCTAGTACTCACCACCCAACGCCAACTCTTGGGCTACTCTTTTACCAACGAATAGTGGAATTGATCGTAACATTATAACGCCCCCACGGCTGAAAGGGCAAGCATGTTTGGTGCGACGGGGATGCAAATCCGCGACCCTCAGATTACGAGTCGCACGCCTTAACCCATTTAGCCATGCCGGGCAATAAATAGATGAATTAAACGTAGTTTACAACAAAAAATAATCCTACTTAGTGTTTAAATTCATATACTTCTCAAGTACTTGGGTTTTTAATATAATGATGTCGATTTCTTTAAAAGAGATGGACCACCATATGACAGCAGCATGATGCATGACGGGACAGGTGGAACTAAGGCTTCACACCTACGGTCACGAAACCTCTCTCTACCGCGCTAGTGTTACCTTTACGTAAGCACCTGCATATATAAGGCTTTCATTCTCAATAGAGGTCTACCTCGCAGATGTCTTTCACTATGAATAAAAGCAGAGCATCTGTCTGAGCTTTCTTAAATTACTCCCTCTGGCGGCGGATGTCTAGTTTTACTTGCAGCCAATTGGAACAAAACCATTTAATACGTTTAAAGTCATTAAGTTCTTGATGTATCATACTCTACCCAGTCAGGTTCTTTCTGCATTAGAGTAATATGCTGACGTATTTATACTAATCCATGGTTCCAACATGGTTCTGAAGATGTAATATCACAAATACTGTGCACTAATCCATTACAAGTTTTCCTGCATGCTTGAAAGTTGGCACGAGATATTCTTTCTGAAACTTCTCATTGGCTCTTCGCTACACCGCTTAGAGCCAAACAGTTCAATTTACAATTTTTCTGACCAAAGAACCGTTTTTCAGAAATTTAATTTTTGGATACGTAGCATATCTTTCAATGAGCCTTTTCTTCATATCCCTACCTTATCTTATGTTGAGCTATGGATTCCTTGAATATGTAAAATGTTTACTTCACAGTCCTTGGTTTGTTTCTTTGTTTTTGAATTTTGCACAAAGGTACTCGAAGGCTATCTGTGCCAGACGTCCCTAATTTAGCAGTGTAAGACTAGAGTGAAGGCAGCTAGTCATCACCACCCACCGCCAACTCTTGGGCTACTCTTTTACCAACGAATAGTGGGATTGACCGTCACATTATAACACCCCCACGGCTAAAAGGGCGAGCATGTTTGGCACGACGGGGATGCCAACCCGCGACCCTCAGATTACGAGCCGCACGCCTTAACACGCTTGGTCATGCCAGGCCAGCAGTCCATGGTAAACAGCCAAATCCGTTTGTATTTCTTCTTAAACTTCAACCAGTAAAGATATGACTATGACATTGTCACATTGTGTTAATTTTCTCTTAACGTGATAATAGTAACGCCACACTACATTTGTTGTACTGCATGATAAATTTGAATAAACAAAAAAAATAATCCCTTATACACCTACACATACCTGTGTGAAAAGTTCAAGATGTGAATACCTCAAATTTTTGTCAGACTGTACAGAAATTAAAGCCTTTAGCAAATAACACTGTTGCGCTACCTTGTATTTAATATAGACATCACGAAAAAATAGACAGCATTTAATAATTTTGTTCCCTTTCTCTTAAAATTTTAAATCAAATAAACATGTAGTATATCAAAGTATAAATAAAGACAAAAAAATTAATAATTTGTTTATTCAGAGGCTTTTTTCACACATTTTAAACTGCAATGGTTATATAAACACTAGTGCAATGGAATGTTCTATCGAATTTGCACGTCTACATAACAGGTTTTTGATTCAAGGAAGTCCCTCCCTATAATATACTTTTATACGAGTTGTTACAAAGATATGGTTTTGTGATAAATTACTAACTGTACAAGTGCGCGCACAGAAAATAACTGAGATTCCTTAGCTTAGTTTCTTTATTTCCGTAATTCGCGTAAGGCTACAGAGAGGAATTCCGTGTATTTCTAATTTTAAACTGACAGACTACACTCAAAGCACTGTTTGTTGACTGACTGCCTTCTCTTTATTTTACGAGTTCAAAATTAAGGACGGGTAACGGAAATATTACATGCGTGACATTATGAAATAAGCGTATAACTTAGCAACAATTACTTTATATTTAGTTCGGGGCCCGGCATGACCTGGTGATTAGGGCACACTCGACTCGCATACTGAGAGTCGTAAGTGCGAATCCCTATCACTGAATATGCTCGTCTCAAACGGTTGGCGACTGGACCAGCTTCTCGAATGTAGAAAATTTTTGGCTTACAAAAATACCGGTTTGGTTTGTTTTGAATTTCGCACAAAGCTACAGGAGAACTCTCTGTGTTAGCCATCCCTAATTTAGAAGTGAAAGACTAGAGGGAAGGCAGCTAGCTAGTCACGTTTAGTATAAATGCGTTTTGAAGTTCGTGGTCATAACGGATTTGTATATATTTTTCGAAGTACCTAAAATTTGCAAATAATTTCTTCATAATACATAGAATAATATTTTTTATACAAAAAGTAAAGTTCGATTATTCTTATGTATGCTGGAGATGTTCCTCTTTAACGCTATTAAAACTGATAGACATCTAGTTAAAATGTACGAAGGGTCCAACTACAAAACATTAGATGAGAGAAAAAGGAATTGATCAAATCAACTTATTGTCGTAGTTTAGTAAGAATGCCCATACAACTGCTACTACACTAATTTTTGAGTTATAGATGTTCACTTCACCAATCTCTATAGCATTTCTCAGTTGATGTTTCAGCTCTTCCCACAAGTTCGGATGAAACTATTTTGCTTAGAAGCTGTTCGTTCCTATTCCCACAGAGTATGATAAATAAACAGTTTCGAAAAACAACAACAGGAGGTCAAGGGGTTTGAAGGCTTTCAAACTTCATTGAACTGATTTATTTGAAAATAAATATTCGAATGTAAGAGGCTGGTTCAAACAATAATCAAAATTCAGACTTTGTAACTTTTTTTTTTTAATTTCATATTCCATTTGGCAGTCATAAATATTTTGCAGGCTTTCGAGAAGAAATCCACTAATTCACATAAAATTAGCATAGACCTGAGGGAAACTGTTCAAAATAAATATTATATTTTATATTTTCAAAATTCTTGCACTGGAGCTCTTAACGGGGGATAACAAAGTTTTGAGAGTCTCGGTATGGAATCCACAGAATTAGTTAATAATTGACAAGAACACTAAATGGTATTCAAAACAAGGCATGTTAATGTTTTGGTTCAGTTATGTCCTCCTGTGAACTTCCAAGTATAATTTATTGGCTGATGATAATATGTATTTATTTTATTTTAGCCCATGGTACTACATCAAGCGAATTTATTATCGAGGAACTACCACATTCTTACTAATCCTAGGCTTGGCTAAGAAACATCAAAAGACAATGAAACTAATAGTATTAAAATATTTATTTTTGTAACAATAAAATAACACACGCAAATTAATGTACATTCACAGGCGGTGTGGATGCGGAGGGTGCAAATTATACCTCCTAAACTTCACCCAGTTTATGTATACGACATTTAATAAATGTAAAAACATTCTCCCATATCGTTAGAAAGCATCATTTTCAGGGGAATGCCCAAACCGAACCTTCCAATAAGGCTTAGCCAACTTTTTTTTTCATCAAAAGTATCAACTCTCCTCTTTTATACATTTCTGTCCACACATCTTCAGTATATAACAAGTACAAAATAAGAATAAATATTTAAAAAAGGAATTTCTCAAAGTAGCTTATATGTACTTAGTACCACAAAATGTCAAATTGATTTGTCTTCAATATGGTTTTCTTTCTGTCTTTTTTAATAGCATAAGGTAGATAATTTAATTTATACTCAGTGGTACAATTATGATATATTTTTTTCAAGAAGAGTCATTCATAGGCAATGCTGTAAATTATATGGGAAAAAATATATAAAAATACCATTTAATGACAAATCTTACAAATTAAGCCAAGGCTTACCACTAGGTGGCGGTATGCTATATAATCGATGTGTTTGTAGTTCAGCAATTTGTGCTGTGCCCATCATTGGTATCGAAACCCGCTTTCTTCCGTTATATGGCCGGTATGACCAGGTGGTTAAGGCACTAGACTCGTAATCCAAGGGTCGCGGGTTCGAATGCCCGTCACACCAAACATGCTCGCCCTTTCAGCCGTGGGGCGTTATAATGTTACGGTCAATACCACTATTTGTTGGTAAAAGAGTAGCTCAAGAGTTGGCGGTGGGTGGTGATTACTAGCTGCCTTCCCCCTAGTCTTACACTGCTAAATTAGAGGCGGCTAGCGCAGATAACCCTATTATAGCTTTGCGTAAAATTCAAAACATACGAAACTAAAGTTATAAGTTCGCAGACTTTCTGCTGTGACACTGGGAGGCGCTATAAAACGAAAAGTAAAGTTTGAAAATAAAAAGAAACAAGACTTAATAAAATAGGATTATTTTATGAAATCGCCAACCAACAAAAAGTAACCGAGAATACACTGTATACCACAATGAAACACAGAACAAAAATAAGACCATAAACATGTGGTAACCAAACTGTATCATAAAATATTAAAGTCAATATTCTTAGTCAATATAACACCAGAACAGTACTTCAGAGCCTTGGATTTGGGTTAATAAAATGAAGCACACGTTAACAAATAAAGGAGTGAAACAGAATATCCAGTCTTTGGAAGTAACATTGAAACAAAACAACCAAATGGAATTGAAATACAATAAAAAAACAGGGAATGATAAACTGGAACACTGACCAGAGAAGAATACCGAAAATAAATTCACCAAGAACCACACACGTGACTACAAAATACCTAAGACGTTTAAGTACAGAATAAGGAAAAACTTTCCAGCTAATGTGTGTATGTTTTCTAAAACCAAAGCTACATCGGGATATCTGCTGAGTCCACGGAAGAGAATCGAGCTCCTGATTTTAGCGTCGTAAATCCGAGGTACTCCAGCCGATGAAAAGGTCATTACGAATTTCAGTAAATTAACGCAGGATCACCGTTGAAATCAGTAAAAAAGAACACTGGCCTTGAATTGGGTCCAGTGATCTTAAAGGTAATAATTAACAAAAGTTTAACAGTTTGATCGATTTTTTGATATTATACAATCAAGTTAAACCTATGTCGATTTTCATTGAGCTCAACACATAAACAGCTAATGTACCTGTTTCTTTTTTTGTTGACAAATAATCCCCACCAGGAGGCCATTAATATAAGTTAATAAGAAAATATACAACGTTTTTATCTTAGTTGCAAGATATTACACTGACCGAGAAAAGGACCAAAGTTTAATTAATTTATTTTGATTGGATTTTGCCTAAAAATACAAATACATTTAACAGAAGTTATACATAAAAAATTCTGTTTTAGGAGTGTTTTGTTCAGCTCATATTTTACTTTTAGTTTAAATAAAATATATAATATTTATGTATATGTCCGATCATCTCGTAAGTAATGTCCGAAAATTTAATACAGAAAGTGCATCATTATTTCTGTCTTGTAGAAGGCTTTAATAACTAAAATATGTAGTAGGACGTGTATAAAAATGTTCAATCAAATAAAAGAAACTAACCCAACTACACTTTTTCAGATCATTAATCAAATAAACCCTTATTAAGATAGATGTGTCTGAAGAGCACATTAGGCATATAATGCTTTATGAGTTTTAAAAAAGACAATAGTGCAGTAAAAACTACAGGAGACATTCAAGGTGTTTATGGTAAGGAGTCTCACAATGAAAGAAAATGTTGAAGGTGGTTTCAGAAGTTGAGATCAGATGACTACACCTTCAATGATGCGCCACGTTCAGGTCTTCCTGTTGAGTTTAGTAATGACTTGCCGCTGACTGCACTTGATGAACATTGTGCTGTAACAGTTGAAGAACTAGCGCAGAAGCTTAATTAAGCCCATTCATCAATCCACCGTCATCTGCAACAGTTTGGAAAGGTATCAAAACTTGGAAAGCGGTCCCCCCATCATTTAACAGAAGCCAACCTAAGAACAAGAGTGGACATTTGCACTTCTCTGCACTCTCGTGAACGTAACTCACCTTTACTGGACAGGTTAGTCACTGGAGATAAAAAAATAGATATTTTATAAAAATATTAAGCACCGTAGACAATGGTTCAGTGCAGATAGCACAGCCCAAAATGGATCTCCACCCTAGGAAACTCTTGTTAAACGTTTGGTGGAATATTGTTGGCGTGATCCACTTTGAGTTGCTGCCACTCAATGTAACAATTACATCAGACTTCTACTGTCTACAGTTAGAGCGTTTGAATGTTGCACAGAAAGAAAAGAGGCCTGCTTTGATCAATCGTAAAGGTGTTGTGAATAATGCACGACTCCATAGAGCAAGGATCACATCTGCAAAGATCGAAGAGCGAGACTGTGAAAAAATTCCACATCCTCCTTATTTTCCAGACCTTGCCCCATCTGATTATCATCTTCTGAAGTTTGCAGAATTATCTTAATGAAAAAGAGCTTAGAACACATGAAGGTGTTAAAACTACCCTCTCTACATTATTTTCCTCCAAACCCTAAGAATTATATAGAAGTGGCATTCAGAAGCTTGTGAATCGTTGGCAGGAAGTAATTAATAATAATGGAACACATATTATTGATTAAATAACATTAAAAGCGTTTGAAATCCTTTCTCTTTTTCTGAACCTAAAATCGAACATTACTTAATGACCTGATACATAACAGTATGATCATTATAGGTTTCAATATAAACGAGTTCATTTAGAATATTCTTTACGTTATTTGTAATATCTCAAAATGTGATGACCTGATAGAATATTCACCGGCTTATATCTGCATATCAGTCATGTTTGTCTGTGATAAAGATTTTCTAATTTTCTGGCCTCTGATTCCTCATTAGATCTGGCACGGCCAGATGGTTAGGGCGCTCGAGTCGTAATCTGAGGGTCGCGAGTTCGAATCCCCATCACACCAAACATGCTCGCCCTTTCAGGCGTGGGATAGTTATAACTTTACGATCAATCCCACTATTCGTTGGTAAAAGAGTGGCCCAAGAATTGGTGATGGGTGGTATTGACTTTACTAGTCTTATACCGCTAAATTAAGGACGGCTAGAGCATATAAACATTATATAGCTTTGCGCGAAATTAAAAAACAAACATTGAGTGGCGATTCTCCGTATAAGGTAATTACGATCGGCTTTCGCCAGTTAAATGCGTACATGCCGTTAATGGTGTACGATTTGCAAAAATTCCGTGCGAGTTTAGAAGTTAATCTATCAAGGGATTTTGGACAAGCCTTAGTTGAATTCTAAAAAAAAAAGCCTCACTGTATTAACTTTCTTATTTTAACAAGTTCCTTTTTGTTACTGTTGTTCTACTTTTAAAGTGCAGGTACTGAATTCCAAACTTTAACAGTATGAGCTCTCAAACTTACCTTTAAACTGCCGAATGGCTTTTACGAGTTTGGTGGCCATTGCAGTTTTACCCTCTTGCTACTTACCTTCTTAGTTTGGTTGTTTGTTTTTTTAATTTCGCACAAAGCTACTCGAGGGTTATCTGTGCTCACTTTCTTAGTACCAACGTATGACGCAGGTACACTCCATCCACGTGATGCTGAGGAGTAATTGTTTGTTTGTTTTGAATTTCGCGCAAAACTACACGAGGCCTATCTACGCTAGCCATCTTTACTTTCACAATTTAAGACTAGAGGGAAGGCAGCTATTCATCACCACTCACCGCCAATTCTTGGGCTATTCTTTGTACCAACGAATAGTGGTATTGACTGTAACATTATAACCCCCACACACACGACTGAAAGAGCGAGCATGTTTGGTGTGACATGGATTCGAATCCGCAACCCTCAGATTACTAGTCAAGTACTTTAGCCATCTGGCCGTGCCGGGCGCGAGGAAGTAAAGCCGTGTGGGACAAGTTTGCCCTTTCTAGTGGATTACGAGTGGGGGTAAATATTTTCATAGTTAGGATATAGAAGAAGAGCAGTTTTATTCTGGTTGATATGTATGCACTTATTCGTCTTAATTTGTTTATAACTAAAATGGAAAACTTAGTTTGTAATTTATATGGAAAGCAAACAGTTTTGCTTGTTTCCGTAAAACGTGAACGTATGGCCAATAACAAAAGTAACTTTACAATACAGACAAACTTTCTAGTTGACTTCCCAAGCAAACAAACAAAATTCACTAAAATAGGCAAATGATAACACTGGCAGTAAATAGTTTAGATTTATATCTAAATCCACAAAGGAATTTACAGAAGTATATTTTATACACGGGGAGATTTTTACACTATTTTTAAACTAAAATATATAAAGTATTCAAAGTGCAATTCAGTTTTCATTTTATCTCTAACATTTATCGAATGAGCTCGCACCTCAGTTATCTATCTCTATTGTAAACGTCAGTGGGTCAGAGACCTCTAGTGTGTCTCGCTATAAACAAGTCCAATATCTATGTACTACCTTGGGCATATATTTTAGTTTTTATAGAAATGTGAAAAAAAGGTTTTTTTTTTATTCGATCGTATCTAATGGTTCATATTCCAAAAAAATACCTGACAACTTGCAGAAAAGATTACCCGATAGAGATAGTTGCTTACTCTGTAATACATTTAAGCAGATATCTTAAAACGATAATAAATAACTGTCTTTCGCTTTTCGTATTGTCAGTCAACTTGCCTCTTGAAGTTGATCATTGGCAATGTACGAACTTGCACGGTGAGTTGCTCGAGGGTTGAATGAAACACGGTACAAAACACGCACATACACACACGAGTGTCTCACGCGCTAGTGCTAGTGAGACATGATAGGACATTGGCCTAGTTTCTACAAAGTGCGCGGACTTTCTGCTACGTGAAACCGAGAGTTCACTCTCCTAAAGTAGAAGCGCGCGCCCTAGTGGGCGATCCACGTTAGTGTCGAAGACCCCAGTTAAATCACCGACAACTGCAAGTACGATAAAACTAGTGATAGCTAAATCAGGTCATGTGGATTTACTTCAACTGTTACCATAAATATCACACACTCCTACAACTACCACCAATTATTTTTGTATTTATCTCGAGTGAGAGTGAAAGACAAGATGAAATCAATTAAATTTCCCAAGAATGAAATCCAAAAGTTTTACACAACTATCTTAAAAGTTTACTAATGATATGTACATGGGGGGCTTAAACCCCTTTTCTCTTTCATGCCCCAAAAGTGTAAGTTTTTTTCTCTCGGTTATAAAAAATTGTCCACAGTTATTCAAAGGCACTCATAACTTCACACCTTGTTTGCTGTGAAGTGGACAGGCATAAAAAGGATCAGTTAGGTTTTCATGGGTTTCTTTTTATGTCCACTAGAGACAGCTCACAGTCTCCCCTAGAGCACACATCCAGTCTTTCCTTACGATGCTTGAACAGTGCCCTTCGTTGTCAGTGGACCTCTGCCCTTTTCCCGTACACTACTGAGGCTTATTAATGCATCGACTTTTCCCGCGTTGTAAATGCGTCAGTTTTAGTAGTAAAGTATTAAACAACATAAGAAAAAAAGTTTGGGTGTTGTAGTTGTAATTGAATGAAAAACATTTGTCATTCTAAAAATCCACAAGTGAAAAGAAAAAAAAAAAAAGACTTAAAAATTTCAAGCACTCTACTTCTACCATGTTCAGTGCCGACAAGGACTTTCGTTTAATACCAAGGCTCTACAGGCCGGCTGGGATACAACAGATGTAATAATGGTCTAGGCACCATACATGTAATTACTTTTCATAAACAACAACCTAAAGGGGGCGAATCAGATTAAGCAAGTAAATAGCAAATACATAAACAACAACCGCCAAAGAGTGAACTAGATTAAACAAGTAATAGCAGCTACATAAGCAACAACTACTAGAGGGCGAACCAGCTTAACAAAGTGATTTGCAACCTTATAAACAACACCCACCCAACTAGATCAAGCAAGTGAATAGCAACTATTATTTTATTTACTTCATTTATAAACCAGATTTTCTAGGTAAGAATTTATATCACAACATTATTTATTTCATTTTAACACTAATTATCTGTCAGTTTCGCTTTGAGTACATTAAGTATAAACACCAGAATTCCGCTCTTGTAATGATCGTGATTAAGAAAAATGTACGGCCTCATAACATACTAAGTACTACATTTGACCTAGCCCTTGTTCTTTAAACCTTTACATTAAGTAACTTCTCAGATTGAAGTCGAAGGAGGTCATTAACCTTTTCTAGAGGGCGGGCGATATTACCGTCAACTTTATAGTAAAAAGACAGAAAACAACATATCGATAATTGGTGTAAATACAGCTTCCAGATAACCACTATTTCTTTCGTATTTCAACCGGACTAATGAGTCCTATTATCATGAGAGAGGATCTGTCGACTGTGGATATAAAAATGTTTTTATGTTTAATATCGGTTTTAAAATATAGTTACTACCAGCAGTATTAGAGTGAGTAGGAGTTATCTCTGCTACTCTACCAGTCAATACCCAATATCAGTAGAACAAACATCTGTGGAAATTTGAGTTGCATAGAGATTTCTGGTAAGATTTATTAGAGAACAGTAAACCTGTTGCCAATATAAACTGGTAGACGTAGTTTGATTGCTATATTATGACTCTTCTCTGCTTTCACTCAGAAGTTGTTGGAATAAATCAAACCTGGCATGATGATCGCGTGGAATACTTGCTGATTTATACATTTTATAATACGTGTATAACGTTTCAAGTTGAATTGTATTCGTCACAGTGAACATGTATTTATACAAAATTTAAATACTATATAGCACTGATGCTACTTATTTACTCTTCTGCTTGTCTGACGAAAAAATATATACACATACCGTTGATGTTACTGATAAACTGAGTCATCGAAGGTAGACGGAGGTTATGATTTTACCCCTGCACGTTTGTGTATGTCCGCAAATGTATCAAAAACGAGTAATGGAGTTGGACAAATGTTGGTAGACTATAATCCAACTTAGAAGAGACAAGACCTTGGCAATTCAAGGTCACAAAAGTAAAAAATAAATAAATCCCCGTCTGTTGAGATGGGGACTGACTTATTACACTATTCTTATTCTATAACTCAAGAAAACAAAATTTTGATGAAACTTGATGGATATTTGTAGAATAGTATTCCTCAGTGTCTAACATAAAATGATCAGTGTCCGTTGATAACGACGGACATACGGACACATTTTTGTATTTTTTGAGAGCCAAATTCGATCAACGCTGCATATTTTTAAGATTCGCGTCTCGTAGCCACAGAAACACTCTCGGCACTTTGTGTTATGGTACGTTGAAACAGAGACAGCTAACTAAGCTCATTTAATCGATCAGACAACAGCAGCCCCAGAAATGGCGGTGGGTATTGCTATTTATCTGTCTATCCCATTAGTTTTCTCATATCATAATTGGGGGGCCCGGCATGGCCAAGCGTGTTAAGGTGTGCGACTCGTAATCTGATGGTCGCGGGTTCGCATCCCCGTCGCGCCAAACATGCTCGCCCTCCTAGCCATGGGGCGTTATAATATTACGGTCAATCCCACTATTCGTTGGTGAAAGAGTAGCCCAAGAGTTGGCGGTGGGTGATGACTAGCTGCCTTCCCTCTCGATTTACACTACTAAATTAGGGACAGCTAACAGAGATAGCTCTCGAGTAGCTTTGTGCAAAATTAAAAAAAAAAAACATAATTGGGGACAGCTGTGCTGTAAACAAGCTGTGTAAAGTTACGCGAAAATTGTACAACCAGAAAACATAAATTAAAATTAAATTAGAGATTAAAACTACATCTACAGATTATCACAACTTATAAAAACTTGAAGTTTATTAATTAAACGCAAAGCTAAAAAAAAATTTGCTTGATATCGAATCCACTACTTAACTTATTACAATGCACCGTTTCTTGTTTGGTTTAAGGTTTCGCGAAGAGCAACACGAGGGCTACTTGCGCTAGCAATCCCTAATTTAACAGTGAAAAAGGGATAGTCTTCCCCTCAGTGGACTCAGCAGATAGTCCGATGTTGCTTTACTATAAGAAAACACACCCACACAGCTAGTCATTACCATTCACCTACAACTCTTGGGTTACCCTTGGGAATAGTGTGATTGGCCATTACATTATAACGCCCCCCCCCTCCGAATGAAAGTTCGGCGGGTATGTATAGTGGAAAGAGGATTCGAACCCCCGACCCTTAGGTAGCCAACCGCCCTTAGCACCTGGCCATGCCGTACTTCTTGTTCGAAAAACGTTTTATTTCTCTGTGTTCTCTAAACAATAATTTTAATACAAGTTATAATGGAACACAACAGCATCAAGCTACATTCATATATTCATACGTATCTACCTATATTTCTATACACGCACAACTCTAGCATAACTACGGTAAATATAACATTTCATAGGTTTTTTTTTTATATAAATATGGAATCAAAAATCAAACTTTTAATCCAGTTTGATTAAAGCACTGGTTTCCGAACCAGTGTGTAATACAAATTTTAGCCCTCCATTTGTACGACTGGTTTCAAACAGTCGAAATGTAGCCTGTCCGGAAAATGGGTATAATTTCCTAGTATTTAGATGAAACAAATGGGTGTTGTTGTTCTACTTTGGTATTTGCAACAATATATAGCCTGCACACTCTAAATAATTTTCCAATAGCGACTGTAGTATAAGGAAATACTTCATGTGAAATTTTGACCTAGACCTTAAAACCAGTGAGGCCAATTATTTATTAAAGATAAAAACGAGTTATCATGTTAATACTTACACACATTTCAAATATGTTTCTGGATTTCCCCCTTCTTAATTTTTTTTTTTTTCTATGATGAAGATATGAAGTTTCCCAATTTGCTGGTTGATGTGGCACTGGAAGACCAACTCCAGGATGTACTAGTTTTATTGTAGGTACAATATCTGGATGTTTAATCTATTATCTAGTTTGCCTGAATGTGCTAAACATTAGTTTTGCGAAAATAACAATTAGATGATATTTGGTTTGTTTTTGAATTTCGCGCAAAGCTACACGAGGGCTAGCTGTCCGTAATTTAGCAGTGTAAGTCTAGAGGAAAGGCAGCTAGTCATCACAACCCACCGCCAACTCTTGAGCTATTCTTTTACCAACGAATAGTGGGATTGACCGTAAAATTATAACACCCCCACGGCTGAAAGAGCAAGCATGTTTGGTGTAACGGGGATTCAAGCCCGTGACCCTCGGATTACGATTCGAGTGCCTTAACCACCTGGCCATACTGGGCCTGATGATACTTGGACTTGTGCCATAGCATGGGAACTACAAATGGCATTCCAGCTCTCTCTATGGAGCCACTGTGTCAAACCATATACGCAAACTGACCAACAGATATATAAATCCTTATGCTTTTCTTGGTCACCAATTTTACACCCAAAATAGTGGTAGGAAGCTACCTTTACCTTGTGTGTGACATTTTTATTATAATTTCCATAAATGTAGCAGAAACTGTTTGAGTGATTTTTCCACTTTTTTAGATTTTACTTGATCTGTTTTTCTAACTATATATAAAAGAATTTATGTTTACAGAACTCGAGCTTAAAAGACTTCAAAACACAGGATTTTGCAGAATTTGATTATGACGCGGAAATTATGCGAGGAATAAGATCAGACTTTGTTTTGACTGTGCACAGAGCAAGGCGAAGTAACCAACTGAGTGAGTGAGAAGCAGCTGAGATAGAGAAGGGAAGGCATCTGACTCCTCCATTTTATTGTTGACTTTGGGAACATCTCGACTGTTCTAGAAACCTGAGTACGTGAGAGTTTCGTGGTTCCCAGACGGAGAAAAGTGGGCGTAGGAATGAACCAAAAATCGTGGAGTTCGCTAGAATTATATCGAAAACAAACACCATATATGAATAATATATTTGAAATTTTACACCTAAATAGTACAGACGATATTGAAATTATCAAAAATGTATCCTTTTTATTCATTAAACTGTCCAAGTAAACTTAACTTCTCAATATAAATCTATTGCATAGAGTTTATTTCATAGTATTTCAATATAAATTTCACGATATAACATACAGAGATATTACAATAACTCAAAATATAGAAAAGATGGTCGAATTCTGACTACAATTTTGAAATCAGGACCATCAAATTATCCTAATGCCTTAGGTTTTCTCCAGTAGCATTTTTTGTTGTTGTTGTCCAATGAGTGTTATGAAAAATTGTGAAATAAATTGAATTTGTATAATAACAAAAGAAAATTTAGTTAGAATAAGATATTAACATATTTTAAAAGGAATATAAAGAAAGTATAATGAATACGCTTTGATTTCACTTGCCGAGAAGTATATTTAATATATTAATTTCTGCGTGTATATCATGAAAACACAAAATATCCAGATAGTTACTTACCATTCAGTATACTTGTATGTAATTTAGGTTATTTATGTTTAGTTGAAAAGTAATATTTGAATATTTTATTACATATTTTCTGTAAAATTACATCATGAAGAATGATATTTGGAATCACGAAGCTAGAAGTGTCAAATACAAAATAAAAGTTTGTTGACCAATTTTAATGAAACTTAAAGAGCTGAAAGAGTTCCAGGTAGTTCCACTCGACTCATAATTCGAGGGTCGCGGGTTTGAATCTCCTTACACCAAATATGCTCGCCTTTTCAGCTTTGATGAAGTTATAATGTGATAGTCAATCCCATTATTCGTTGGTAAAAGAGTAGCCCAAAAGTTGGCGGTGTGTGGTGATGACTAGATGCTTTTTCTCCAGTCTTATACTGCTAAATTGGGGACGGCTAGCGCAGGTAGCCCTCGTGTAGCTTTGCGTGAATTTCAGAAAACAAAAACAAACTGCAGGAGTGTACAAAAGCCTTCCTCCTACCAAGCAATACTTATTTGTTCCCAACTATCTTCAATTTACGTGCTTTGGTATAATAAACATTTAACGATTATATTTATTAGTTGAATAAAACAGCAGGCACTAGTCCGAAACGATAAAAAATCCAAATGATTGCTTACTGTACAGTATACCTGTATTTCGTCAACCATTTTTCTTTAATTGTTGAAAACACTCCAAATTAAATTCTCATTACAAATTACCCACACTAGAAGTGAACGTGTGGGGTTATATGAGGTCAATAGCCTAGTAACTTCACATGGTGCGAGTTCGAATACCATAGATTCTGTCCCAACCCTGATGAAGTCCAACGTGGATAAAACAGGCAGATGTCATGAGTGGCAAAACAGGGCGAGTCCAGGTGGATATATAAAGCCCGCTTAATGTACATATACTCGATTGTACAGGTATAGGTTGGGCTTCAACAATATACACTGTTTCACGATTGTAGGTCATGACGGCTCCATGTTATAAATTATAACTGTTGTCTGCTTTGGAAAAATACGAGACTAGATAAAACAGTGTACAATAAAAAGTAATTCAAATGGCAGTTAAAAAAAGACAAACAAACATAATTTTTGCTTGAAACTCGATATCCGCATTGTTCTTTCAACACGAAGTATTCGTACTATGACGTCAACTACATTTAACGTCTTTAACTGGTTTTTACAGCTTGTTCGTATTGCCATCACTTGGGCAGTTGTGCAGGTAATTTTCCGCCAATCTCAATGAGTTTTCACGGCTCGGATTAGTTGATAATGTGTCAGAACTCTCTAATGTTTTGTATTAAGTTCTTCCTTGTTCACCTTCGTATTTCTTTCTCCTACTAAAACACTCTGTAATATGACTCGGAGAGGCCACTAGCCCTTATGTAAATAGAGTCATAGACAGAGAACTGCAGCTGTCCACTTTTGACAATGGATAGGAATCATGTTCTTTTTCGGACCGACAGGATGGTAATCATCACTGATTTTATGTACTGTCCAATCTGGGGATCTGTAGCAAATTATGCAGTAATTTCATTTCTATAACTTCTTCTTTTTCTGTTGTAAGAGCCCAACTGTCGTATCCGTATAAGAATATTGATTGTACCAGTACCTACAGAAACTTCTATATAAATATCAATAAAAATCTAAATTCCTTTAATACTTTGAAAATGCTTTTTATGGACAATTTTAAATGTATAACAAAACGTACCTGTTTTACCGCATGATTATCAGAAAGGCTATTTTTCAATCAAGAATATTTATCAAAAAGTCATCCGATAACCTAAATAGTGTACGATTCCCAGTGACGCATTTAGGTAGGGACTAGAGGGGGCTCAGTCCCAGAGTTCGTGGACTTAATGGGGGCCTATTGATAATTTTATTCTATGTAAAATAAACCTTTATGATTTCAAGTAATGCAGTTCTACGTCTGGTCTAGGATGACATATAAATGTATATTATTTATCACAAGCTATGGACAACTCTGAAATAGTGAGATATGCACGCTCTTCGTAATCGTTCGTTCATTTATCGTACCAATAAAAGTAACATCATGCTTTATTTTCAAAGCCGTGTGAAAGTGAGTCTAATACTGAGAGAAGTGTACAGGCCATTACTTTTGTAATTTTAAACTTTCAAAATAATAATAATTATGCGATGTAATATTTTCAAGATAATAATGTTTCCTAAATTCCGTATGTTCTCAAGTACCTGTACACTACATACATATCTAATTACAAAATGAATAAAATTCTTACCTAGTTTGTTTGTTGTTGGTTTGTTTTGTTGTTGTTTTTTTTTGGGGGGGAGTGAAACAAACTCATTCAAAGGAAGTTGTTACATAAAACCTTTCCTATTTTTAGAAATTAATTTTGCAGTATGGAAACCCTGACCTATATTTGTTTCGTCCAACACTTTATCAAGAAATTCGATTTAGTTAAATCATACTAACTTGTCGTTCTTCAAGTCCTTTCTCAAAACAAGTGTTGGCTCTGATCCATATTTTACCAGCAAGCTTGACATTGAAACCTACATCATCAAGGATAAACTCTGAACTGCGGAAGCCATTCAAACTATGCTGTGATGTATAGCGTACTAACGTATCTTTAACCTCCCATTGGCTGTTCAATCCGTTCACAATCCGCAATATAACTGTGTTATAAATTCTTTCACTTTCGATCTCGAAAAAGCTAAGTTAACTAGATGAAAAGGCACGTTTTTTCTTTGTTTGTCTGTTTTTTTAAATCAAAATCTTATCATTCTATTTTCTGATCTGTACAGAAACGTCTTATAAAAAACTTGTCCAATAATGTCGCGTGCTACGTAGTATAGTACAATATGACCTTGAGAATTCCCTCACGTGAGCACGTGATCCACGTACATACTTTAGACCTTGGAATACTGTCCAGCACTCCGGACTTCCTCTGTTGTTAGTTCAAATTACGTTAAGAAAAAAACGGTAAACGCGCTGACTAATTCATAATAACGTTTTTTTGATATAGACAAGTTTTGATTCAAGATTAGTTTTCCAAATTAGATAAGTATTACAGCCATCTGTATTATGACATCAAAGGATAAAGTCTAACATACATTACTGTAAATATAGCCGCTACATTATTAAGTGTTACCAAACTGATACACAGCCATAAATATAACAAGGTTATAATGTTTATTCTGCTGTAAATGAAGACTTATGGAATTTTGTCTTGATTGATAACAAATTTTAAAGGATACGTTAAGAAAATAAAATTTAAAAAGAAAATTTGTTTTTCTTCGGATTTCTTTCACCAATATATTATAAGATTTTCATTATACCTTTGAGAACGTTTATTTCAAAAATCTAATGTCCCTTAACAGTAACTTTGCTATTTTTTCGTACAGTATTTTATGGAAATTATCAAATAACTCACATTTATCGCGACTTCGTACTTTATAGGAAAATAATAACAGCGATGAGGTATTTCTTGTTCGACATTTTTCTATAACAATCTTCTGTAGTTTACACTTCTCTGGTTATGAAGTTAGACCGGTTTCAAGCTTCAAACTGATTGCAACATGAACGTCACACGACAGACAAGGAAAGGTGTATTTCAGTATAACCCTAAACATAACTACATTTGTTTATCAGTAAACTCTGAAGAAATATTAGTCGCAATCTTTTGTTATTCTACTTCTGAAAATTCTTCTTTTGTCTGATAGATGCTTTTTTTTAAATTCTTCTAACATGATTAACACTTCTTGAAAGAAATTATCTATCTCCTTCTCGTGTGAGAAACTACCATAGCCAACATTTCCATAACGTGTATACATAATGTATACTTTCATCTCGTACGTCATGGTCATTTTACAATGACACAA
This sequence comes from Tachypleus tridentatus, assembly GCF_004210375.1. Lineage (NCBI taxonomy): Eukaryota > Metazoa > Arthropoda > Merostomata > Xiphosura > Limulidae > Tachypleus > Tachypleus tridentatus. The sequence goes on from NC_134834.1 coordinate 162,853,867, forward strand.
ATACATAATAAACATTGGCTACGCATAATTTGATCACGCTCTTATGTTAACTACAGTTATTAGTTCAGTAAAAAAAATGGTTCAGAAAATTATATTTGTTAAAGCATCTTATATTTAGCGCCATAAGTAATACTCATACTATACGGTAGGTTTGTGGACTTACAACGCTAAAATTCGGTGTTCAACTCCATGTGGTAAACAGTGTTGACAGCCAATTATATGCAACTTTGCACTTACGAACCTTATATCATTCAAATTCTTACTAACAGTGACATCTGTCGGTCTAATTTGTTACACATAACTTTAATAAATTACCAATAATTATATTACAGAACAGTGCACTATTTTTAAAACTTCTCACAACGCGTAATTTACAAAACCAATAAGGTATATCACTGAACAGTGGTATTATGTATGAAGCATTGAAATATATCTAAAAATTACAGTTGAGCACTTGGATAAACTTGATTCTAATGGCAACACGCGAAACTAAAAACGGCAAAAATACTTTTTATTTTCTTTAACAAAAAGGTTTTTGTTTGTTTTTGCACAAGTTGTGATAACATGTTTGATCATGGGTAGCATGTCAAAACCCGAATTAAAAATTACATGAAAATACTCGTTAAACAGCTTTTTTTGTAACAACTCTATTTAACCATTCTTTGAACATGATCAGCACGAGTCAACAAGAGCTAGTTAGACAAACAATACAGCAAAAATAGTGGTAATAGAACACGGTTCGCTCCAGGCGACATTCAGGGTCACAGCTTACGAAAAATTAGTATATATTTTTTATTTATGACAGGAAGAAACTAAACATCGGATTTTGTTCACAGAAATCAACATCAAAACAGTATTCTTTCAACAAGTACACATATGAGAAAAACTGTTTATTTGATGATTGGCTCATTCATCAAATATGGTTCGACTCTTTCAAGAAACGAAGAAAATAAAGATTATTCTGAGAATCCTAATGTATATATTAACAACATACTATCTTTCTATTCCTCTGACTGTATGACAGCTTGCTTGTTTATTTAACAAGATGGCTAGCTATTAGGGCACTTACGTGCCTTTCGCTTATTTCATCCACCCATGCTTAACAGTTTTGCATCTTGGTATGCGAATTGAAAAAAACGAAAAAGTATTTGCAGAGAAATTTATTTTGAATTTTGCGCAAAGCTACACGAGGGCTATCTGCGCTATCCGTCCTTAATTTAGCAGTGAAAGACTAGAGGGAAGGCAGCTAGTCATCACCCCCCACCTCCAACTCTTGGGCTATTCTTTTAAAAACGGATGGAAAAGCATATTTGGTAGGTAGGGGATTCGAGTTCGCACCCTTCAGATTGCGAGTAAAGTCGTCTGACCACGAGGTCATGCCAGACCAGGTGAAGGGTAATGAATAGTATCAGTAAATAGTCTTCAGTTATTCTAAACACAAAATACCAACTTTGTATATTGTTTTTCAACTGTTGACCAGACTGAAGGCAACTGCTCAACATCTCATTCCAACACACCATCCGCGCTGATGGATTGACAGACACTTCTATAATAAACTACAGCTTAAAGCGCAGGGGAATATTTTGTGATATCGCACAGATTTGAATCCATATCGTTACGAAACCCATAGCTCTATCACAGGGTTAATTCATGCCCATAAACACGTTTATGGGTTTTTAACCGTGAGCGATAAGGATGGCATATTAATTTTAAGCAACAGGTCGATATTATTAATTAACCAGATTAATTAACTTAATTTCAATGTGTGTGTGCATATAGCAAAGACTAGTTAGAGAAAGTGTTTATTATCGTTTATTAACATTTGACTTGTCTGTAATGAATCTATTATTGGTTACCCTCGTCCCCTCGGAATTAGAAATTAAAGTTTATGAAAGTAGTTATGTTACAGCAACTTAATCGCAAAAGTTCGAATATCAAATTATTTCGTTTTAATATTTAAACCACTGTCAGTAACATTACAAAATATAAAAAATGACAAACATATTAATATACATATATCATTTATATATGTCTGTCAATAAGCTTGGCCCGGCATGGCCAAGCGCATTAAGGCGTGCGCTTCGTAATCTGAGGGTCGCGGGTTCGCGCCCGAGTAGTGCCAAACATGCTCGCCCTCCCAGCCGTGGGGGGCGTTATTATGTGACGGTCAATCCCAATTTTCCTTGGTAAAAGAGTAGCCCAATAGTTGGCGGTGGGTGGTGATGACTAGCTGCCTTCCCTCTAGTCTTACACTGCTAAATTAGGGACGGCTAGCACAGATAGCCCTCGAGTAGCTTTGTGCGAAATTCCAAAAGAAACTGTCAATAAGCGATTTTCAAATAACCCCCCAAAATAACAATTTTTAAATATCATAACACTCGTACTCTGGACAGTATTATTAATGTTTATAAACCGAATATATGTTACCATGTGTCACGTTTACAGCAACTTAAATAAATCAATTTGTTTTTTAACTTGACATTCCTACAGTCAGCCCCCCAGTGGCACAGCGGTATGTATGCGGACTTAAAACGCTAGAAACAGAGTTTCGATACTTGTGGTGGGCAGAACACAGATAGTTCATTGTATAGCTTTGTGCTTAACTACAAACAAACAGCCCTACAGTCAGACATCATCGAGCTGTGTGCCAGAAATCCAAAGAAGCCATAAAGGGACTTCTACTAGTAAGTAGATAAAACAGCATATAATTCAATACTTGACAGCTTAAGAATCAACCAAACACACCTGCATGCGATCGTCTCAGGTCTATTTATCATTACTTATTTTCCATGATTTACATTTACTATTTTAAATTTTAATAAGGTTTCTTTATACAACAGACCATTATTAAAATCCACTGTGCTTTCATATCTGTTCGTGTAACGACGAGTGAATTTTTTTCAATGCATTTTTACGAAATGAATGCCAACATATAGGAAATGTTTTTTAGAAATTTTAGAAAGGTTTCTCAAATGCTGATATCACTCATGGTCGAGCGTGGCTTAACAGTTAGAATTCCGGACTGATTCATGAGGTCCATGGTTTGTGTCCCATAGTAAAATAACAAAAATCGTGCTCTTCGCTTTGTGGCCGCGAATTCGATATAAGAGTAACAGCCATATCTCACTCTTCGGACAGACAAGATTAACTTCAAAAGTTAGCGACAAATGCTATTGGCTAGCTGCCTTCCAAATTATTAGTCCTAAGGTAGGTCGGCTATAGTGCAGATAACCTAGTCTAGATTTGCACGGTTGTCCGAAAACAAACAAACAAAAAGAACACCTTTTTTTATAACTATCTATACTAACACAAGATAAATAAAAAACTGAAAATTTAAAAACCTGTAAATGGGATCATAAAAAATAAGTAAAGAAACAAGGTTCGAGATACTGTAGATATTAGTTACTCAAATTACAAACTTCCATTCCGACTCCACGCTGATACCAAGAATTGCATTTGGTATCCTACCTTGAATATTACGTAATCGAATCCTTATGTTAAGTATATATTATGATGCGAATGAACTTAACAAGTTTTATAATATTAAGTACGTCATAATTAATCAAACGACTGGAAGTACAGGTAACTACGCTTAAAATACAATATTTTGATATAAATTAGATCTTACTATGCGTAAGTAATTGAAAAAAATGTTTTCAACCAGTACGATGGATCTATGTTTATACAGAGATGTATAGGTAATTAATACTGTGTGGTACTAATCAACTGAGTTGTGCTCCGCGTGTGCACCTATGTACACTTCACATTTTTCATGAACTTCAAGGTCAAGTCGAGTCTAAAACGAACTGAAAAAATTCACTATGAGATATTTAGATGTTGTGGAAAATAATTAACTTACTTGAAAACGTAATTTCTGATACTTACAGTTGGTTGTTTTCAACCTGAAAGGCACTTTATGAGCTTGAGGACCAAGTGAGAGGTCCAATGTTCAGGCATAGCTGCCCCTAATTTAGAACTACTAACAGATATAAGAGATCCATGCAGTAACATCTGCAACCAACACGGATTTTCTTAATCATCTGATCTGACTGTCACCTTTAAAAGTGTCTAAAGTGAAGGACGTCTTCAGTTGACCACCAGGTAACGCTCGACTCTACTGCTATGGAAATCCAGTACTTACTTGTGTACAAAAGAAAATAAATTTATCTTATTTTGGGTTTCCCTTTCGATACTCAGCAGTAATCTTCAGAGCTTATAACGCTAAGATTCAAGGTTTAATCTCTCTGGTGGGCATAGCAAATAACCTATTGTACAGCTATGTACTTGAAATAACAAATATAGATTGAGAAACCTGTTATTGAAATGCAGTTCTTAATGTTTAATCATAAGCTAATAAGTGAAAAAAAAAATGTGTGTGTGTGTGTGCTGTGTTCACAACGGTGATTCGAGCCCTGGATTTATGGACTCTATGTTCACAAATCTACCGCTGACCAACCAGGGACAAGAAGAACAAAGTATATTTAAAAATAAGTACGTATTACGATAACGGCATCTTACGATAGTAAGCTGTTTAAAACGTTTCGGAAGTAAGTTACAGGGGTGTGTGTAAGGGTGTGAGCTCAGATTAAACAATCATTATTTATTCTTTCAGTGTCTGTATTACATACGTTATCGCCAGGTACGATATTTGTGCGATAATTTGAACTTGAAAAAATATAATTTGGTGGTTTTGATAAATCAACAAATCAAGTCTCTGAAATCTGGCTCTTAAAACAGTGAACTGAAACAATGAAAAATACCGTAACACTGCTGTAAAACTTTTAATTTAATAAAATCAGGTACCTTTGAATCATTTTTATTTATTCTAAGTTTAGCGAAATAAATCGAATGGCCAGAGATGTAACATGGGCCCGGAACGTCCACGTAATTAACTTGTATTTTAATTATATAAAAGCTGTAATAGTAACATAATACTTCGCAAAACCTTTTGTTTTGAATATAATATTAGATTTGTTCATTTTAAGACAAACCAAATGCTAAACTTTTATGATTAAAAATAAATAACACGAGATTATTTCAAAACTGAAAGAGATTCCAAAATGAATTAATATTTCTGTTAAGCAATATGACGTAGTAACATACCATGCCAATCTCTTTTATTATTATTATTATTTGCATTTATACAACGAATAACAATGAGTCATTGTATTACTACATTTCTATTCAACTTATACTTTATTTTATTATTAAGTCCCAATGGTTCAACAGTAAGCTTCAGTGCTAAACATTCTTAGTTCAATCCCTGCAGCTGAATTAATGAAGGTAGACTACTGGGTAGATTTCTTTGCGATAAAACAGACAAATAATACCATATTTTAAAATGATCGCTATTTTCTGCTATCTGTTTGTCAGATATATAAGCACAACGCGTTTAGTAGCTCAAACTTTACAGTGAAAATCAAACTGAATTGTAAGGACATTCGCCCTAGTTCAGGAACAAACATTTATTGTTAATTAATGGTATTTTCAAAATTTAGTTCTTCAGCGCAATACACAACTAACAACAACACTAAAAGTCATAAAAATCTAATATTTTAGCCCCCAAGGTGTGAAGATATAATTCCTAAAAGCAGCCCTCCAACTTTCAAAGAAGCAAACAAAAACTTAACGTCTTCTCTGACTTTAACTATTTTTAACTTTTCTTTCTGAGCTATGTCGTCTTTCTAATTCTTCCATGATGCCTTTGAATAGTAAAAAAACAAGAAATTAGCTTTTTTTTTTCATGTGCACAAAACTGGCTCCTGTGTTCAAACCATGTATAAAGAGGATTCGTAGAACACAACAGTGGCTTCATACGCCAACATTAGACCTACAGGTAAGCTGGTTGCATAGACAGGCTATGCCCGGCCATTCACCCCTGATGTGACTTGTATTTCTGCTTACTTTACGAACTTAGTTCTGGACAGCAAAACTGAAATTAACAATGTTAAACAGGTATATTTGGAGTTTATTAATTTTAAAAATAGAATAGCAGTAGGTATGTTCACTTTCAGCTGATTACAATAGCCGTTTACATAAAGTCATTCCTAATATTACACGTCGACGCAGACACGAATAGTTATGACATTAATTTATATTGATGTATTTGCTAGCTAACTGTGGCAATTACTCAAGAGCAGGCAGTAATACGTATTTTCTAGGTTAAATTATTCCTCAAAAGTTTGGAAATTTTTGTGAAATCAACAAAATTATTTGTCTTTGGAATGAAACCTCTTTATTTTTTAGTTTACTTATTGCTGCATTTTCCTATCTCTACTTCCTAGTTTTCATTATCTTACTAAAAATCGCGCCCTTTGAAGTCGCGCTTGCCATTTTTAGCTTCTTGAACACGAGCTGGTCAGTTCTGGGGTCATTGTTTAAACGATTTAGTCAGTCATTTATTTGGACACCTAATTCTCATACGCACGTATTCTAAGTAACCCACAGCACCAAACTGTTACGCAGTCTTAAGCAGGGAAAGGCCACTGTGAAGAGGAGTTCAATGACCTCAAAACCAGCAAACTCAACCAACCAGTCGATTCAAGGGTCATAAGCTTATAGCAGCAATTTCGCTTTAGCTTCTACTGAAATAATTATTACGAAAATCCGTTTAAATCACATGTAAAACAATCACAAAGTGTAAAAAATAATTTATATTTTATCATTTCTCAAACTTAACATATTTTGTGTAAGCACTGTTTGTTTGCTTTTACAAACATTAGTAACAGTGTTTTCTGGATAATATTATTGCGCAACAAAAATAACAACATATTTCTAGTTTTACTTGCAACGGATCTGGAAAAGTTTAAATAAGTTCACATAATTAGTTCAAAGGTTAGAACTACATTATATTGAGTAGCTAAATGTACTGCAATTGTCCTATATAATTAATAATATAGTTAACACTTGTTAAAATCGACCACACGCACGCGCGCATACATCAAAAGTAATCATTTTCTTAATACTTATATTTTAACAGCTAGACTACTCAGTAGACGCATTTCGAAACTTTTTGTTTGTTTCTTTTATAGCAGTACCAATATCAGCTTACACAAGAAACTTAACTCTACTGACTGCTGCTAAAAATAGCAAACTAGCTTTCAAGCTTCCTTTTTTTCATAACAACAGAACTCTGATAAGTTTGACCCGAATTTAAATAGTTTCTTTTTAAGACCGCAAGCTAGAAAACGAGAACATTGACGACTTTCTCTCTAATTCTTACTCTAATTCAAAAAGAAGTTAAAATATCTATCACCAACAAGGTCATTGACACCAAAACACTCACCCTTAGTACAGCTTCAGTCGTCAACTCTTCAGTTATGAGGTTTATAAAAAAGTGTACAAACATAACCAGTGAGCGGTGTTGGGAAGTTTCTTCATCAGGTTAATAATGCCAGCTTTGGAATGTAGACTCTGTTTTCTAAGAATTTGACAGAAGTTCACCTATACTGCAAGATAGAAACGTTGCGTATACACATTCTGAGGATTTTCTCGCTATGCAGACATTTACTCGCGAGTCGTTCACTTCATATCACAAATGCTGTGGGCGGAACTTGAGACGTGACGTGTAATGACGTCATAACAATAAACATCACATGTAAATTCATTAAGGTGTTTCGCGATATATTTTTCATTTTTTTGTAAATACTATTCATTTGAAATGCACGTTTGCAGGACCCGAGTTTAAGGAAGTCTGTAGAACTACGTTTTTTAAAAAATCTAATTATTGTGAGTTTACGATATTCTAAACACCCAGGTTTCATTTTTACTGACTAATTTAATTTATAAAGCGCATACAATAAACAGCTATGCACACGTACATAGTATTGTATAAAATGCATTATTGTGTGAAGGAAAATATATTAAGTAAACAGTTAACATTTATGATATAAAAAGTGTTGTTTATAATGTCGTCATGCTTTTCAAAACACAGGGAATTGGTGATAACGAATGACTAAACTACTAGTTTCTATGTTTTTCGAAGAAAGTTATATGTTATTGTTTATTTAGTGTTTATTTCATCAACAGTATTGGTTAAATACGTGTATTATAGTCCATGGATTTACAACGCTAATATCAGGGATTCGATTCTCCTCGGTGGCCTCAGCAGATAACCCGACGTGGCTTTGCTATAAGAAAAACGCAACACGTACATTATATTTTTTATTATTCTTATTTGTATATTATATGTCATTCATTATTATGATTATTTTGCATTTTAGCTTAGCAGATGGAATTAGGACTAACCTAAGCCTCTTAATTAAGTTGGATGAACCTGGTAAGATATTATTGGGATTACGGCTTAAAGTATCGCTGACGGCGAAGGTATCCAACTGATGAATCAATATATTACAATACCTGAAAGTGTTTATTATTTTATTTAGAGCACCATGTTAAATTGTATATGTATATATTAATTACTAGATTAACTGATATTTAGTTGTCACCTGTTTAAGTTACTCGCTATTATCAGACTTTTACGATAATTGTATCAGTATGTACAGAAACATTACTATTTATATGTCATTTAAGATATAATATGAACTGTAAAATAAAAATTTTATTTTTAACGCTTGCGTTTTCCTCATTCTGTTAATCTGTTTAATTATCTAATCATTATAGGAGCCCGACATGGTCAGGTGGTCAAGGCACTCGACTCGTAATCTAAGGGTCGCGGGTTTAAATCACCGTCACACCAAACATAACCCTGGGGGCGTTATAACGTTACGGTAAATCCTACTATTCGTTGGTAAAAGAGTAGCCCCGAAAGTGGGTGGAGATGACTAGCTGTTTTCCCTCTAGCCTTACACTGCTAATTTTGGGGCAGATAGCCTCTGTGTAGCTTTGCGCGAAATCCAAACCAAACCAAACCTAATCGTTATAGAGAAATAAAAATGGAAAGGACAAAAAAATCCATCTGTATTTCTTATAAATGGTATCTATAAAAACCGATAAAAATTAAAATTATGTTAAACTAATTGTTGAATGATATTTTAGAGAACGTACAATTATAAATGAAACTTGGTATATATTTAGTGTTGAGTTTTTTTTTCTGATTTGTTCCGCAGTTTTCAGAATCTACGCTGCGCAGTCATTGTGTTTCGATAACTTTACAATAACCCTGAAACTTCGCATGTATTAGATTATAGTTTAACAGGAGGAACCAAATGGAACTTTATAATCGTACCAAAAATAACGCTACTTAAAAATATATTTCATATTTCAAATTTTGTTGTTTACATCACTTCATCATTTACTCTAAATAGCTTCTTTCTCTTTTTGTTTCCAAGCACATTGTCTATATTTTACCAATATCTTTGACTCATTTGAAAGTATTTTATTTAATTATGGCAAAGAATGGATAACGTTATTCTGTTAATTTGAATAAACCTATTATACCGCTTGTGTTTTAATATTTCCCTGCAATTAGCATGGTGAATTTTGCTTTTTGTTACGCGACTGTAAATATAAAAGTTTAAATATTTCATGAAAAACTATATCTTTTAATTACAGGGTGGTTTATTTGTGTCGTATCAAGCTGGGTTATTGTTTGCCTATCTTCTATGACTGCTAACTGCGCCATGTATTATTTTCTGTTTAGTATACTATGGCTCGGCCAGGGTGCGTAAGGTTTAATAAACTCCCATACTAGGTAACATAGATTATTGAAACCGCCATGCTAAGCTCCACTACAACACTTGGAGGTGCTGTTTCCCTCCTAATATTCTGCCGACATAAAACTCATAACAATCATCAAGGGTAGAATTCGTACTTACTGAGTGCTGATTTCTAAGAAAGCAACAGGTTACCAATCTCATAAGATGGCCTGGCATGACATAGTGGTTAGGGCACTCGACTCGCAATCTGAGACGACAGTGCCAAAAGGCATCGATTTCATCCTGAGGTACAAAGCCAGCAATGACTCTCTCATTTTATTATTATCCTTATGTGTAATGTAGTGAGTTAACATAAACATTGGATAGAAATAAATATAAATATAAAAGTGTCGTTATTAAATTGAAGAAAGTAATAATATTTATATTAGCTAGTAATAAAATATAACTTATAAATTTATTTTGCTCTTTAAGTAAATGAACTTTGACTCAAAAGATACGACCACGAATAAAGGGGATACGTGCAAGACTTTAGCTTGAAGATTTAAAATATCTTCGTGCCAGCAACAGAAACTCAGTAGCTGTGAGTGATACTTGTAATATTGTTCCATAAAGCAATTTAATATGGCAACAACTGTTTGGACAGTGGCAAGTTTACTGACCTACAATGCTAAAAACCGAGGTTCGATCCCCCGTGGTGGAGACAGCAGGTAGCCTAATGTGGCTCTGCTTTAAAAAAAACAGACAATTGTCTGATAAACTAGAAGGAACTATTTTGGGAAGGCTTTATACACTTTTGTTAAAAGGAATGAACATGAATTTAGAGATTGCTAAACTTGCTTCAGAATGATGTTGGCATTAAAAAGAAAATGAAAACAATGAATTTCGGCAACAACAGTACATCTTCAAGAGATTATGACGAGCTTGAGAGAGATGGTATGCCAAACATTGACGAATTTATCCCTAAATGTTTTCAAATAAAACTGGGATCCTCTGCTAACAGAAAATGTTACTAGATATATGAAAAAGGAAGACAAAAAAACTCGGTGTTCAGAAACACATGTTTCTAAAGCCATCGGCTTGGAGTGATGTGGTTTTTCACGAATTATGGGATGTGTTCAGAACACTCTGGAATTGAGTATTCGAAAAGGATAATATATACCCAAACAGAAGAGAAAGTACTTAGATATTCAGAACAGTTGTTCTGAATGGTTTTCTCTAAACCAGGTTATTAGATAAATGAAAAGTAGATCAAGTTACAGTTACATTTCACTGTGAAATCCTAGATAAATGAGAATTCAAGGTTCTTCTTTCAACATTTGTGAAAGCAATTGAAAGAAGCTAGTCGTCAACAGCTTTGCAACAAAATTTCAAAGCTGAAATTCTGCAGCATTTGGTACAGATGGACTAACGGAACTAGAAAATCCCATGTCTCCACACCAGCTGTCTTTAAATGTCTTCAGAAACAAAAAAGGATTTTTTTTAAATTTCGCGCCAAGCTACACGAAGGGCTATATACGCTAGCCGTCCCTAATTTAGCAGTGTAAGACTAGAGGAAAGGCAACTAGTCATCACCACCCACCGTCAACTCTTGGGCTACTCTTTTACCAACGAATAGTGGGATTGACCGTCAAATTATAACGCCCCCACGGCTGAAAGAGCGAGCATGTTTTGTGCGACAGGGATTCGAACTCGCGATTCTCAGATTACGAATTGAACGCCTTGACCCACCTGGCCATGCCGAGCCACTAAGGATCTACATGAAGCATAAACAAGATATTCGATAAATATTGTATTACAGCTATCAGTATTATAAATAATGTAGGAAAAAATGTAATTCACAATACAGGACTTTTTTATTATTTTTTTTGCTCTAGTTCTGAATTGCATATTTACAAAACATATTGAAGAAAAGAGAATTCGAAGTTGAGAATAGAAGCAATAAGGGGTGTTGTTTGGAAACTGAAAAGATCTGATGGTTCTCTTTTCTCACATATTACCTGTATCAAGAGGTTATTAGTTCTGACTTTTCTGAATCACAGGTTTTTGTTCTGCAAATTCTAGGCAACAAGCACTAGACAATGGTAATCCTTTGGTTGATGGAATGCTGTGGAGTGGTACTGTTCCTTTAGGTGAGGTTATGTGTAATTACAGTTGTTTGTGCTTTCACGTATTTGGAGAATATACAGTCATATTCAAATGTCTGCAAACGTGCACTTGATGATGTTTCCACATGCTCTTCTACGTATATCTGCTTGACGTTGCTCATTTCTTTAAAAAGGTTTTCATAATATGAAATTTTTAGAGCAAATGGATCCATTAGTTTATAGATTCTACCTGCGGTATCTAGGGCAAAATATATTAATTATAAATAGTTACGTTATTCATTGCATGCTTCTAGCAATAATCGTAGTATCAAATGTCGAGATTCAGGGTACTAAAGATGATAGTATTCCTTGCTCTTGTTTAAAGTCCTTAAGACGATCGGAGGAACAGCTGGGAGGCTCTATTAATGAATCCATTAGTGGTGTCCTCACAGAATGAGAAAGATTAGATAAAATATAACATAAAGAAGATTTGAAAAGAATGACACACAAGGGAATGATTGGCACAAGCGAGCATTAGAAATCAAAGCCTGATACCTTGAATCTAAGCACAGAAACAATATGAAAGTACTCCAGCATTAAGCACTACAGCAGACAATAACCTCAATGACAAAAAGACTAGAGTATTTAGTAACCACAGTTTACCGACCTGCGTTTTAATGATATTTTATTTGGAAGGTTTCATGAAACTGGTGACCAGCATGTTTCAGAAATCCTCGAGAAACAAAGTTTATCGTATTTTGATTGAGACTGAATAATCTAGTAACAAAAGTTGATACTAGTAGATTGTTTGTTTTTAATTTCGGGCAAAGCTACACGAGAACTATCTGCGCTAGCTATCCCTAATTTAGCAGTGTAAGATTACAGGGAAGACAAATAGTCATCACCACTCACCGCCAACTCTTGGGCTACTCTTTTACCAACAAATAGTGGGATTGATCGTCACATTATAACGCCCCCACGGCTGAAAGCGCAAACATGTTTGGTGTGACGGAGATTCGAACCCGCGACATTCGGATTACAAGTCAAGTGCCTTAATCACCTGGCTATGCCGGACCTATGCAGCATGAGAAAAACACCGTACGAAATCCAGAAAAGAGGAAAACATTTTTTCCTCGATATATATATATATATATTTGATTTTAAAAGCACATTAAATGAAATTAGCATACAAGAAGCATGTCCATATCTTTATATTATATTGTTGTTTGTGCTATTACTATGTTTTTTACAACATTTCCGTCTTAGGCTAACTTGAGATCATGACAGAAATACAGCTGACTTTGACTGAATGTTTGTCATGTAAGTTACGAGCCACGCGAAGCGAAACGGTAAAAAATGAACAAGTTCATTAATTATTTAGAAAATAGAATCAAGGAAGAACTAATATTTTTTAAGTAATGAAAGTTCGCGGTACACATGGTTTAAAGAGACAGGGAACGAGGTACACAGTAAAACGAGTTAGCAGACCTTGAACTCAGGCAAGTCTACCTGTCACAACTACACTTAACAGAATTCTTAACTGGTGGATCTTTCCCAACAGACTACAATACTATCTTTGCGTGAGATTGATCTGTTTTATCTCCGATACCACAGGGGCCTGGCATGGCCTAGCGCGATAAGGCGTGCGCTTCGTAATATGAGGGTCGCGGGTGCGCGCCCTCCCAGCCATGGGGGCGTTATAATGTGACGGTCAATCCCACTATTCGTTGGTAAAAGAGTAGCCCAAGAGTTGGCGGTGGGTGGTGATGACTAGCTGCCTTCCCTCTAGTCTTACACTGCTAAATTAGGGACGGCTAGCACAGATAGCCCTCGAGTAGCTTTGTGCGAAATTCCAAAAACAACAACAGCAACCGATACCACAGGATCTTGAATTGTTGCAGTTTTTTTTAATACTTTATTGGAAGACTAGATACATATAGTGAAGCCATCCTCCCAAAACATAACCACAACTATGTAGTATTCACCACACATTTTGGAATTTGCGGCACAAATTAATAACAAATCAACATTCATTATATGTGCTATGTTTCACGTGGATCAGAATCAGTGGTGAGCTGGCGTAAGATTATTAAAAAAAAATACTCCATACCTGCAGCTGTAGCGAACCACAAATTCTTGAATTTATGGCACAAAATAGCGCTAAATCATTTGTTAAGTTTCATTTAGACGAGAGGCAGTAGGAGGTCTGGAGAGAAGTTAGCTCATCTACAAAAAGTGCTCTATAAATCTAGTTGTAGTGCAGCGGGACCTCTATAGTTTGAGGTACAAAAAATTAAATCACGTGCAATGTTTCATTGAATCGGAATTAGTTGTGGGGGGATTGGAGTGAAGTTAGTAGAAATGCGAGAAGTAATTTACTGAGGCTCGTCGTTTTCCTATAAATTCAATTTTGGTCATCTCGTGACAAAAAGATAAAACAGGCGACTGCCCTGCATTTGTTCCTTGTTATTTCTTCCTTTCATTTTTTTTATCCTTCGTTTGGTTAACGATAAGTTTGTGGAGTTACAATGCTAAAATCATAGGTTCGATTCTCTGCACTGGACAGAATAGAACTAAACCATTTAGTATCTTCACGCTAGAAGCAACAACTGTTCTATTTTTTTTAACTTCAAAATCCGCAACTACATCTGTAATTACAAAGGTTTTTGGCAAAGCTTCTCGAAATGTGACGTATTTTGATAAAGGTTGATTTTAAAAATTTAGAATCTACTTAACTTTGATTAAGGTGTGTACATGGTCCACATTAACGAGAATATAATTAATCACGACGTTAAATCATGTATATCTAAAGTGTTAAAACTACATTTATCTGTACATAACTCAAAAAAACATCACTCATGAAGTTAGTCTAATGTGCTCTGCAATGTTTACATGAGTGGCAATATAGGTTATCTGCATTTTATTTTTCGGTTTGTAATCGACCCCTCGACATTTTGAACAAGAGGTGAGAGGTCTGCTAATTAGGATAAAAGTTAGCCCACTACAATTCAGAACGAGGCACTTTAAGCAACTGGAACTACTGAATTTTCGTTGTATTACAAAGGTCGTTCTCTTACATTATCCCAGGGTCGTGGTACGTCATCTAGTTGAGAGACAATTCTTTTTAGTAGTAATTTCAATTTTTGCGTCCCCGAGTACAGGTTTGTTTTTGTTTGTTTGTTTTGAATTTTGCGCAAAGCTACTCGAGGGCTATCTGCGCTTCCCGAGTACAGGACCGCTCCTTGCAATCCAGATGAGTGAGCTAAAAGGTTAACTCACTAGTTCTTGAAATAAAGTGCTTTTAAGAACTTAAATCTTTTGTCACTCAAACATTATTACATACATCATAAAAGGATTGTTGCACTTCAGGGTTTAAAAATACTATGCAGTGTATGGATAACGTATAACCTGGTGAACCATGACATATGTTATTACCGTAATGATACGTGTGTGAAATTACGTCACAATAAGAATTACGATGATTGTAATAAAATCACTGTTAATTGGCCCAAATTAATGTTACTGCAAGATTATCGTAAAATAGCATCTCAAATACCCTTTATTTATTGTACTTATCGCCTATTCATTTAAAAAAAAAATTATGTTTCCATAGTTTAAACTTTCTGTATCATAGACCTTTACATGTCGCGATCACTGACGCAGACAGGTTTTCGATTAAAACATTGTGTATGTTGTACGTCAATTACCCCGACTTTGTTTTTTCTTTACAGTAGTATTTTCTCAATCTCGTATAGTCTGGTGGTTAGGAAGATCATCTCGCAATGTGAAAATCAGGGGATCCAAGTCTCTGTTACCGGACATATTCACCCTTTCGTTAGTAAAAATTAAAAATCAAACTGAGTGCCTCAAGGATAAAGTTTGATGAGTTAATATATATATATATTTCACTCTTAAAATTACAAACTATTATTGTGATGGTTTTAGTATGTTTTGAATTTCGCTTAAAGCAACAAGAAGAATAGCTACGTTAGACGTTCCTAATTTAGAAGTGATAGACTAGAGAAAAGGCAGCTAGTCAACACAACGCACCCACAGTCAGCTTTTGGGCTACTCTTTTTGCCAACAAGTAATGGGATTGACGTCACACTACAACGCTCCCGAGGCTGAAAGAGCGAGTAAGTTCGGTGACGGGAATTGGAACCCGCGATCCTCAGGTTGCAAGTCGAGCACAGCGCATTGTACTGCGTGTGATACGTTTATGTTTACACACGGAACAAGTATAGTTGGTTTCACCTTAAACACCGAAAACTGGGGAAAAATTCGTCGTCAATAAGCATAAAGTTTATGATGAAACTTACAATTTGGAAGTTTTGGATTCAAAATCAGAGGTGTTTAAATTTGAATTTCAGATCTATTTTTCTTCTCTCATGTGTCACAGTCTGAGAGGCCTTTCGTTAATTCCAGAACTCGTCAGTTGTGATAGACAATAATAGACAAAGGTTTATTTTTAGTTCTTGTTTATTTGTCATTTTATTCTAGTTAAGGGGACTGACCATCTTCAATCACGAGATGAATGCACGTTCAAAACTAAAAGGTTATAAGCGATGGTTAAAAAAACTTAACGAAAATGACGTAGCTGTGAAAGACGTGAAACAAATATTAGAAGGATGGGTGTAACATCGGTGAAGAATGGGAACCGAAAGAAGCAAACTATGTGGATGACCGTTGGAAGTGGTCAGACAATTAATCCGTCGGTCCTCGAGATAAATGTAGTCAACTAGTAAATTTGGCTGCGGCGAAGCTTATGACTAGAATCATCTAGTGGAAGCGACATAAAATAGAGGGCCAGTAAATGACCTGCAGGGGGGTAAGGCTTCACGAGGGTTTCTCACTGATATGAGAGCAAATATGACGTCTTAATTCAGAAAACAGCAATAAACATAAAGGCTTCAAGAGATAATGAATAAACGGCGGAAAGAAGATACAATAATAGAGTTTAACATGATAAGTGAGGTCAAGAACATAATGTCCTAGAAGATAATAAAAGTTGGTAACAACAGAAAGTGCGAGTCTTTGTAAAACACGGATGGGTTAAAGCCTTTTATGTGTATAAAAGTCAACACTATTACAGCACTAGAAAAAACAGTGGCTGTGGTGACTACAGGTGGAGTATTAGGAAAACTGAAATCCATATAGAACCATATAAAGTAGGAGTACCACAAGGCATCATATTCCTGAGGTCAAGGCTTGTATAAAAATAAAATTTAGGTAGACAGTCTCCAAGAAGGTTCTGGGTCTCCGGTCGCTCCACTAGTCAGGAATGCACCCGGAACACCGAGGTATTCTTACGATTTAAATACCAAACTTAACTGAATACAGAAGTAAAGAGTTCAAAAGGTGCATGTCACCCAATCAAATATCCGAAATGTAAAAAAAAGCCCAGAAGTCCCTGATCCAGTTGAAGCTCCTCCACAATTTTTCCTGAAAGGTTATTTTTATACGCAATAACTAAGAGTTACGGTTAAATGTCAAGAGCTGGTGAAGTACTAAAAACCAACAAGCCTAAAATGTTTTCCCCGGAATGGATTAGTTAAAGGAAATATAGAAAAACCTACAGTTCAAGTGACTTTTGTCAGTTTAGAGTTAGTTTTTTTTTAAAGCACAAAACCGTACAATGTGCTTTTTGTATTGTGCCCATTTGTTAGAAGATTGCGTTTCAAATAAAGACATCAAAATATAAAATCTGAATTTAAAAAAAAACGTCGCCATTTAAAGAGTGTGTGTGTGTTTTTCTTATAGCAAAGCCACATCGGGCTATCTACTCAGCCCACTGAGGGGAATCGAACCCCTGATTTTAGCGTTGTAAATCCGGAGACATACCGCTGTTGTAGCGGGGGGGCCCATTTAAAGAGGTGAACGGAGGATAAATTTAGTGGCGACATTGTAGTTTGATCAAGATTAGTAAAGAAAAGAAAAAGTACACATCTAAAGTACAAAATAAATAAGATAAAACAATAACCTTCAGTATCCTTTATACGTTCGGAAAGTGTTTAACAGATATAAAAGCTTATCAGTTATTCAAGGCAATAACCTGCTGTAGGCCTATGTGTTGTAGAACATTTCTTCAATTTTTCCACGAACTTCAATCAACCTCTGTTTGTGTTATCAGTTTAATAGTGTTTAAGATACACCAAAATAAGAATTCACAAAATAATTGTCTGTAGAATAAATAGTCGTAAGTTAGCTAGAAAATAATTATATAACATATCTTATACAATGTGATTGTTTATTTGTTTTTTAATTTCTCGCAAAGCGACACGAGCGTTATCTGCGCTAGCCGTCCCTAATTTTCCAGTGTAAGATTAGAAGGAAAGCAGGTAGTCATCACCAACCTCCGTCAACTCTTAGGCTACTATTTTACCAACGAATAGCAGGATTGACCGTCACAATATAATGCTCCCACGGCTGAAAGGGCGAGCATGGTTGGGGCGACGGAGATTCGAACCCGCGACCCTCACATTACGAATCGAACGCCTTAACCCACCTGGCCATGCTGGGCCTTAATTACATATGCACATAATTAATTTAGTGCTTTGACCCTGGAACAATTTATATATTGGGGATTCTGAAAGCTATTGAACAAAACTGTAACTCTCGTATGAGGTGAAAACCACGTATTCGGTTGTTATGTTGAAACATGTTAATAAAACAAAACTAGCATCAATCTCTGTTTATCTCTTTAAGTGAAAGAATGTTTTAACCACAGTGCTTCCTACAATGTTTACAATGAGCTTACCATGAAACGTTGAAAGTATACAACCTGAAAAGCAAGTCAAGCTACCCGACACTACAGACTTTTTAAACTTCAATATCAAGAACAAACTGTTTCCTGAAGTGGCTAACGCTGTTTTCTCCCAATAAATTATTACTAGGAAAAGTAATACAGTCAGTGTGCAAGACTATCAAAAAACTACACATTTAAAAAAATCAATTCGTACACATGCAGTTTTTCATAAACACTTGACAAACATGCGAGGTTAAACGTAAACAGTGGGAATCTCTTAATATATCACCACGTGCACAGCACCCTGTTTCTGGGGGAGCCATTGTACCTAAAATTCCATTTACAAAATTCGAAAACAATTTTCACATCATGCTTAACAATGTTCATAATTTCTTTGTGTTGTTTGTTTGTTTGTTTTGCGTCTCTCGTGAAATTTTAATTGAATTGAATTTTTTTTTGTAATTTTGTTTCACGTTCATAAAAGAGTGCAGTCCATTTTCATTTAAGCCTATATCCTACATCACAAAGAAAATGTACAGTGTTTAGAAGAATAAAAAATGTTAGTTCGAAATTTTCTGGCATACTTAATGGATCTTTTTGAATTTTTCGATGTTGTTTTTATTTTTAAATGATGCATTGCGTAAACACGCTTTTTCAAACTGGCAGAAGTGAATGTTTTAGTTTTGTTTTTGGAATTTCGCTCAAAGCTACTCGAGGGCTATCTGCGCTAGCCGCCCCCAATTTAGCAGTGTAAAACTAGAGGGAAGGCAGCTAGTCATCACCACCCACGGCCAACTCTTGGGCCACTCTTTTGCCAACGAATAGTGGGATTGATCGTCACATTATAACGCCCCCACGGCTGGGAGGGCGAGCATGTTTGGTGCGACTCAGATTACGAAGCGCACGCCTTAACGCGCTAGGCCATGCCGGGCCCGGCAGAAGTGAAGCACGAAATAGATACAAAAATACGTTTACTAACTGATCTAAAATCTTCTGAGATTTAAAGTAAATCCTTTAATATTGTGCATGTTTAGCCTTATCTTGAGAATAGGCCAAAGGGAATTTTTTCAGGCATTTATTGTGTACATTTTTTTTTACTCTAATTATAATAAACCGTATTAACCATTTCCACATATTATCTGCACAATTAAAAAAATGTTCAATCAACTTTTAAGTCTAAATATGTAACTTTACTCGGCGTGTAACCAGTTAGAAACAAGTTTAAAATGTCGATGCACTTTCTACACTATATACAATTACATTGAGAAACGCCTAAAAATATTTTTATATCTCAAGCGACAAGCTTGAGGGCCTAAAACAAACAAAGAGATTACAACGTAGTAGAATTGACGATGCTAGTTAAAACCAGCGAAAAGTCAAAACACGTTGCAAATTAAAACCAGTGAAAAGTCAAAAAATTTTGCAAATTATTTTATACCACATTCTTAGCCGTTCTTGTGCTTTACAGATTGGGGAAAATAATACGATTGCACAAGCTACAAAATGTCTCACTGAAAACACCGTTAGCAAAACAACTCAAATACATTTTCTGTATTTCAAGATTGAGATGTAATTGTTACATTGGGAATGTTGTATCGATATCAACAACCTAAAACTCAATGTACTTCTGCAAGATTCTCAAAAGTGTTCTATTTCAATAGTACTTAAAACCAAAATTAAGAGCAAGAAATATTTTTACTTTTTGCTTTTGAAGTTCATTTTACTTTTGAAGTTCATACGTCAAGGTGTGCTGTAGCCTACAGAGTGCATAATTCGTTTCGTGATTCATGACATGCGCACATTTTACTAATATCACGACAATAAAACGTGCAACGTAAAGCGTCCCTTATATGACGTCATTTTAGTGTCTAATGACTAACGAACAGACGACACACTATTTCAGAATGATGCGATGATCCGGGCAATGTATAGGCAATGCAAACATAAGGAAATATGTTATGTGTGCAAATCTACACGGATTATGGATCTGTACATTGCGTCAACACACTCCCTTCGAGACGTTAAACACTTTTTAAGGTAATCAGAGTCGTCTGTTAAAAGCTATCATACCATATAGAGTCAAAGAATGTAACCTCTGACTCAGATGTTATCAATATGGAAATGAAAAGGACGAGAAGACATAATAGAAACTACTCACAGAACTTGAAATTTCAACATATACTATTCATACAAACAGTGATTAATTCTTGAAAGACAACAAATGGCAACTCTTTTATGGCTTTTTCCTCCATCTTCAATTTTCCTACTTCAAGCAACAACTTATTAGTGTTGCGGTGTTTTTCTTCACCTTCCATTCTGCTACTTTAAATAACAACGTTCTACCGTTTTTTCTCCGTCTTTCATTCTGCTACTTTAAATAACAGCGTTCTACCGTTGTTGTTTTTTCTCCATCTTCCATTCTGCTACTTTAAATAACAGCGCTCTACCGTTGTTGTTTTTTCTCCATCTTTCATTCTGCTACTTTAAATAACAGCGCTCTACCGTTGTTGTTTTTTCTCCATCTTTCATTCTGCTACTTTAAATAACAGCGCTCTACCGTTGTTGTTTTTTCTCCGTCTTTCATTCTGCTACTTTAAATAACAGCGCTCTACCGTTGTTGTTTTTTCTCCATCTTCCATTCTGCTACTTTAAATAACAACGTTCTACCGTTGTGGTTTTTTCTCCGTCTTTCATTCTGCTACTTTAAATAACAAATTACATATACTGAGCTTCCTAGTTAATGCTTGCAAATCTACTGTTTTGCAGAATTACATTTAATAAAAGTTACCCACCATCGACATAATATCTTCATTGTACAGCTTACCCGTTGGTGTGCATAAAGTTTACAGAATACAACAGTTTTGTAATCCGCAAATTAATACAGCGTCATTTCAAAATTATCCAGTTAATATATTTCACAATGTTTAACCAACATATTTTTAACACTTCTTTATCACATCCTACACTTACTACAGAGTTAATTTTTGTTACACATGTATGGTAAGAGGGGTTCCTCAATACCAGCGGACTTTAAATTCTTTTAAGCATGATTAGAGAAAAATTAATCAAACAGACTTTTCTTTCATTTTACTAGCTATATTTCTGTGCACCAGCAACACCAGGTGTGGACCGACGTACACCCGATTGGATTTTATTATTCATCAAGATCTCAACCAGCCTATCCTCAAACTGAGATTCTTCAGGTAGGTTGAAAGTAAATTAATCTATGCGACCTTGGGCGTGGACAAACACATCAACTGAAGGGGTTTGACCTCCTGAGTCTAAAACTAATTAAATCTCAAAGTGGTAAAAAAATAAATAAATAAACACAGGGGCATTCTATGCATCTCTGTGCCGTGGGTAATATATTTACAGTTTTGGTAATTTGTTTGTGCCTTGATAAATTTAGAAATATTTACTGGTTTTGTTTTTTACAAAGTGAAACATATATCAATCACTATATTTGTGTATATGCAAAATTATTTTGCAGAATATCGTTTGTAATTTAATAAGTATTACTATATGCTTTTTTTCCTTTTACTCACTTTGTAACCCATGTTCAATAACACCAATTCCACTACAATATCTTATTACATCTATTTATATCATTCTTTGTACTGCTTTAATAAAGTAAATGTCAAAGTCCCCTTGCAACAAGTATCACTTATTAGGTGATATAATGTTCTTTTTAAAGGGGTCATTGTTTTAAAGAATTAGCCATCATTTAATGATTTTTATGCAACCAATTACAAAAATCAATTTTTTAATATCTTTTAATTTCCAAAAGCAGATTACATGTTTATAATAATAATTTTATTTAAAGTATGAATTTTTAATTAAGCACGTATGGTTCGAGATGTTGAAAAATGTTCTGAATATAACAAGAAATTATTATTAAATATTAAAACACCTACGGCCTGGATTTTATTTATTTTTCTTCTAGCTATGTATATTC
The DNA here is from genome assembly GCF_004210375.1 of Tachypleus tridentatus. NCBI lineage: Eukaryota > Metazoa > Arthropoda > Merostomata > Xiphosura > Limulidae > Tachypleus > Tachypleus tridentatus. Next base: position 162,876,268 of record NC_134834.1, read on the forward strand.
TGATAAAATATTTATTGAGTTACAACCAAAAAAAAGGAATGTCGCTCTGATTCAAACTCAACAGGTATCAAAAACTGGGGCACAAATTTTTCGTTTAACGCAAAACTTCACACAAAAGGCTATCTGCTCTTTATCTGCAGGGATGATCGAACCCTCAACTTTACCGTTGAGTCTCAAAAGGAAATTAAGAATGCTTAATTTGTATCAATAATAAAAAAACGTGTCTGTGTAAACGCCATAACTAGAAACCTGAAATGTTTTACATTTACTAAGTGGATCCTAGGAGTATGCACCTGGGTATTATTATTACTTATCCACGTGCATGCGCATCTTTCTGTGAAGTAACAAAGCGATAAACCACATAGAAAAGAATATGTGGTCGTCGTAGCACCTAGAGCAAAAAATTTAGAAATCTAAAATTTTGCACCCATACTAAGTGGACTCTGAGGGCGTACACCTGGTCATTATTTCCTAATTATGTGTGTGCGCGCACACGAAATTTTTATTCAAAAACCCACATAGAAAAAAATGTGATTGGCACAGCTCCAAGAGAAAAGAGGCTATAAACCTGAAATTTTGCACCCATACTAAGTGGATCCTGAGGATGTGCACCTGAGTATTATTACTTATCCACGTGCTGGCGAGCATGTACGTCTTTTAAATGGACTCTTAACAACAATATTAGGTTATTCTTTCATCGCTAAGCAAAATGACAAAGAAGCCGTAGTTGAAACGCATTGTTACCAAACCACACTGGCATTTCCGTACATTAAAAGTTGTATATACAGAACCACTTTTTTTTTTAAGCTTTTTTCTCTAGACTATCCATTTATAAAGATGTGCACGAACGTGTCTGTCTGTGATTTATATCTAATTTTAATATAAGGAACCATTTCTTCAATTATATTATTATTATAATACAGAATGCCTGCATGCCTGTCTGTGATTACTTGGGAAAACAACCAATATTGTCTAACCTTAAGCGCTGTCACGGTAAAAATTTCGTAATAAATTTGATAAAATGTGATATCAAATATAAATGTAAAATATTAAACGTAATGATAAGGTTCTTTGACAATAAAGTTTTCTTAAGTTACAATATTTTATGTTACTGGAAAATAAAAATGTTTAAAATATTTTTGACTGTTCTTATATATATTGTTTGTTTTCTGAATTTCACACAAAGCTACTCGACGGCTATCTGCGCTATTCGTCCCTAATTTAGCAGCGTAAGACTCGAGGGAAGGCAGTTAGTCATCACCACCCACCGCCAACTCTTGGGCTACTTTTTTACCAACGAATAGTTGAATTGACCGTGACATTTATATGCAAAAACGGCTCGTTTGGGTTGAGAAAATATTTTACATAGAAGGTTGAAACGTTGTTCGCTCTTCTATGTAAAATATTTTCTCAACCCAAACGAGCCGTTTTTGCATATATATTTCTCTACAAGTGGGTTTTCTCGTCATCACTGACCGTGACATTATAATGCCCTCACAGCTTAAAGGGAGAACATGTTTGATGAGAAGGGCATTCGAACCCGCGCCCCTCGGATAACAAGTCGAACGTCTTAAGCCACCTTGCCAAGCCAAAACACATTTAACATGAAATAAAATTCGCTGCATATTTTTAATGTTAATGTGTTATGTTTATGGCTTGAAAATTTATGACTACAATATAATTAATCAGAGGTTGGGATACGCTGTTTTTAACGCGTGTGTGTTTTCTTATAGCAAAGCCACATCGAGCTATCTGCTGAGTCCACCAAGGGGAATCGAGCCCTTGATTTTAGCGTTGTAAATCCATAGACTTACCGCTGTACTAGCAGGGAGCGTTTTAAATGCAGTCCTTCCTCATGATTTTGTTTATTCACTTAGCTTCGTTTGGATGTAATTATTTACTTTCACTATATATATACACACACACACACACAGTCATAAATGATCGTTTTTTGTGTTTTTTCAACTACATGCGCCGCAGTATTTATTATTATTATTGCTATACCTTGTTAAAGTAAGAGCTTGTAATTGAGAAAGAAATATACATATGCCTTTCACTATCAGGTTTGTCAAAAGCAAAAGAAAATAGATAGTTTCTCTTGCTTTCCGGAGTATGTCACCGGACTCATATTGTTAAAACCCAGGTTTCGATACCCGTGGTGGGTACAGCACAGATATCCTATTGTGTAGCTTTGTGCTTAATTCTGAACAAACAAAATCACATGTAGCCCACTGCATAGCTTTGCGCGCGCACACGTGTGTTTTTTACTAGAAAAGCCACGTTAAGTTACTTGTTGTGTCCCCAAGTGGAATCAAAACCCTGATGTAAGCGTTGTAAATCCGTAAACTTTCCGCTTCCCTATCGGAGGACTTGCAGTTACCAAACAAACAATATAATATTTCTTAGTTATCGTTACCATGACTACGCCGATCTATTTTGAAAAATGTATAACCAACCAGTTGTTTAAGCCGTAAACTTTGTCGCATTAACATGATTATTATTGTCGTCACGGACATTAAATCTTTTATTGAGTTAAGCCTAAACGATCTGGTAAAAAGTGAAATGCATGAGAACAAGACTGAAAGGTCAATGACACTAAGCATATGCTCACCTAAAGGCGCCAATTCCAAAGGTGTTCACAGCAGAAGGCGAAACAGGATATCAAGTATCTAAACTTACATTCTATATCTCATTTAAATATATACTTTGATTTTATCATTTCACTTACAACTTCTAAGATCTTAAATAGGTTGAGCACCACATTGACTATAACCTATTCCCCACCACCAACACCCTGTTCTGGTTAGAGTTTTGTTGAGGTTTATTATTAGATACGCACGTGTAGTTATATAGATCAAATAGGCTGCTATCTACGCTTCTACATGCTGTAACACGTGCATATTTGTGTGCTATTAATAGTAGATTAATTATATTTCTTATAAGGTCAAAGAAAATTATCGCACAGGGACGAGGATGTTAAATATTTGTTAATTTGAAAGGTAGCTTAAGGCTATATTATTATGTTTGTTCCTACTGCTATCCAAGGGTTATAGGTTCGAATCTCCGTTACACCAAACATGCTCGCCCTTTCTGCCGTGAGGGCATCATAATATTACAGTCAATCCCACTATTCGTTGGTAAGAGAGTAGCCCAAAAGATGACGGTGGATGACGATAACTAACTGCCTTCTCTCTACTCTTACACTGCTAAATTAAGGACAGCTAGCGCAGATAGGCCCTGTGAAGCTCTGTTCGTTATTCAAAACAAACAAACCAAACCTACTGCTAACATTTTACAGCCGCCATGTCTTAAATGTAGTGAAATATTTATTTATTAATATTTCTTTGTACTGTAAAGTGAAATGTGGCATCGTGTTTTTGACATTTTCAGCTACAGTTAATAGTATTTTGTTCTTGTAAATATATATACATTGAAACTCCTCTAAGCGGCCACCCCTTGAAAGCGGTCATTCAATCACAGTCCCTTTTTTTGTTTACATAATCCCTAATTATGCCACCTTCAGGACTGAGACAAACTGGCCTGATTAGAGGGGTTCCACAGTATGCCACGCTTTGGAAACAATTGATAAAATTGTTTATGTGACACGTTTAAATAACTGGAAAACGTGAACAGAGAAACCAAGGGTGAAACGAAATATCTATATTGGGGGTGCAGGACTAAATTTTATTGATAAAATAGCAAGCTTTGAGTTTTAGTAAAACAATCGGCATTTCCGAATATTATTAAACAAAGCATGGCCAGGTGGTTAGGGCACTCGACTTGACATCTGAAGGGCACGGGTTCGAGTCCCCCCTCACATCAAAACATGCTTACCCTTTCAGCCGTAGCGCATAATAATGTGACGGTCAATCCCACTATTCGTTAGTAAAAGAGTTCCCAAGAATTGGCGGTAGGTGATGATGGTTACCTGCCCTCTGGTCTTACACTGCTAACTCATGGACGACTAGCGCATATAGCCTTCCTGTAGTGTTGTACGAAGTTCAAAATAAAACAAATAAATTATGGTAAATTACTAAACCTATGAGAACATTCGGGGTATTATGGTCCACCACAAGATGCAATTAAGCATTTTATCAGCTTTTGCCAGTTATTTGCCGAATTTTTCTTCGTATTTTCGTTCTTTGCCTGAAGATTCGCCGCAACAAGGAATTGTCTCCCGCTATTCTTTCCCTCCTAACCGGATATAAAATTGGGTCTGTGCTGACAAATGGAATATTTGTGGGAGGCGAATCCTTCCAGGTCCCTAAGAAAAATGGAGTAAATACATAAATTATTATTATTTAGGAGACTGCTCAAGCGCAACACTGGCTTCAAGTACAAGTTTGAAGTAAGGATCGTGATTATATGAATCTTTTAAAAGTACCTCAGCTATTTCTCATCATATGCATTATTTTCCTTATCGACAAAAAACGAGTGCAAATATATCCTTTTGTCACGACATTTCTTTTAGTTGGGTATATAAAGTATATAATACCAAGATCAGACACGCATTCCAAACACTGCAAGTTTTTCTTACGCCATATATTTTCATAAAATAATTGTTTAAAATTTTATTACTAAAATCACAAAAATAGTGAGCATCTATAATATGAGATTTTTGTTTGTTTGCATTTAGAATTTTCATGTAGTTACCCAAGGTATATTATCTGCGAAGAACCATCCCTAATTTCAACTACTGTAATGATTATAAGGAAGGCACCTAGCAAACAGCACTCACCATTAACTCATGCTTCATCGAATAGTAAAAGTTGACTGTTAAGATTATAACGCATTACAGGCTAAAAATGCAGAGAGCGTTTTGGCTGCAACGAGATACGAACCTTAAACCTTTATTCACCATTTGGGCATGCTAACTTCTAGACCATCATAATATAAGGCTACTCAATTCTAAAACAGTGATACAAACTCGGAATACGATCTATAGTTTATCTTTTTGTTTCCGAATTTCTAAAATGTAAGGAAATGGTTCGCGAGAAAAAAGTGCACAACCATTTTACAATAATAATAAAAGAAACACTACTAAACTGTAAAAGATATTTTTCCGAAATTTCTTACGCTTTTTGAATATTTATTTTCAACCTTCCACATATGAATACCAATACAATGGAGAAACAAAAAGACCAGCAAATATTACAAACCAGGAGCAAAATAGACGTACAAGACTCGAATGTACCAATCTGCATGCAAAACTCCACTATGTCAGAGAAGAAATCAAGATAACACACTGGGATAATAATTAAATAATATAAATTATATACGATAAAAAGTGATAAAGGAAGATTTCTGTTACCATCCAGTCAACCAAGAACAAAAGTCAATAAAACATTCAAATAGTTATTTCAAATTTCAATAGGATGGGTACATAACGCATCAGACTTCCATCAAGAAGACCCCCGATCGAATCTAGACTGCTTCCAACAGAGAAAATAGTTCTCGGGACTATACCAAAGACAATAGCAAGAAAAGCAACCGACATACATACATACATATATATATATATTATAAAAGCTAGTTAGCAATTAGCATATAATTGTTAAAAACAGTTATAAACAATTAGATATAGGTAGTCTAATAACCATGACAATGATTGATAGCCAATCAATACGACTTTAACGTAAATATTTAAGGGAAAATAGAAACCGGAGTGAATGAGAACCCAGAAACGCCCTGCTCCACTTTCGAAGAATCCAATTTATACATAGTTACGCTTTATTTGTTTTAAATTTTGCGCAAAGTTACTCGAGAGCTATATGCGCTAGCCGTCCATAATCTAGCTAGCAGTGAGGGATTGGAAGGAAAGCAACTAGTCACCACCACCCACCTCCAACTCTTGGGTTACTCTTTTACTAATGAATGAGTGGAATTGATCATCACATTATAACATACCCAAAGCAAAACATGTTTGGTGGGATGAGGATTCGAACTCGCAAACCCCAGATTGCGAGTCGAGTGCCCTAATCGCCTAGCAATGCTGGACTACCCAATTACAATATTTCATCATTATAACCAATGTTCTGAATACGTTATGTTTGTTCTTGAATTTTGCGCAAAGCTACACGGGCTATCTGCGCTAGCCGTCCTTCATTTAGCACTGTAAGGCTATAAGGAAGGTAGCTACTCATCACCACCCACCGCCAACTCTTGGGCTACTCTTTTATCAACGAATAGTGGGATTGACCATTACATTATAACGCCCCCACGGCTGAAAGGGCATGTTTGATGCGATGGGGATTCGAACCCGCGACCCTCAGATTACAAGTCGAACGCCTTAACCCACCTGGCCTTGATGGGCCACCCTAATACATGACTGACGAAAATTCAAATTCATTTATATGTTTACTGGTGCAGGTCAAGCAACACATATCAAAAGATAATTCAGTCGGTGTACAACGAATAAGCTTTCCGAGCTCAACAGATCTAGAGTACGTTTCCTTTTCCTCGGAATTGCGCCCAGCACGCAATTTCTTTTCTTTTATAGACAAAGAAACTTCTATTTAAAACTTAAAAAACCTAAATACTACCCCAAATCCAACCTTAGCTCTTGCTAAATGTGTGAAAAAAATAACAAAAAACTACAAATATGTAGGTTTAAGTTTTCACCATGCACAGCAAGTTTCAATGCTTACATATAATTGACAGCAGTTAAAAATAATCACGAATATTGTGATAATATCTTAGAATGTAGCTTTCGTTAATACATTAGTATATACTTTAACTTCTGAACTATAAGAAAGATGCATTTTTTTCTCAATCCCCAAGTTTTCTTTGTTAAACGTATGTCAATGCAGAATTGGAAATTGTCTTTCTTTAAAGAAAATATTCGTTGGATTTCATGCAAAGCTAGTATAAAATCATCTGTACTAAGCGCACCTAATAGTATAACATCATCTGTACTAAGCGCACCTAATTGTATAACATCATCTGTACTAAGCGCACCTAATTGTATAACATCATTTGTACTAAGCGCACCTAATTGTATAACATCATCTGTACTAAGCGCACCTAATTGTATAACATCATCTGTACTAAGCGCACCTAATTGTATAACATCATCTGTACTAAGCGCACCTAATTGTATAACATCATCTGTACTAAGCGCACCTAATTGTATAACATCATCTGTACTAAGCGCACCTAATTGTATAACATCATTTGTACTAAGCGCACCTAATTGTATAACATCATCTGTACTAAGCGCACCTAATTGTATAACATCATTTGTACTAAGCGTACCTAATTGTATAACATCTGTACTAAGCGTACCTAATTGTATAACATCATTTGTACTAAGCGTACCTAATTGTATAACATCTGTACTAAGCGTACCTAATTGTATAACATCTGTACTAAGCGTACCTAATTGTATAACATCATTTGTACTAAGCGCACCTAATTGTATAACATCATTTGTACTAAGCGTACCTAATTGTATAACATCTGTACTAAGCGTACCTAATTGTATAACATCATTTGTACTAAGCGTACCTAATTGTATAACATCTGTACTAAGCGTACCTAATTGTATAACATCATTTGTACTAAGCGTACCTAATTGTATAACATCTCTGTACTAAGCGCACCTAATTGTATAACATCTGTACTAAGCGCACCTAATTGTATAACATCATTTGTACTAAGCGCACCTAATTGTATAACATCATCTGTACTAAGCGCACCTAATTGTATAACATCATTTGTACTAAGCGTACCTAATTTTCAAATGATAAGCAGAGAGAAAGCAGCAACTTAACACCATCATCTACATTCGTGCGGTACTCTGATAGAATATTGGGATTTGACTATCACTCATATAATGAACTCACAGTCTCCAAGTGTGGAAGCTACTTTCTTGTTATTGGCGGTAACGGAATGCAAGTCATAGATCCACAGCTTTGCATGTAACCAGTTGACCCCTTTGAGTAAACTTTGAACAAGAATATTACAGTCTCACCATTGTAACTTGGAAAGTTTATCATAATTATCACTGTAAATAAGGCCCAGCATGATCTGGTGGTTAAGGCACTCGACTCGTAATTTGAGGGTCGCAGGTTCGAATCCCCGTCACGCCAAACATGCTCACCTTTTCAGCCGTGGGGACATTATAATACACATCAGTCCCAGTATTCGTTGGTAAAAGAGCAGCCCAAGATTTGGCAGTGGGTGGTAATGACTAGCTGCCTTCCCTCTAGTCTTGCACTGCTAAAGTAGGGACGGCTAAGCCCTCGTGTAGCTCTGTGCGAAATTCCAAAACAAACAAACAAACCACTGTAAACACACATAATGGTTGCAAGGGAAAACATACACACGTAACAATCACATAGACAAGAAGGATATCTAACTACTTACAACACAGTTTTGTATTTGTATCTACAAGTAAAGTTTATAACCTGCTATTGAAATGCTTGAATGTTGTGTCATGCATCTTATAGACGATCTTTGTGTTAAAACTATAAAAGTTAAATTTTTAATTTGAATTATGAACACTAACAGAATATCTCGTTGGAACTGTAGAGTGGAAGATTAAAATTTTGATTATATAAAAGACAGTAAGAGAAGCAGACTTGAAGGGAAAACATAAGATTTTATTATTCTATAAATCAAGTCATCTTGGAATTACACTTTACTAAAAATAATGACCTTTATCAAAGCTGTTGATAGAGATGAATGTGAACTAGGCATACGTTAGTGTTTTTTCTCTTTAATTAATTAAGATAAATCAACTGTTAACCTTTTGCAATACCAGAATTAAAAGCCCTTACAAATATCCTATAATACACAATAACTTGAAATTTGATGTACATGTATTTTCTTTTTGAAATAATATTTTGTAAACTGGTCTGTTTTAAGAGAGTTATCTGAAATGCTGACACTTAAACTGGACCACAAGTTATCTAATGTTTTGGTTACACACACAGACAATTACATATTAGTTTTTGGGAAATTCGTACATCGTAATTTTGTTTAGGAACCTAATGCTTTATATATTAAAAATATTCATTATCGGTAGTTGAAAAGGTTTAAAGTGAAATTATACTTTGACTGGATTATGACAATACAAATCACTGCAACTTCAGAACCATAACAGAAAACTACAATAAAGAAAAATAAAATCATTTTTTTTCTTTGGTAAAAAGTTTAAAAAACAAAATTCAAGCAAAAACATGGCAATAAGTAACATGAACATAGCATGCTCAACTAGGAAACTTATCGAATCCAATTTACTTTTGTAGCCTTGCAATAGTCAACATTTCTTAGTTTTATTTTTCTAACAATTTTTTTGCATTAGCTGAATGTTAAAATAAGATTAAAAAAAGAAATTCCTTACATTTAAAAAATTTCTTCCTTCCTTCATGATGCATAAAAATGTACATTTGCAAATTTAAAGATGTGAATTTTTCATGCATTCTTTAGATTTTCTCAGGTATACCTTCTCTTTAGTTTTTGACACTATGTTAAAAAAATATATGTACAAACACATTTACAAGCAAAACATTAACATTCAAAAGTTATCACTTAATAAACTATTTATGTAGAACTCAAGATGGCAAAACAAATAAACAAATGTACTTTATCATACTTCAAAGTAAGAAAGACATACCAAGAGTGACTAGGAGGAAACACATATACTAAATTATAAAGAATAAGAAAATTAATAATGAAAATAGACAATAAAGTATTTCATAAAAAAAAAATGTACAACTGACTTAGAAGTTAAAATGAGATGCTTCCTAAAATGAACTGTTTAGTACCAAGGCTAGTAAAAATGTTTTTACTATATATATATATATATCTAGTACTATATTTAAAATAATTCAAAAGTTTAAACAATTACACCAAAACTACACTTGTATAAAAATATTCAAAATAGTATGAACAAGCCTTCATTTAAGTTTGTTTGAAATCAAAATAAATATCTTGAACAGATTGCTTCCTTTTTCAATCATTGTAATTAATATCTTTGTTAAATGTACTTTGTGTAATTAATATCTTTGTTAAATGTACTTTGTGTAATTAATATCTTTGTTAAATGTACTTTGTGTAATTAATTTAATTTTGTTACATAATGCATGCACAATCCATGGATTCCCAAAAATCTATAAACTGACACAATTTTACTGTTTCTTAGACAGCTGATATAAGTTATAAAGTACAATAAAAACAAAGGATGAATTCTGAAGCAAAAAATAAATTCAGTATTGGATTTCTTCTTGAGAATGGATTCTCTGCAACAATTGATTTTTTTTTACATTAAACAACAGGAAGAATGACTCAACTGACAAATCACTTTGTTGCAAGTGAAATTAGAAAGACAGATATTTGGAAGTGGTTGTCCATACAAATTTTCTTGGTTAACAAATCTAAATTTCTTAGGAAGGGCAACAATGTAAAGTTTTAACATCATTAATATGAATAAAAATTTCATTAAAGAGGCCATTGTATTAGAGAATGGAACAATATATAAAGATGACCATAAACAGCATATATTAAAAGTTTTATACTATGGTCTGTATGTCACACCATTTATAATATTTTACCAACTACACTTGTACATGGACTAACCTATAATTAAAAAAAAGAAATAAATCAGTACTGTTCTTAGTAGAGAGAAAGAAAAAAAAAGTTAAAATATGCTGCTACAGAAAATAATCTTGTAGTAAATAAATCACTATTACAGAAATTAGAATGTACTCATGATATTATAGATGTCACTACCATATACAATTTCATTTCTTTTAGAAACCTAATGACAACAGAATGATAACATATCACTGATAAAATACGATGTATATATTAAAATCACAAAAAAAACCAACTGAAAACCAACTTCTGTTTTACAGTATATTCCTTTATGATTAGTTAAAACTAAGTTATTTGTAAATTACTTATTTTGCTAACTTCATATATGCATCATAATCAATCTAAGTAATGACCACACAAAGTATCAACACAATACTGTAATTCATGATACACTTCATCCATTGTATAATAAGTGTCAGTTACCATTGCAATACTCTCTGGAAGTTATAAGGTTATGTTCAAAGTATAGCTAAATAACTTGGAATTATGCATCTCCATCAACATGGTCATTCACTTTTGGGGAAACACTAACACTAGGATTGAGAATATTAGGGTCATCTTCTTCTTTCTCTTCATTCAAACCATCGTGTTCTAAAAGAGATTCTTGTCTCGAGTGCTAAGAAAATCATAATCCATTTTTTAAATGAAATTTAAAAACTGATCCAAGTATCTTAAAAAAATAACTAGTTTCAGCATACATGTGAATGAAAACATTGATTGTCTAAATGTATCAACATTATCTGTAGTTCACTTTGACAATAAGTGTCAAGTGTGTCAACACATGGCCAATTGTCTGCATGATGTTGTGTTTGATCACAGCATCAATTGGTACACAAGGCAAAAGTAATTACAAAATAAAAACAATACGCAAAAATTTTCACAACAAATAATAATATGTATTTTGATAGAATAAAAATATAACATAAGGTCACAAAGTAGGTTACTTTAGATAAACCAATTCACTGGTGCAAAATTTAAAATACAATTTTATACAAATAATGCAACTTTTCACACACATATTTGTACAGATGGAAATAAAATCATACAGTACATGCTATTTGATTAAACAAAATAATCAGTGTGGCTTAATTAAAAGAATTGCTACTGTCAACTTTCACATTCTTTTGTAACTCAATACCAGGAACAAGGTTTCATTTTTTGGAAACCCTGAAAGTCCAATTAATAAATAAAGAGTGTTTATATATTTTACACACAATGGCATAGTTCTCATATTTAGTTATTAAATCCTAGAAATTTAACTTACATTTTTCTTGTCAATCCAGTGAAGGAGTAATAAGATGAAAGCTATCAGTAACAGAAGAACACCAACAGCTATGATGCAGTAGGCAGAAATGGATGCATACAGAAGTGGGTATTCTAGATCCTTTAATAACTCATCTGCCAATTCTTTTGTTAAATATCCAGACTATAGGAAAAATGAATTAACAAAAAACACCATGGTAAACAAGCTTATTCAGTGCAATAATGATAAAAGTCCTACACAGAGAAAAACTAAAGAAACAGTAAAAAGACAAATGCTGAACAAATTTGTCTTTAGTTTGAATTTTCAGTTAAAGTTTATCAAAGTTTCGTTTACACTTTTAGAGTAACTACTCAGGATTTTAAAGCTTGTACTTGTTAGTTCACTCACACACAATTATAAACCACTGATAAGTTTTAAACCTGTAAAACTAAGCTTTGGATATTCTTTACAGATATCAACAGATGGCAAGCTGTTGATACCAAGTGGACCTATCACGGACAGACAGAGATAAGTGGTATGGGTGCTGAAGTGTACAAGTTCTACAACATTCTAGAAAGTCCTCGTAAGTTTGAGAAAATTCTCTATCAGCTACTCAGCACTGAATCTACCTGGAATGTTCTGGAAAATGGGTAGATTTGAAAATTTAATTACTCAGATCACAAAAGCAAAGTTTGAAGAGAAAAACAAGCCTTTTCCATTTACTTTAGGCATAAGAAATTGGGAAATAACACTTTCTGCCCAGGAACAATAAAAAGTAAATATTTTGTTACATAGTATTATTTGCTTAATCTCTAAATCCTCCTAAATACATTTCAAACACTTGCTTTCAGAAAAACTTTATATTTAATGTTAGTTTCTATATGCTAACTGTGTAGGGTCTGTCAAATGACCAAACTTGTAACCATCATAAAAAAGTAAGAAATAAATATTAATTATCTTTTTTTGTGCTTGAATGACTATATATTATAACATGAAAATGCAAACATTTAGTCTAAGTAACTTTTCAATCATGCCTAGCTAACTTTACATAACTTGCATTAATATGGCACACATGCACTCATGTTACACATCCAAAAATATAAAACTGACCTTTTGCTTTCCTTCCTTGTCTTGGTTGCGTTTTAGAGGACTAGTATTTTGTGATATACAGTCATATTTCAATCATTATATATTATGTATGTATACAGATTATTATTTTTTAAAAACAAATTATCTCTTCTTACTACAACCTTTGAACTCTGTTGCTGCTGAACATAGATCGCTAAGCCTTTTAGAATTTCACATGTGGAGGACAAACAAAATTTTTTAAGTTTTACATATACAGTTGAATGATCAAAAAATCATACACAACCGTACTGATACCATAGACTTCCACCATAGTTTATTAAGATTAGTAACTAAGATGTATTTAGGTTTACAAAAATATGGAACTTCAAGCAGACTACAACTTACCTCCTTGAAATCTTGGTTCAAAGAAAGGTGGTAGTCTTTTAACAGATTAAATTGGCTGAGAAAACTATGAAAGAGACATTCTAAGCTGTCAATTGGTTATTCACATGTCATTTATTGAAGTGAGTGTACATAAGGAACCATTTTTAAAATTGGAGAGAAGTGAATGGTGTCACTGTTTGATTCAGTACATAAGACACAGTAAAATAAAAAGATACAAGGTTTTTATTTTATATTCCAGCTTGTCAATATTGGTAATTTAAGTTCCTAATTTATGCAAAACTAAAGGCATAGTATTTTGACATCACAAACATTTAATTTTAACCAGTATTGCATTCAACATACCAAGTGACTCACAATAAATCTACATTTAGGTGTTCTTTTAATATAATTACTTTTAAATAAAGAAGTTAACTCTTGTATAATACTAAAGTCTGCATTGTAATCTATAATTTGATTCCAAACTTTCTGGCATAAATTTATAAAATAGTATTTCAATAAAATTTTGAACCCAAGTGAACAAATGCAAAGACATGGCGTTTGACCTATGAATAACAATTATGAAAGGGTTAACAGCTTGACACAATTTACCCAATGAGTAATTTCGAAACAGCTGGACAATAATCTTACTAATTAGTTATCATGTAGTTTGTAACCATTAAACTACAAAATATACAGTTTTGTGGAATGACTGGAGCTAGGAATTAGTATTACAAATGGTATAATTAATCAGACCATTATTTTCATCTTTATAATAAAGATGAGAATAATAGTTCAAATAATTATACCACCAGTAATATAAAATATACATTATATAGAAAAATAATACATCAACATTTTACTAATTACACTATGTAACCAAAAATATTTTCTCTGCTACTATAAAAAATTAATCTATTCTGAGTAATCTAACAATGCTGATTCTAAAAATCACATTAAAAATTACTGATCACTTCTAGATTTTAAGTAACAATAGATTTATCTTTAAAATTCCATGTATAGATATATACATATAGCAAAAATAACATTTTCTTTAATAATTTTATTTATTCAAAGAAATTGCATTTAAGAACATTCAAGAACAACAAGTAATAGCAATACCAGTTTAAAAAAGCAATGAGTAGAGTAAGGTTATATTCTAAAAATACATTCACGTCATGTTCCAAATTATTTGATGAGGTATTACTTTTTTTTTTATTACAAAACATCTGCTCGACTTGTTGCACCATTTGTGCATGTTCTCAGTTTCTTGCTGTAGGAACCAACAGTAATCTCCCATCATTTTTTATATTACTATTCTATTGTAGACATATTTTGCTGAAAGCACTTTCTATGCTCATCACTCACTGCACTACGATCATTTGGAAAGAAGTCTGAGTGGGAGTGCAAGAAGTGCATCTTTAGTGACTTTCATATTTGCCTGTAGTTCTTTAATATACTGTTAATCATCACAGCATAATTTTCATTTCTGTTATTTCCTAAGAACATTTTGATAACCACTTCGAATGGTTTCCAAACAGCAAGTTCTTTCTGATTGAGTACTGCTTCAAAATTGTACCTATCAGCACTTCCCAACAAAGATACCTCCTTACACTTTTACTTCATTAATTTTTGGAAATATGTCAGACAGAAATCTGAAACCATTACCATCTTTGCCATTTCTTTTTCAAAATTCTTCATGAGTCCAAGTTCAAAATGATGTGGAGGCAGAAACACACCATGAGGATTCATTAAAGGTTAATACTCAATATCTTGTTTTTCTGATATCTAATTCTTTTTGCCTCACTTCTTTCTGAAATGATTTTTTATAATATTGGTAGTCTCAGAAACAATGTTCAGTATACACAGTCTGCAAGCCTAGCAAAAGTGCAGTAATTTTCAGAACACCACATATGTTCCCCATCTATGGTATTCATATTATTTGATGACTTTGATAAGTTTCTTTTCATGTTCACAGCATGAGCAACAAAAACCAATGTCTTAGCATTCAAATTATGCACAAGTACAGCCTAACTTTAGATGAAGCAATAAAAGTCTCCATTCCTGAAGATGATGTTCAGTATTAATTCTTCCATTAGTGCATCAACATTTGTACAAGAAACACAAAGTATCTTACATAACTGAGAAGCAGAGCTCTGATGGCAACTTTGGTAAATTGAAAGTCATCTTCCTATAACTAATAAATTTCATCGCTGTAAATGAAAGCCAAAACGTTCCCCATGCTGTTTTGTTAGATACAAGTTATGAATCAGATCATTTAGCTCTTCTTGTGTGATCAGATGAGGCAGTTTATGATGAGGTGCCATTGGAACAGAATTACTAGGTAAAGATGATTTATTGTCTTCTTCACAGAATAACTCTTCTGTTTTCCAGTTTGCTGGTGAATGTGACATTGGAAGACCATCTCTAGAAGGTACTGGTTCCATTGCATGTGCAATATCTGGATACTTAATGTATTTTTAGTTTTGCCTGAATATGCAGAAATATTAGTCATGCAAAAAATAAGTCACTTATTTGACCTTTGGACTCACACCATATCATGGAAACTGTAAATGACATAACTTGCTCTCCTCTTGGTCAGCCACTGTGCCAAGCCAGATGTACAAACTGTGCAACATACATGTGGAGTCTAGTGTTTTTCTTCCTTACCAACTTCACAACCAGAATAGTGGTAGTAAGTTATCTTTACCTTGTATGTTATGTTTCTCCTTTATGAAACTGTAATACATTTTCCATAAATGTGGCAGAAACTGTTTGAGTGACTTTTGAACTTTTAGACTTTACCTGAACTGCAGACAGCCAGCATTTCAAATGATTTTCTAAAAAAAATTATGTTTACAAAAGTAGAGCTTCAAAGGTTTCAAAAAACAGAAATATGCAGAGTTTGATTATACTGCAGGAATGAGATCACACTTTATTTTGTCTTTGCACAGAGGAAGGCAAAGTGGCCAACTGAGCAAGAGAAAACAGAGATGCATCTGACTCCACCCATGACTTTAGGGACATCTCAAATATTCTAACAAACTTAGCACAAGGGTTATGTGGTTCCCAAAGACAGGTGGGTGTGAGAATGAAGCAAAAGTGTAGAAATTCACTATGATTATATTAGAACAAACAGCATATATGAACAGTATATTTAAAATTTTGTACCCCAATATAATACAGTAAATGTTTAAAGTTATCAAATATGTATGCCTTTTACTCATTAAACTGTCCAAGTAAACTTAATTTGACAGTACAAATCTACCATATTGAGTTTATTACATGATATTTCATAGTGTGGTGATAAAATATTCAGATATTACAATAACTCATAATTTAGACATGATGAACCAATTTTGACTTTTTTTTTTTAAATTGGCACCATCATATTACTCCAATCACTTGGGTTTTCTCCAGTTATAACTTCTTTGTTGTCCAGTGTTATTAATATCAGAAACAGATACCAGATTTATCATTATATAAATAGATATAGTTAAAAAATGTTAAACATCATATAAAAGTATTATCACACTTCAAATGTTGTTTTAATCTCAGTTTAACAATTACTATCTAAACTACATCTATATCTACGTTCTTAAAAATATAATAGGGTCATAAATAATCCTACCACTTCCTGCCACAATACTGGCAACACCAGCTCTGTGATATTTGAGAACTGTCTGAAAATAATGAAACACCAAATGATTAAATTCGAAAACACAACAACATATAGTTACATACAAAATATTTTTTTAGAACCTAACCACTGAGACAGACTGAAACTAATATGATCAAAAATTAAAAAGAAATTTATTCTTCAATCAGCATTTAATAACAGATAAGAGAAAGGGAAAAACAGTTTTTTTAACTATGAATATCAAATGTTATTTTAAACATAAGACAATTATTACATAATACATTAAACACACAATGTAAATTAAATCATAATTAGCCCAAGAGCTTTCACCTCTTCTGGATTAATAACATTAATCATTTAGTACTTTATTTCATCACAATTATCTTAAAAATAACAATAATTCATTTGATTATCTTAAATACATACTCTATATCCTCTTCCTAGCATCTTATATTCAATTATTTTCAATTTGTATAACTGAAGGTAAATTATGAAATATATATACTTTGTGCTAAGTTACAGATAATTTATGTATAATCTCCTCTTTTAAATTAAATATTATTATATTTAATTATTATTATTCTGTAATGAAGTAATTGGTTTTAATATAGTTGAATACTTCCCCTCAAACAATACAGCTAATTCTATTTATTGAAAGATAATGGGTAAAAATATCCACAAAATACATGATTCATTAAAGTACAGATTGGAATAACCTGTGGAACAAAAAATATGGTTCTGAAATGCTAGTTTTAAACACCTTTGCTTCTGAACTAAACAGATAGTTTAAAAGAAATGTGTATAAGAAACTGTTGGTATTCTTTTCTGCACTATTGGCTCATCATGGTGTGACCTTAAGTCAGCATACTTAAAACTATGGTTACATGCTACTATAAGATTTATAATTACACTTGGACAATGGTACATTTTCAAAAGATATGTGTAAAGGGAACTGCAGTTTACTTGGATTTTTAACAGTTTTTCAAACTACTGCCTTCTAATAGGTTTGTCAACTTATTGCATTTAAATCATAACTTGTAAAGAAACTTACCTTATCTTTTTATCTTGCTCCAGGAAGACATTAAGTTGAATACGAGCATTGAGACTTGTTGATATACCAGATCGCTAGTAAAGTAAAATAACATGCTTCTAATACAGTTTGTTTGTTTGATTAAATTTTGCCTCAAACTTAATTTTGTCTAAAAACAACTGATCAACTTTAGTCATATTATTCTTAAATAACAATAAATGTTCATTAATACATTTCAATTATATTAATAAACATTAAAGATTCAAACACTACAAATGCATCTTACTATTGTGTTCCAAATTGACAAATCATTTTAATATCAACATCCTAGAAACATGTCAGGAGATATATGATTCTCCAGACAATCTCAAGGCATTACAGGTTATTAATTTATAATTTTCATTCTTATTACAAATGTAAATGCTTATTTAATCATTTTTTAACAAGTCAGTATCAAAATGTTTCATTTTTTTACACAGTCATTTAAAGGACTATTTAATTATAAACAAGAGGTTAATTACTTTTTATTTTTCAAAGTTTTTACTGAGAAGCAGTGTACACTTATCATTCCATTGGAAAGGCCAACATCAAAAATAAAGCTCAAGACTTGTCAGCATGAATATCAAACTTCCTGGTAACAGATAATACTTCTTAAAATTAAGTCTCCATTTTTATTCACTTTTGAAACAAATGTAATATCTTACTTTATTTCCTATGCAGTAACGTTGAGGATGAAGGAGGTTTGAGTTGTGAAAAGTCAAAATTAAGGAAATATCCTACCAAATGAATGTCCAAGAAGAATTTGTGAAGGGAAGCATTAGGTTTCAGACCTTCCACAGCTCTGAGATAAGATGGTGAAGCCAGATAAAAATGAGGAAATGAAAGTGCTACAGGAGAATCTAGAATAAATTATGTATAGTTAACAGTACTTCAACTTGACTAGTGGCATATTAAAAACAAATGTAAAATATCACAGCTGACTTTAAAAAAGAAGCAAGATTTTTTTCACATTGCATCATCACAGATAATAAAAACAGAAAACTACTATGTTGTTCATACCATAGCGACATGGACTCAAATCCATGACACCAGATGGAAGTTGTCTTCTTGTAATGAAACAACTGTTCTCAGGGTTATCTGTACCATTAGCAAGCACAGATTTCTTGGCAGAGAATCGACGACACTTCATACCCCTATTGTTAACATCCTTTTCATAGTTCAATTTCCAAGATCTACAAAACAACAAAATACCCTCAAAACAAAAACTTCAATAATAAGATATTACTTCAAACAACCACAGTACCCAACCACTAAATTTCAGTGCTTAATTTTTAGAAACAAAATAGCACCAGAATTCTGTTCACATGGTGGGGGGGGGGGAGAATTTTGGATGATAGCAAATTAAAAGTTACTGAAGAAATACCCATGGTAGGGCTGGAAGGGAGTAATACAAGTTATGTTCTCTTAAAATTAATATTTCCACCCTTACTTTAAAAAAAAAAAAAATCAAATCAAGTTCAGAATCTCAGATCCAGAAAGAAATTCAACAGAAATTAAGCCAGCTCAAAACAATCTGATGCCTTATAAACTTACACTTGCAAAATATTTGAAAAATTACACTTTTAAAAAAGACAATAACAGGGACTTATGATTGACACCCTTGAAGGCTACTAGCTACTCTAAGTACTTCTAAAAGGATTTAAACCTGATAATGACTTTACACAAATACCAATACACAAGAGCTAGAATGTTTCTGAAGATTAAATAAACTACATTATAAGCACTTGAAAGAGAGAAGCGTACATGAATAACTATAACTGTACCCCAAAACTATTAGACTTAGGAATAGATAATATTATATATATTTGTAATACATATGTTACAATTAGTCAAAATAGATAATATTATATATATTTGTAATAGCAATAGAGCAGTAATTGTACCTAAAGACCAACGATGATGAACAAACAGTTGGTATCCTCCCTGCACTAAGGCTCATCATACTGTGACCTTAAATCAGCATATTTAGAACTATGATTACTTGCTACTGTTAGATTTAGAATTACAATCATCAGACATTGGTATGTTGAACTTTGATTCCTTAAATGGTTGGCTGATATTAAATTCAGAATTCAACCCTGTATGTTTTCTTTAACGTTTATTGCACCTAATTAATATTCAACATATATTACAGATCAAAAATGGAAGTTAAGGTTTCTGATTGGCTATTTCAATTATATGATATCTTATAATTCCAAAGTTTTGGCACTTCACCTTACCAATGTTTCACTGCACTCTGAAGTTTGTACACAGTGAAAAATTAAGAATTTCAAATAACAAATAACATTACCTCATAAATAGTCACTCATGTTAGTTCTTAACAAATAATATAAAACCAAAAAATATGGAAAACTGCTACACAAAACCATAGAGAAATAATGAATAAAAAATGTATTGCATAATTACTACACATTTTGTAGCATATTTACAATTTCAAACAAAAGCAGTCAATACAATTCATAATTTAATATATTAAATAAATTCTGTTTAAAGAAACAGCTAACTTTATCAGATAAATACATTTCTGTCATCAAGTATATCAACATAGAAGTAGATTCTCAATGAAGAAAAAATCAGTCTTCTATAACTTTACACATTCTTACCTGCAAAAATCTGTTTGGAATATAGTAACTGTTTCTTGCTTGCTTGCCAATGGAGGACCAAGTTCACCATCTAAAGCAAACAACACAGCCCCCCCATCAGAGGAGACACTTTTATTTTGTTCATTTAAACTATATTTTATAGAGCTTACATGAGCACTATAAGATGATACCTGACTTTAATAAACACCAAAAAAGTCTGTAAATGTTTTCACTATTTAACTAACTGAGAGTGCAAATACCAATTAATATATAACTTAGCTACAATAAAACTTTATTCAACAGTAAAACATCAGAGTTAGAAATGAAACAAGAAGCCCAGTATATCATTCGCACCAGCATAACTCAGTAGCAAGTAGTGAATCCAACAAAAAATTGGGCTCCATTTTTCATTCCTTGGTGTTTTGTACAGCTTGTCCATTAAATAATTTAGAAGAATAAATCAGCACATATTCTTAAAATCTGATACATACATGAAATAAAGACTACGAAAATAATATGTATATATATAAAACATAATTTTCATACAATAATTCTAGTGTCATAACATTCAGGAAAGAAATATGAGAAAATTGTTTATTTTTTCACACCTCTTCAAAATCTTCTGTTGTTGAAATCCTTGATTTTGATTAGAACTAATTATCTAGCTACCCAATCTCTATAACTCTTATTGTGATACTTTCATTATTACCACTAAAATGGTAATTCAGAAAATATATTGAAAGCACTCAGTTTTTATCTACTACTGCTATGTTACTTATTACCATTAATATGATAATTATGACACTTTTACTGTCAATACTGACACTGTTAATATTAAAATATAACAGAAGCATTTGGTTTTACCTCCTGTTGCTATGATACTTTTATTATTACCACTAACATGATAATTTGTAGTGTATGTCTAAAGCATTCAGTTATATTTATTATTGCTGTAATACTTACACTGTTGCCATTAGTAGGGTAGCTAGTTAGATATGCCCAGTGTATTCAGTAATATATAATGTTGCTACGATACTTCCATTGTTGCCACTAACATGACAATTTGTAAGGTATGCCTGAAGCATTCAGTTATATCTATTGTTTCTCTTTTTATTTTTAAAATAAATACATTAGATATAATACAGTGAATTCATGTTTTTGAGAAAATTTCAGGTTAGAAGTCATAATAAAAATTATGAGCTACAAAAAATAAGAGAAAAACTATTTATAACCAATGAATACTAGAACTTTCTAGGTAAAAAAAAAATTAAAATTGCTTAATTATATAATTAAGAAAAAAAATCTTTCATGAATCATAGTAGAGGTTGTTATATGTAATGTCTATGTATGTCTCTACATACATGTAGATATAGCTTAATATATGTGAAGCAATATAGAATCCCTAATTTGTTTTACATTCCACTTAACTACTTAATAAGTTCAGATGTTTTCTTTATAATTTTCCCTTGCCTGTTCAATTTCAACCACTAATAACTTTTACCTTATTGTGGCACAAGATAACGATACAAGTATTAATGTACATTTTGTGTATTATGCTATTGTTTTTAGGTCTGATCTTTATTTTTCACTAATTCCTCATAATATTTTATATTTGTATTTTCCAGTTTCTTTCTTCCCCTGTAATGTCTCTTAATTCATAGACTATTGTAATACATGTCTTAATATCACCTAGGTAAATTTTATGATTACTTGATCTTTTCTATAACATTTGAACTGTGGGCAGACAACAGAATATATTAAAATGTTCAGAAAGGTAGAAGCCAATCACTTGGATCAAAAGTTTTCTTCTGAATTTTTTGGTTATAATTTTTATAATACTCCTTTTAACCCTTTCATTACAGATTGGGTGGATTGGATTGAATTTTGCATAAAGCTACACAAGGACTATCTGCACAAGCCATCCCTAATTTAGCAGTGTAAGACTAGAGGGAAGCAGCCAGTCATAATACTCCTTTTAACCCTTTCATTACAGATTGGGTGGATTGGATTGAATTTTGCATAAAGCTACACAAGGACTATCTGCACAAGCCATCCCTAATTTAGCAGTGTAAGACTAGAGGGAAGCAGCTAGTCATCACCACCCACTGCCAACTCTTGGACTACTCTTTTACCAATGAATAGGGGGACTGACCATAACATTATAATGCCTTCGTAGCAGAAAGGGTGAGCATGTTTGGTGGATGGGGAATCGAGCCCGCATCCCTCAGATTACGAGTCAAGTGCCTTAACCATCTAGCTAAGCTGGGCCGGGTGGAACCCACCCAACTCATGACGACAAAGGTATCCATGAGAGCAATCATACTAAGATTTTGTATAATGCATGTATATCTTTACGACATTTTGCTGATTACTGGTAAGTATTACAAGGATTTCATACACAAAATATCAGGTTTTTAAATTAAGTATTAATATATTTTAATTAAAAATTTTCTTGCAATTTTTTCTTTCGAAATGTTGCAGTTATTTAAATTTTAAAATTTGTGAAGTCTGTTTAACCTCCAGATAACTATAAATTTTTTAAGAAAAAATATATTTTATCTGCTATTTTCACTCTCAAATCAGTATCTCTGTACATGCTCCAACAGATCTGACCAATCTAGTAACCACCATAAAAATATAAGTAAAAATAAACAATGTTTTCATTTTTTGCTATCAAATCAAAATTTCTGTATATGCTCCAACAGATCTAACCAATCTCGTAACCTACATAAAAAAATTAATAAAGTAAATACAGACAATGCTTTCTTTTGAGAATGACCACAAATTATAGCTCAAAAAGGCAAATGTTTAATCTAAATAATTTAAATGCCATAACATTATACATTTAAATATATTTATTATTTTTATTATATTGATGTTTTAGTCTTTTGCCGGCTAAGATTGGAGTTCCAATGATGTGGCACACATGTACTCATGTTACAGTATCCATGGGTAAAAAACTGCCCCTTAGAGTCTTTACAAAGTGGCCCATCTTGGCTGTGTTTCAGTGGACTAGTATATTGTAATAGTTATATTTCAGTTATAATATGTTATATATGTATATACATGATTACTGTTTTTACAAATAAGATACTAAAGAACAGTAAATAAAGAAGTAAAACAAACATTTTTTCTAATTACAACCTTTGTATTTGGGTTGCTGCTGGTTATAGGTTGCTAAACCTTAAGAAATTTCACATGTGGAGGATGAGAAACAAAAAATATTTTTTAGAATTATATATATACATTTGGATAACCAAAAAATAATAAATTACTCTGTAGATACCATATAAATCCATAATAATTTATTAAGTTTAGTTACAAGCTGTATGTAGTTAAAGAAAATTAAATTTCAGAAAAATTTACAATAGAGATTGTTTTCAATCATAGCTTTTCACACAAGGTGAACTTAATGATATGCGAGAGATTTGGGCCTTCCACAGGATTCTTCAAAGATTTTGAGGTAAATGAAATAATAATTTGATCTAATATTTATTTTTCCACAATTATAAAAAAATTTTAGGTGATAGAAAAAAAAAAGAATATTATTTTCAAAATCTACACAACTGAATTATGGAATATCCATTATTAAAAACTTTTAAAGTTTAAACTCAAGGCCTGTGTAATTTCAAATATCCATCTGAAGAGTTAAACATTAGATATATAGTTGAAAATAAAGAAAAATATCTTTGGGATAAGAGAGACAAAAAAAACAACACAAGATTATTAACAATCCAGTTTCCTGCCAATGGTCTAGTCAATTTTTGATATTTCATAAAATGCTTCTTCAAGGGATGCAAATTAATACTATATAAATGTGTCCTTCATAATTTGTGGTGGTTTTTCTTTTCGTCTGTGTCTCCCATGACTGCATTGTGTTTGCCACGATATACAGTTCCAAGCTATGAACAATGGAAGATTTAGTTAAAGAATTATTTTAGTTTACAACCAAATGCAATTTCTTTGTTTCTTGGTCCTGCTTTCTTAATATGAGACACACATCAGATTAAAGTGCAAAGATGCACATCTCTCATAATCGAATTCACCTCAATTTCTTTTTCCATCATTATGCCATTTATTTAAGTTATCAAATCATGAATGCATTATAATATCTTTTAATTAACACCAGTGTATAACTGACAAAATAATGGTAAGCAACTGACCATTTTAAATGTTGGGGAAAGTCAAAGAAAACTTTTAATAATGAACTACAGATATGTATTATAAAATTATAATAAATCTAATTGCCATAAAGCATAATGTAAAAACAACTAATAAAAATACACGACTGTAAAAATATCCAAGCACAGATTTTTTAACAAAACCTTAATTATAAAAAGCATTATAAACCCTAATCTAAGATTTTATAAATATTTACCATCTATTTTGCCATTCAAATTATAGTGTATATATATATGTTTAGAGATGTACATGTAACTTGATGTACACTGCTGGCCAAAATCTTAAGGCCAATGTGAAAACTATGAAATTAGCCTAAATACTAGCTGGTCCAAAGTTTAAGGCCATACTGAAATGAAGTGTTAATCAGTAAACACGTAACGAAATTTAGTCATTTGTGTTCAAGCATTAGCATTGTCAACATCTCCAACTGACATCTTCTGTGTTACATTGGGTAAAAACATGGCAAAGGCTGAAAAGTTGACAGAGTTTGAACGTGGCAGAAATTTCGAGCTGCAAAAGCAAGGTTTTTCTCAACATGCCCTCACTGATGAGATTGAACATAGTAAAACTGCTGTTGCAAATTTCTTAAAAGACCCTGAGGGATATGGAATGAGAATTTCAAGTGGTCAGCCCAAGAAATTTTCGCTGGCGTTGAGCAGGAGGATTCAACAGGTTGTTCGGCAAGACATCAGCTGATCGTTGAACCAGATTAAGGACCTTACAGATGCAGAATGCAGCTCAAGAACAATAAGACGTCATCTACAAGATAAAAGCTTTTAAAACCGTAAAAGTCTTCAAAGGCACACCTCCTTCAACACCACAAAACAACTTGGTTAAACTTTGCTGAAAAGCACCAAACATGGGATGTAGAAAAGTGGAAGAAGATTTTGTTTTCTGATGAAAAAAAATTTAACCTGTATGGTCCAGATGGCTTCCAACGTTACTGGCACGATAAGAATATCCCACCAGAGACACTTTTTACACGACACAGTGGAGGAGGTTCCATCATGATCTGGGGTGCTTTCTCCTTCCTTGGAGCAATGGAGCTTCAGGTTATACAGAGGTGTCAAACAGCAGCTGGCTACATGGGCATGTTGGAGAGAGCATCCTTATTGACTGAAAGCCCTTGCTTGTGTGGAAATGACTACATCTTTCAGCAGGACAACACTGCAATCCAAAATGCCTGCAGGACAAAGGACTTTTTCATGGTGAACTGAACCCCATTGAAAATGTTTGGGTGTGGATGGCAAAAGAAGTCTATAGAAATGGACGTAAAATCCAAACAGTGCATAATCTTCATGAAGCCATCTTCACCACTTGGAATAACATTCCAGCCAGCCTTCTGCAAACGTTTATATCAACCATGCCAAAGCGAATGTTTACAGTTATTTGCAATGATGGCCGTGCAACTCACTACTGAGACCTCTTGTTTGGAATTTTCTATCCTATTTAAGACTTCTTTTTGGTATGATTTTAAACTTTTGACCAGCTAGTATTTAGGCTAATTTCATAATGTTCACATTTTCCCTATTAAATGCTAAAAACTGTTTTTTTTTCCTTTTCTTTTTTCATCTTTCGAAGCTCTACTCAAATAAGTGGTTGAGTCTAACAATGCAAAATGTATACGTTTGCTTTATGTTCATTGGCCTTAAGATTTTGGCCAGCAGTGTATCTTAAGAAAAGAAGTTACAAAAGTTTTTATCTTGATGTATTATTTTTATAAACAAAATTTTTTTTTTTTACATATGAGTGACTGTACAGTTTACAACTTTGAAAAAATAAAGTTACAACTAAATTGATAGCATACAATATATATAATTGCATCACCAAATTATATCACATATCTTTGAAATCAACAAAAAAAATTAAAAAGCTTACTTGATCCTGCAATTGTATTACAAGACCCAGTCCAGTACTTGAGTGAACTATATGGACAAAAAACAAAAATGTTTACCACAGTATTTATATTCATTGTTATTTTTTTCTTTTCTAATTTCTATTTTCCTTCCATTTAGCATATCAATAAGTTGCAAACACTATATTGATTGTTTAATAATGTAAAACAATCTACAAATTTGAAAAGAAAAAAATATTAAGTGCCTACTTTCAGATGTTCTAAAGCATAACACATTACAATTTATTTGTTATCTAAATGCAAAACATTCTTTAGATTTTAACCTTAACATTTCTTACTCCATTACATAATTACAATATTTACAACTGGATTATGAAATGATTTTCATTACAAATCTTATGAAATTCATTAATGGCCAATAGGTATAAATAATGCCAGTACACAATTATTAATCCTGGTAAAAATTGAATTACAATATTAAAATAAAGATCAATAATTATCTTCAATTATTTAATCATACTGTAAAACTGTTGTTTTTTATTCTACACACTAAAAAACCAAATAAAATTATGCAGTTATGTCAATAAAATCACCTGAGAAAAGCAAGTAGATTTTTCAATATTTATCATTTACAGTGTTCACTTGAACCAAACCCTCAATTTTCAGTAATAACTAACTTACTGAATTATAAAAAAAGAAAAAAAAGTGATATAAGCAGTGTTGTTTCAGAACAACCCAACTGCTTTACACCAAAAACTGTTAAAACCAGAACAACTGAGAATCCTTAACAGCCACAATACTTAAAATTCCTTTAGGCAAGATTAAAATAATTTAATCTATGAGACATTCCCTCCCTTGTGACCATTATCACATCCTGGATGACAGATCTACCAAGTTTAGTGCTTATTGGTCAAGAAATGGGGGAACAAAGAATGCACACATGAATTAGCATTATTTATCAAATAATTATACATAACAAAAATGGACAAAAATTTATTGCTGATCTACACAACCTAACCTGTCACAGTAAAATCAACTGATGCTAGCTAATGCTACTTTTGCATGCTTACATATTCTTGATCAAAATCAATTTTTATCTAATAATGTACTGTTTCAATAATGAGGGGTAAAAATCATTCTCGGGGTTTTACACCTCTGGAGGTCCTATGATCTACCTTCTGTGGGTAAAATTAAATCACAAAATTTTCATTGACATTAAGAATGTGATGTCACATAATTAAATACGAGTGTGCTGATTCTGTATCATTACAGCGATACTATTATATGGGCTGAAAAGTGTGAACAGTGAGAGGCATAGTTTTATATATTAAATATCTTTATGCACCAGCAATACCAAACATGGTATATTACTCATCAGGCTATATATCAGTCTACTCTCAAATTGAAATTCTTTTTTGTCAGTATTAGAATAAATTAACCTATGAGACCTTTGGAATAAGTCAAATAGATCACTCAAAAGCATTTGACCTCCTAAGTTCAAAACTGTAATCAAATGTCAAATTGGTCAAAAGATGATGGAGATATGAGCTAAAAGTTTGTACTTTTAAAAACAACCTCGGAGCCATTCTGTAAGCCACAAGACCATGGCTACAGAAATACCCTGACATGCAAGTCAGCAAGATTTTAATGTAAACATATTTTGAGTAAAATAATTTATTTAACCACCCTCAAGATGGAAAGTTATCACTAATCTCCTAATTATCTTTCCTTCTCAGAGTGAAAAAAAAACTTAACCAAACAAAAGGCAAATAAATATGAAAATGTAGAAACATGTACCAAATGTTTGCTTAAGATTAAGAGTGTATGGAGAAATACCAATCAAAAACTTATCAAATGTATATTGATATTTGTTAACTGTGAGATTGTTTTATTTTATGCTAATATTTAAATGTCAGGTTTATGTTTTGACATAGACACATTCTATTCACAAAAACAATGGTTTAGTTCATATGTTCATGGACCAGGGATGGGGGATTTAGGTGTCCTTTTAACCTAATGTTCAAGTTATGTCCTGTTTCACCTACATAAAAGGCTATGCAACTGTTATACTTTATTTTGTAAATATTTATTGGTTAGGTGGGTTTGTTATAAAATTTGCTTAACATGTTTAATTTTTGTTTCAGGGCCAAAAACGAATCAAGTTATTATTTTAAAGCTATATTTATCTTCTTCAAATTTCTGATAGAAATATGATAATATTTTCACTATATATATAGGACAATGTGAATCATTACCTTTCCTTTATTGTTGTTTTTTGTTTATTAAATTCAATGTATTCTTTACATTTTTTTGAATTTGTTAATAGTTTGTAACACAAGCTTACTAAATAGTGTATAGTTTTACCTTAAAGAAAATTAATAATTTTAGTTTTTCTATAATATTTTGTGTAATATTTCCGATATTTTATGATACGACTGTTTTTCGAAAAAAATTACAAATACTTCCTATCCTTTTAGAATTTTTTGTATGTGTGAATCAAAATTTCCATGTTATATATTCTAAACAGTTTCAACTTGATTAACATTCATCAACACATTTATTTGAGCAATTACAGTAGTCTGCACTTCTAGCTCTAAATCATAAAATATACATGTCAAAAACTGACAACAATTTATCAGTGATCTACACAACCTAACCTGTCACAACAGCATCAAGTCAGACTAGCTAATGCTACTTTTGCATACTTACATATTCTTGACCAAAATCAATTTATATCTAATAAACACTTTTTTTAATAAATTACAAGTTATTTTACTTATGTACACTGCTTTAATGCAAATTTAACAGTAGCATTCAAGAAATAAGGATTTGAGTCACCAGAATATTTTGTCATAATCTACATGCTTTCTAACCCTAGTAAGTCTCCCTTAGTAATACATAGGTTCAATTTGTCTTGATAAAAACCCTATAACCCTAGCACTTTCAAAATGTGGACCTTTCTTTTTCAGGGGAAACCTGATGTCTAATCATAAAAGAAAATGCCTACAGTTTTCAAAATGTAATTTAACAGAAAGTCATTTTCACATAGGAAATGAACATCAAATGAAACTATAACAAAATTCCTTAATCTGTGGTTAGGTTCTAAGTCTCTTCTAAATTTCAACTACCGTTGTTCTACCGTGTATAAGCTAGGTCTTGTCATTTTATCACAAAATCAAAATTTCTTCTCACTGCAACTATTTTCAAAGCTGTTCTTTAATAATTGTTCCTACTTGCTTACAACTTCACAACATGTAACCTGAAGAAAGGCCTATAATAAATCTTTACACAGAAAAGAAAAAAAAAATCACTCATGAAGCAAACTTAGTTAATTGTATTCTCAAGAAGTGATGATTACTAGCAAATAAAAAACTATGTATTGGGACAAACAGAAAAAAGCACAGTTAAGTTAGTAATTAACCTCATCACATGCTGTGAGGTAATACAAGGATAAACAAAAGTATCCTAACAAAATCAGAGAAAGTTAAAAAAAACATAAACAGAAGTTTTTGTTTTTTGTCAGGGAGTGAGTTCAAATATCTAGTGATGCACCTAGTGTTGAAACTATGCATTATGAATAACACTTTCAATATGTAAATGAATAGGTTATTGTTGTTCTCGTTTAAATAGGAATTTTTTTATTCTCGAGTGACCACTGTTGCTTTCATCTTCTTCCTCTACACAAATTTAAGGGAAGTGATTGTTCCCCAATTTCCTGTACCACTGTTTACATGAGAAACAAATTTCTGAGAATGGTATTCATAAAATTCATTCTCAGCAAATATAAGACTGTTTTAAAATGAATAGAAAATTCCTGAAGAAATCTAACAGTGTTGTTTCAAAGCAAGGCTTCTTGAAACTGTGCATAAAAGAATGAGTTTTTTTTGTTCATTTTATTCTGCAAATTACTCTAAATAAATGTTACAAGATAAAAAATATTAATTCCAAAATATTTTTGGGAAACTTTTAAAGCAAATTTATGAAATATTATTGTTACATTAAAATTCAATATGCAGGAGTTCACTTCACACCTGAAAGAATCTCAACAGCTAAGTTAAAATCTGAGTATAAACATGAAAAGCAATGGTCAGTCATAACAGAGAAAGAAAAATCTGGTGATGAATAAATAAAACTAACACAAATGACAAGAAAACTATTCAGCTAAAAAACATAATTAATAAAAGCCACAGAAATGTACTTAGTAGTTGCTTTAATAATTCAATGTTTTAACTGAAGAACAAGGATTATCAGTTCTATATAACACAGTATGAAATTTTTCATGTGACTGAAACAAAAATATATTCAAATATTCAACAGAAAAAAAACTCACCGTGACCCATTCCATTTCTCTATCACACCAAATTTGTTCAAATCACCCTTTCCAGTAAAAACTGTAAACTCTCCATCATTAGTATTATTTTTCTGAAAAATAAAAATAAAAATCAGCAAATACTGTAGGAGTAACTATTAACTAATGATCACTCTCAATGTTAATAAAAAACCTAGCTTACTCTTTTGACAGCTCTCATTATGTAGTCAATCTTATTATTATTACATAACCTACTTTTTAGCCACAGTCCTTTATAGACTAATATATTCTGAGATATGTTAAATTAACAAAATTCCTATATAATGATGAACCTTACAAAATATTGTCTAATGATATAATGTGTAGAAATGTATAGATTTTTGTGTTACTAATTTTTAAAATATCTATTACAATTTTTCCAAGAAATAGACAAGTCTCACTTATTACATTTTCTTTGTGAACTTTAGCTTACCTTGTTCCAGTGATTAAGTTAAATAAAAGTTTCAGTTTATTAAGAAGATATTATTATTTAGTTAAAAAAGACAACAAAGTAGTGAACTACTATGTTTTACATAAAATCTTACATTTACCATATTAAAACCAGATTATTTTAAACAAATTTGTTTAATACCTAGCTTCAAGGAGCCTTAAAATTTGTTGATTTAGTGCTTTTTTACAACACAATTGACTAATGCTAATAGTCAATTCAAAGTAAATATGTGTCGAAAAGAGAAAAATATATTTAAGATATTTTGTAGAACTGTTAATTTAAATACCTGTTTTTTTCTTAGGTGTTTAAACATTGTATAATTTCAATACAAAAATGTATTTGTTACAACTCAGTGAATATCTTAAATATTTATCTTTACTTTTCAAGTTACCCTTTCATACCATTATCAAGTATCACTACCAAATTAAACTAATATAAATTTTTTACAGTTCAAAAGTATACATCCAAGAACTTGCCCCATAAAACCATCCAAAATGTCCATGAGTTTTGGGTACTTCTGAATGGATCAATGGAGCAATCACTGTTAAAAAATCAGGGTAACCTTCATAGACTAGCTGCCGAACAGTCCTCTGTATGAAGATCTCTTCTTTCATCAAAGATAAGAGAATGGATGCAGCTACTTTTTCCAAAGGAATGGCATTACGTAGCCATGCTGCTACTGTCTGGATTTCCAGGTGAGGTAAAGAAATGTATGGTATTAAAAACTAGTTTAAAAGACATGAATGTAACTTACTTTACATTCGCTTATCAGTTAACCAAACTAATGTTATTATCCTGCAGGAAATATTAGAAGGTAACTTAATACAAAAATAGTTTAGAGATGAAAAAAATTAAAATATGAATTGAACTCTCTCAAATGGCATCCACATTTTATTTCACACCATGAAATCACTTTGATTAGATTTTTTAAAAAAATAACTGTTGATTTTATGGTTTTGACTCATTCATAATGACTTTTATCAATTAAAAGATCAGTTTTCAAACATTAACATATCTGAGTTAAAGCACAAATAAAACTTAAAAGCTACCAAATCTTTTAATCAGTCAGTAGTACCAATTACAAGTAATCAAGACCAATTATTATACAAAATACTACTCATATTGTAATGGCTTCAAAACTCACAGCAATTACAAATAAACTATTTAAGCATAAATCATCACAAAAGAAAATCTCAAAAATAATTTGCTGAATCAAGCATGGTTGGAAACCAAAGACTTGTACATGTACACTTACAACCATAGGAAAGTTGACTGTTGTAATGAGGTCATCCTCACCTCCCACAGATAGTTCAGGTCTAAAGACATATTTTTTTCTTTCCCTGTAGGTTACTGTGTCATTATTGTGCCATGTGATATTTTCTTTGATCCACCAAGTTCTATATAAAAGAACAAGGTATATCACTTGTAGACCACTAATGCAAGATTTTCATAATCTTTAATAGTAAATGGGTGATACTACTAAAATAAACAGCTAACCCTTTTGGTTCAAGATGGAACTTGGGCTAAATGCCCAACATCATATACAGATTTGGGTATAATCCCTCTCAGTGGGTCCAAGGGCATGATCACCCAAAAACGTTTAGAACTTAAATATTTCTGGTCTATTTTTAGACAACAATATGAACAAAAATTACAGCACAAAAAACTCAGGATTTTACATTTTATAGTCATGTTTTAGTTGTTTGCTTTAAAATGTTTTAAGATTTTGTTTAGTCTTTCAAATTACATTTTTACCCCAACTTACAAAAAGTTGTTAAATAAAGTGTGTGATACATAAAAAAGTTATGTT
The DNA here is from genome assembly GCF_004210375.1 of Tachypleus tridentatus. NCBI lineage: Eukaryota > Metazoa > Arthropoda > Merostomata > Xiphosura > Limulidae > Tachypleus > Tachypleus tridentatus. Next base: position 162,909,517 of record NC_134834.1, read on the forward strand.
TATCAAAAGTTTGCAATGCTAAAAATTCTTAGACATTAGAGTAAATTATAAAGAGTATTTTAATATCACAAGTTCCTTATATTTCAATAGGAATACATGAGGATGAGTATAATATAATAATTTTGAATATGCAAATTAATAAGCCACATAATACCACAATCAATGCAAAGCTGTGGTGAAACTGCACATATCAGAACTACATTTAGGCTTTTTTTCCCATTTCTTAGATAGAACAATGTCAATGAAAATTGACCAATTTAGGGAAGTGCTTGTTACAGCCTCATTTTGAAACAAGGTGTTTGTAGATTCAGGCATAAAGATATATTCAGACTAAGGATTTGTAATTTCCAAAAAATGGACATCTTTTGTACCAGATAGCATTGAAAACAAAGGAATATGGATTGATTTGAGAGACAAGAACCATTCACAAAGAGACCTGTAACAAGCAACGTCCCCACTATAGTAAATAACATGTCGTTTCTTATAACAGGTAATAACTGAGAATCCAAAAACACAAAGACCTATGATAAAAGTCATCTATCACATGCTCTAGGTAACAACATGCAACACGATCAAGAAGATTTCAGTCTTAATAAACTAACCAAGTCACCATATCTGTTCAACTGTCACATACTTGGATAAGGATTGAAGTCTAGGGGCAAGACTCCAAAACTGTGTTAATACAATGTAATCAATCTCTGCATGAACCAGCTCTTCAGAACAACCTTGACTATCATATGTTTAACAACTTACTACATCTAACACATCTCGTAATACATTCTTTAAATAAATAAATATAGTTAGTTAAGTATATAAGATTTTTAATACAAACTCAACAAAAATATAACTGTAGTCAAAGTCAACATAGAATAAGGTCAGTTTTGATGTATGTTATGAGAAGAATACTGTCTGTTCATTGTGGTAATAGCTACCATATGTAATCGTGATTTGTTACTGGTCACTTATTCCAAATTTTTTCATTCCTTCTTCCTATTAAGACAAGGAAAAATGCAGAGTGGCCACGTCAGATAAAGAATGTTCAAAACTAGTTGGATCATATTCTTTTTAATAACTATGTGAACAATAAAGAACTTTACACACAAAGTAAGTTACTTTCACATCAATGGGAAATGTTCTTCAACACAGCAGAACAGCTTTCATGTTTAATGTAAATTTTAAGCTGAAAATACATAAAAAATGTTATCTCAAATATAAATTGACAAAGTATTTTGGAAAATTAATGTTTCATGCAACAAACTAATATAACATTCTCTGTCATCTAAGAAATTTAAGATTTGTTTTCACATCTGAAAATTACAGATTAGTTTTTTTTTTTAAATATTACAATTTCTTCATCTCAAATTTATACCCCAAAGAAAAAATTAAATGTATTAGAGACATAATTCAAAACTTACAGGTTTATCACTATTCTATATAAGAAAACTACATGTCATATAAGTAAGCAATTTATTAACACTGCTAGATGAAAACAAAATGATTGTATAATTCTACACACATTTAGATCTGTTATGTATAAAATCACATATTTCAATTGACATTAATAGTACACTGTAACTCTAAACAATGACTTGTTCTCCACACTAAAAACATTTGTAAGATGCTCTTATCATGTAAAAAATCAGACTCATTTGTAAAACATATTTTGTGACAGCAAAAAAAGTTAAATAGTAATGTCATTAACATGCAACTTACTGTCTGATCTGAGAACTGCTATATTTCTTAATGCTAAAGTTTCAATAAGAATAAAACAAGAACAAAACTTGTCAGAAATATACAAGAATATTACCAACTAATAACATAAAATGTCTTAATCTGCTAACAAAAGTAAGCAATATTCTGATGTTAGTACTAATTAATTTCAAAACAATTCTTGCTATGAAACTTAACACACAGAAGTCATTATTCTCAAGTAAAAACATCATAGTTTCAATAGAATAGGTAGTAACTACAAGTGTTGTTTCAAGTAAACAGTGTTAGATCAAATATGTTTGGAGTATCTGAATTGAGAGAGAAGAAAGTAATACAAGAATATCAGCAAGAATGAGAAATGTACTAATTCACCATTCCAAATAAAAAAAATGCTTTTTTTAATCAACTTCTTATGAGATAAATTGATACAAAAAAGCCAAGAGAAACATTAGTTCATTTAATCCTTTAACAATGGATCATGGATTAAGGCATTACAGGATACATCCTGAAATGAGACATTGCTGTTTCATGCTTTCTTTTGGGGTCGTGACCTGAAGAATGTTACATAGCTAAGCATCAGGTGCAGAAGAAAGAGGCCACTGAAAATTAAAACACCAGGTATTCCCAGAAATACTAGTACATTTATATTACATCAACTAGTCTTTGTATTTTTAATATTTTTAAATTAGGTCACAAAGGTGACAGAAATTGTTAAAACTAGAATAACATAATTTAAGGTTTTTTAGTGACAACACAACAAACCCACCCAAACATGAAATTTAATAGAGGTATAATATCAGTAATTAAAACAAATGAAAACAAGAACTAAAAATACTATAAGCAAAACCACTAAATTTATTTTCTTGTACTTAACTTCAATGTAATATTAATTACCTGTAAGTGTATGGACCAATTTCCTCAAGTCTCGGTTTGCTAGCTTTCTGGAGAAATTCCTCTGGATTGGTCACATTAAACAAATATACCTTCTGATAAAGTGGGATAGGCATATCCTTCCATACTTTATATGACATTGACCCATTAGCCAGGGGAAACTTCTGGAAAGAGCAGAAAAAAACTTTGAACCACTCTTTTTCATAAGTAAACATTACCATAGACAATAATTAATTTCAACATGTGCAAATAATTTGAACTATATTTGTATCTTTTAATTATAGCAAAGTTACTAAGAATATCTGTTTACGTCCCTAATTTTGAAAAACTGACCAGAAAAAAGGTAGCCAGTTAAAAGTACGCTTACATCCTTGTTAAAGAATTGGTTGTCACTTCTATAATACATCCACAGCTCAAAGAATGAAATATTTTTGTGAGATTGCATACATTCAAACCTAGTTAACCAACACCTAAATCAAGAGCTCTACCAAAAAGGCAACCCTACACTTCCGCTAGCCATTAGCCACATCACCATTGGCAAAAAGAAACAGCCTGTGGTTAAAAAATCTAGTGTTGGTTTTGCCACAGTGGCAAAAGATAATAATGTTTTGGTCTTGGATGGTTTTCCTTTATTTATTCTGCTCAAGTTTCGGTCTTAACAGCTTCGTGGTTTTTATTGCCATCCACACCATCAATGATGACAAATGACCAGAGGTGCCCCCCAGCGAGTTGAAGAAACAAGAAACGTCTTTAAAAACTACCACTGACTGTAATCTATATTTTCTTTATATATGTATTTTTATGATTTCAGGGATATGACAACTAAGAAATTAAATTTGAAAAATAATTATTACTCAGCTCTGCTAATGATTTATTTTATTTTCATTTCTTATGCTATATGTTTGATTCTGCCTATGGTACACAAACAGTAATCACAGAAAACCTGACTTTCATCAAACCAACATATGGTCTGTATCAAAGTGGAAATCCCAAGTTTCGTTTGACTTGTTTGAATTGAGATCATGACAACTTCTAGATCAGATAAAAAGATGTCTAAACAGTTAGATATATAAAGTTTTTTTCAAAAGAAGGTCGAAGCAACAACATCAACTGAAAAGAAAAGACAGCTCTGAAGAAACTGATGCTTGCAGCAGTGATCAGACTGTTGGTGTGAAAAAATATATACCCGCAATTTTCACAGAGTTGTTAAAGAAACTTGGTTTTCACAGTTTCCTTGGTTGAAACATGTTTCCCAACAAAATACTTTTCATTGCAAATTATGCAGGGACAACAAGAAGACAAATATTTATGCTACCACTGGGAAAACTGCTACTAAGCGTAAAAAAGACTTGGTGAAGCACGCACGGTCAGAAGAACATTGCAGTGCAGTAGCATCCCAAGTTTTGAAGAAGGACATGTCAACTCCTGCTGTGAATGTGTATGTGGGGTGTAAAGGTGGCATTCAGGCACAGACGGCCACTTTACTTGTACAAGCAAAGGAAGCCATCCCAACTGTGAAGTTTCATTCCCTCCTTTCACTACAAGTATTCAATGTAAGAATATTCTTCATTCTAGTATTAATAAGATACTTTCTGTTTTCTACAGTATTTTCTTTAAAAAAAATGACAATTTTCTAAAAGTTAAACATTTTGAAAATATCTATCAAAAAATTAAGTTGCTAGCCAACTCTTCCAAATATCTTTGTTTATTACTTTAATTGGTGATCTTATTTCAAAATACAAGTTCTTATATATTTTTGAACATGGAGTAACCTCTCTCAAGAAACTACAGACTCAGTCACAAAATGGAACAGAAAGCTTCATATACACCCACAGCCAGTCTCTAGATGATATGTACAGTGCCCTAAATCATGTAGTTCAGGATGAAATGCAGGCAAACTTTTGGGCATTGCCTTTCCCATTTTTGCTCTTGAAGCAGATGAAGCAACTGATGCAAGAAACACCTCTATACTGATAATTTATATCAGGCATCTTTCATCATTAGGTGAGGTTACAAGTTGATTCCTTGCTGTGAGTGAGCTGACCAACACTGGGGCTGATTCTATCTACAACATAATGCACTCAGTCATGGCAGATAGAGGATTGTTTGATGTTGACTTGGTTGGACTTGCAACTGATGATGCAAATGTCATGGTGGGAATAAAAACAGGTGTTGCTATAAAATTCAAATAGGAATGCTCCTGGATAATAACAAGTTATTGTTTGGCACAGAGATTACAGTTGGCAGCTGAAAAGGCAGCAAACCAGGTGCCATACCTGGTGAAGTACATTTCAGTTTTGGACCAGTTTGCAAAAAGCCTAAAATATTCTTCCAAGTTGTGTTGGGTTCTGGAAGAGAGCAAAGCATTGCATGAAGAGAAAAGCAACAAAATCAAGCAAGTGTTCTTCACACAATGGCTCTCTTTTAATGATTCCATCCAAGCACTAATCAACTGTATTGCATCTGTGATAAGCTGCCTGCTGGTCGTAGCAATGGAACGTGGCACTCCAGGCCGAGCCTTGCTACATGGTCTAGTTGTCATGTTACAGCTTTGTCATGATGACACATTTTTTGGCTGATGCTGTTGGCATTCTTGAACTTTTGTCAAGATCTCTACAAAAAGCTGACTTATATTATCATCAGGCTAAAGTAATTATTGATGGGTCAATTCTGTCAATTCAGTTGCTGGTACACATCCTTGGTCCTTAAACACAGACTGCACTGAAGGAATTCCCACAAGCTCCTGATGCCAGTGATTACAGTTCTTACAGAGGCCATGACATCAAAGATATTGATAAACAACGTGTAAAGTACAGATCAGCTGCTGAGTCATTTGTTCAAGAGGTGGTCATAAGACTACAAGTAGCATTCCCAGACACTAGCATCATGTCATTTTTTCAATACTTAGCCCATGTCACAGCAGAGCAGAGTCTGATAGGATGATCTGAAGAAACTCATCCAGCACTTCTTTTGTCAATGAGGATGAGGCACTGATTAAACGGCTGCTACTGAGGAACATAATGGAACAGGATGCTCACAAAAACAGAAACATGAAGAGCTTCTACAAGGAATACATCCATCAGATCCATCACACTTTTCCAAATATGTCTCAGCTTGCAGAAATTGGGTTAATAATTCCAGTTAATCTGTTGACTGTGAGCAGGTACAACAGCATCAAAACAGATGCCAGGAGCAGTCTGTCTGTGGCCAAAACAGAAATGTTACTGAACTTATCCATGGAGTCCAAAACTTTTAACTTTGACTCCACATTCAGATACTGGGTCACTCACAAAGACAGATGTGGGTACCATTCCCTGTTGAAGAAATGTGCTTCGGAACCTCAGGTGTCAACTTCTACCACATCTTCTGTTGAGAATGATTTGGCTGAAAAGCTGCCATTGGATTTATCTACTTACTAGTCATGCTACCGTATTCTAGTTTAAAGTCATTTTTTTTTTGTTTCTGTGTTATTTTGAGAAATGTATTTCTTTATTTTCCTCTTTATCATGTTTATTTTGTTAGTTTGTTTTTTGGTGGGGAAGATTGCTGGGGAATAAAAATAGTACAAAACTTAATATCTTGTAGATTTTCACATAATTACAACTATTTTTTACTGGATGGAATTGATGTATATTAAAAGTCATGCACCACACAGTTTTTGGCAACCTAAAATTGTGGTTAAACAACTGTCACTGTGGCTAAAAGAAAATTACTTTGTTTAGCCACAGTGGCTAAGAGTTATTTTTCCAGTGGAAGCCCAGCAACCAATGCTGTAGTAGTTGTGGTTTGGCATTTTATGGAGCAAAGCAACTAGGCTATCTGTGTCAAACAACTGGTAAAAAATAAAATAACAGTGAAGGTATTGTAAAGTGTAAAGGAAAATTATGTTAAAACAAAAGCAGTGGCTCAATGTTGGATAAACACTTAAATAGAATTAACAAAGACAATGGTCCTTAAAAATTAAAAACTTTTGTAAGGTGGACAGTGTCACCATCACCAATGACATTGTCCAACTTCAGGGGTTAAAGCATATCTAAAATGGTGTCATCACTCAAGTTTGTAATGACGGTGTGACAATAAACTGGGTTGGGTGGCATCGACCACAGCTAGTCTCTCTCAAAGTTATAGGAAAATGATCACTGCCTTGTGGATTATTATCAACCCTCCATGAAAAATGGGAGAATAATGAAGGGGAGCAAATTGAGAGATCAATAGCAGTAAAGGACTGACTAGGTGCATGAAAATAAGTAGAAGAACCAGTATTGAAAAGAGAAAGGTTGTGATCAGAGAGCATATGCTCTACAGAGCAACCCCTCCTAACAATAATAGCACTTCCCAAAGGGGATGGTGTCCATTAAAGTTCCCCAGGATTAAAAAGGGAGATGGCAATTGTTCAATGAAAGCATCAAAGTCTGATTGATCATGTGTCTCTACAGGTGACTGGTAGAGAGAACAAACTGATGGTATGACCAAAGGAAACACAGATGGCTACGGCCTCCAAGGATGTGTCAAGTGGCAAAGACAGGGTGGGCACATGCTGATCAACCAATAGTGTCACCCCTCCATGCACTCGTCCATCACACAACCTGTCATTTCTGTACAAAAAAACTGCCAAATGGTGATTGTATTGGCAGGTTTCAAAATGTTTCCTGTAAGGAAAGTCATACAGGATGGTTAGAAACAATCAGTGTTTTGATGTCATCCAGATTAGAATGTAAACCTTGAAAGTTCCATTGTATCAGGGTGGCCATTTTCACTTATATGTAGGTGAATTGGGTGGAGAACCCTTCTGTTTTTGACCACGTCTTTTTTCCTTACTGTCCTTATTCAAGGGAGATCTATCTACCTCCATGGATCCTGCCCTGGGTTGATTGGGCAGGTCTTAGCTGGTAGAAGGGGATTCAAGTGACTGAGAACGTGAATGAATGATTGTTTTGATCTTAGGGTGGGAGAAGAAAATGTATCCGAGGAAATGCCTGTACCTGAAACCAAAGGATATGGATCTTGGGGTTTGCTGGAATGTATGCAAGAGACAGAGATAGGTGTTGAAGTTGATTCATAAATTTTGTAACCATGGAGGTCAAAAGACTTTTCATTTGTTTGGAGAATGATTCTTTTGGAAGCACAAAGAGATCAGTCTGCATTCCCATTGTAGTTGTGGAATGAAGTGCAGCAGCATACATCCGAGATGAGGTGGTGGACAGCAATTTTCGAGCCTCAGGATAAGTTATGTTATGAATCATTTTCAAACGCTGCACTTCTTTTTCTTCCAACTATTTAAGGCAAGAACAAAAGTAGGTCAGGTGAGAGCCATTGCAACTGATGCAATGAGGGTCTGTTTCACACTCGTAGGCATCACGATCCTTGCTACTGCAACAAGCACATGTCAAGGAATCATGACATGACATGTTTCAGTTACCGAACTGCTGACACTGGAAATGTCAGAGAGGGTTTGGAATGTATAGACTTATCCTGCAATTAAGATAACCTGCCTTGATGGTGGCAGGTGGATGTGGTGATGTAAATGTCAGAATGAGGATATTGATCAACATCATTATTCCATCTTTGTGTGTGGAGATATGCCCAACTGCAGAAACTCTTTGAGTGGAGAAACCAGCAAGAATCTCTGACTCAGGGATGTTCTTCAAATCCCTCTCAACAATAATTTCTCATGATGAATTCAAAGTAGCATGAGGTGTAACCTCAATAGGTATATCCCCAATGGCCTTTGAATGCATGAGGAGTTTACTGTGTTGAGATGTGGATGTTTTTACCAATATGTCACCAGATTGAAGCTTCTTTACTGACTTTGGAAAGCCAGCAAGTCCCTCTAGTCCTTTCTGAATGAAAAAGGAAGACATTTGCCCTAAAGGTTTGTCTGAAAGTGAATGCAATATAAGAAAATGAGGTACAACAGGTGGTGCAGATGATGAGGACTGCTGATCAGAATGTGGTTGTTTACCTATCAACTGTTTTTTCACTATTTTATTAAAATTTTTAATTGGAGTATCCATAATAAAGAAAAGGGAATGTTGGTGACCACTGACCCCACCCACCATGGAGCACTACAATGTCAAATAAGGACACTGCAGCAATGCCAGGGTTTTGTGAGTACTACACCCAAACACTGGCGTCAGATACAATGTCCACAACACCTGTTGAGAACATCCAACACTGGTACTTGACTGACCCTAGCCCAAGTGGACCAGCCAACTGCCCCAAGGGGAGCAACCCCAAGGCTTCCTGTCTACAGGAATTCAAGGCCAAAGTGGTATGTTAGGGTTAGACCCCTCAACCACTAGGATCCTTTCCTCCCCTTCATAGTTTGACATGCATGGCAAACATGTGGGTAGATGTTTAGATCCCAGAGGAGGTAAACTGAAAGAACAGAACCTTCCCTGGGCAGTCCCCTCACCACATACAGGAATCCACACTGAGGGGTACAAAGCCATAGTCCTTGAGATAAGCATGGAAATGATAGTACCAGAGTAGACTTAAATACAGTGTCAGTGAGCTTTCCTATAGGTTAATATCCTGAAAAACTGGATAGATATAAATTATAAAGAGAAATGAGCCAGTTGGTTTGGAATACTGAAGAGAATAGGATGAAAACTAATGTGAAGCAATTCTAGTGCCAGTAGAAAGCTAGGCAAGTCTGTGTAAATAGTACAGTTCCTGTACTGTATAGCTTCTACCTGATCCAAGGCAATAGAAATGGCATACAATTTGGTAATGGACACAGAAGCTGTAGAGAGGATCCTGTGTGCAACCACCGAATCACAACAAACCATGGCAGAGCCCATAGAGTCACCTGATTTCATACCATCCATATAAATGGGAATGGAAGGATGGTTCAAAAGATGTTCGGCAAATAGAAAGCAACACTTCCAATCAACAGTATCCACCTTCTTCAGATGACTCATTAAACGTCACATTTGGGGATGGTAATAAATCATGGTGGGATGGGCTGACCTGTAGCAACAGCAACTTCATCCAAGAACAGATATAATTCTGCCAACTATGTCTGGATACGAAGGCCAAAAGAAAAAATAACATACTATCTATTCTGAAAAAGCATTGCCCACTGGCAAAGAAAAACAACCCCAGCTGGAATGCTGCGATATGGATAAAAGTTTTGAAGTATACAATAAAGACAGTTGCAAATGGCAAAGTGTAGAGGAGGTTCATGAAACTCAATGTACAAACTATAAACTAGAGAAGTGTGAAAAGCCCCCATGCAGAGCTGAAGCTCCTGATGGTGAATGGGAACCAACATCTTCAAGGCCAAGGTTCTGGCACAGCCATAGACCAGAGTCCCATAGTACAGTTTCAGTTAAATGAGGGCACAATATATCTTGAGCATAGAACATCAATTTGTTCCCCAAGAGGGGGAAGGGAGGACATGGAAGATGTTCAGTGTCCTTCTACACTTGACAGATAGTTGTTTGATATGTGGAATATAAGCCTATGGTCAAATACAAGCCTCAAAAAACTTTGTCTCGAGACCACAGATAGCATAACTTCACCAAGAAGGAGTTCAGGATTAGGGTGAATACCCCACTGGTGGCAGAATTGCATGCAGACAGGTTTAGAGATAGAGAGAAGGTGAAATCACTTGTTGTGATTCACTTTACTAAACAACTGAGAGCAGTTTCTAGCTGCCTCTCAATAAACCTCATTCTCAATGGCTAACACAAGATGTGGAAATCACCAACAGAAAATCTGTTTGCAACTGTAGGAGGAAGTTGTCCAGTAATGGCTTTAATCTTTAAATGAAAAGTGCGACACTGAAAACACAGCACTAAGAGACTCCAAGTTCTTGTGGGAAAGAATGGAAAGGTGTCAAACCCACACAAACTTGAAATTGCCAGACCATTAAAAATCCTTTTGATAAAAATGGGCAAATGACAATGCAACCCACAAGTAGAGGTCTCACAAAACGCCATACCTCAATGTAGCATCACAAAAAAATGATAAAACACAAACAAACCCAGAAACAATACACTGTCACTTGAGAAAACCTTCCCTAATTGATGTTTCAAGATGAATCAGGTGGTCTGTGGTAGAGTGCTGTCACTGAAATCCATACTGGGTAGAAGAGAGATGGTGCAGCATCTCACAGTGAACATTATCACATCCAATTGATGTACTTCAGACCAATGAATAGCAAGCTTGAGTTCCACCAGTGTCAAGGGTGATTACAGTCATGGAGACAATCAGCCTGAGAGGAAAGAGGCAATCACTTTGGCCAAGTCTTGATGGCTAAGAAGGTGGGAGATGAAGAAATGGTAGATGCATAAGAAAATCTTTCACTGAGAGTACAAGTGATACTCTGGGTAACAGCAACTTCCTGACCATTGGACAGCAAGATTGAAAGGAGGATAGAATTATACTGCCCACTGACCTTCCAAATCTTGTCTCATATGACTTTGAAACTGGAGGTAGAAGAGATGCTAGTTGTGTACTTAAGCCAAGATTCCTTTTGGCTTTGACACCTGACCTGCTGAGCATGTGCAAAAGTCTGCTGAAAAGCAATGTAGTTTAAAAGTGAGGGATACCTACAAAAGGTATCCCAGGCCCATTTTTGAGCCTTCCGTGCCATGTGGTAGGCAGGATTCCACCACAGATGAAGATCCATGGAAAACATGTAGAGTTTTGGGAATATACTGAGCAGTTGCATGGACTACACAGCCAGTCACAGCTGTCATATAGTCATCTACTAATGGTTTGCAGAAAATAGTAGGATCAAGTTTCAAAAAGAGCAGTGAAAGAGAGCCAGTTGGCTTGATCCTGGTTCAACTACCATTGAGGTGCATGGGTTAGACGGCATCAACCACAGACAATCTCTTTCTAAATGACAGAAGAATTATTACTGCCCCATGGGGTACTGTAAACTCTCCAAGAAAAGTAACAGAAAAGTGAAGGAGGGCAGACAGAGTTCAGCAGCAGTAAAAGACTGACCAGGTGTAAGAAAAAAAGTATAATAACCAGTACTGAAGAGAGAAAGGTTGTGATCTAAGAACATACAAGCTATGGAATGGCTCTTCCCATCAATATCAGCACCAACACAGAGGGTATTATGTCCATTAAAATACCCCAGGATGAAAAAGGGAGATAGTAACTGTTCAATGAGGGCATCAAGGCCTGATTGATCACAGGTCTCTCCAGGAGACAGGTTGAGAGAACAAACAGTGATGGTACGACTGAAGGAAACATGGACAGCTACAGTCTCCAAGTGTGTATTGAGTGGCAAAGATAGAGCATGCACACATGCTAATCAACCAACAGTGCCACCCCTCCATGCACTCGTCTTTCACACACAAAAAAAAAACAACACCTTCACACTCTTTTGAACACTGCAAATCAAACAAACACAACATAACTGTAGAAAACACCCAGATATTAAGTAGGGAAACAAATATAAACAAACACAAAATCAAAGAAGCCATACTTATACAGCAACTAAAACCAACATAAACCTATACTAATTAATAACCTAACATCCACCTGCAATGCCCCCTACAATCTGGTGCCATTTATACTCTCGTCTTTAAGACATTTGTTTGTCAACGGTTACATTCAAGCTTTCTCTTTCTTAAGATGAAGATGACCTAGGAAGGTCGAAACATTGTTCTCTCCTTATCAATAAAAGTGTTAATACCCATATAAGATGTTCTGAGATACATCTTCACATAACCTGTAATTTATGTACAAATAAAACAGCCAAAAGGCAACTGCATCAACAGGTTTCAGAAAAGTTTTTTGTAAGGAGACATACACTGGATGATAAGAATAAACCAAATGCTTAATGTAATCTATATTCAAATGAAAAGTCTGACAATTCCATTGTATCGAATTGGTCATTTTTATTTACGTGGAGGAGAATGGGCCAGAGAGCCCTTCCATTTTCAACCATATTTTTTTCTTTATTGGATGCGAGTCTATCGACTTTCATGGATCCTGCCCCGAGTTGAATAGACAGACCTCTGTCTGTGGACAAAGATTCCAACAACTAAGGGCATGAACAAATAATCGTTTTGCATCTCAGGGCTGGAGAAGAAGATGAACTCCAACCTGAAGCCAAAGAAAGTGTACCTAGGCAGCCACTGGAAGAAGTGGCAGGGGCAGAGATGGGAGTAGAGGTAGATTCATAATCTCTTTTAGATACAGAGGGCAAAAGACTCCTTATATATTTGGCAAACAACTCTATTAGAGGCACAGAGATTTCTCTGTGCTCCCACTGTGGCAGTGGAACAGAGTGCACCAGCATATGTCCAAGATGGAGTGGTGGACAATGCCTTCCAAGCCCCTAGGTAGGAGATATCATTCACAGTCTTCAAGCATTACACCTCTTTCTCCTCCACTCACTTAAAGCAAGAATTAAAGTACGAGGTGTGTGAACCACTGTAGTTAACACAGTGTGGTTCCAATTCACACTTGTAGGTGTCATGGTCTTTGCCATCACAACGAGCACGTTAGCGAACCACGACATGATGACTGAAAACATCTGAGAGGGTTGGGAATGTATAGTTGTATCTTGCAATTTAGATAACCTGCCTTGACTGTGGCAGGAAGGCATGACAATATAAACGTCAAAGTCAGAACATTATAAGGCATCATAATTTCCTATTTGCAAGTGGAAGTTTGGCACACCACAGAAATGCCTTGGGTGGGAAAAACTAGTAAGGATCTCTGACTGAGGAATGTTCTTAAAGTCCCTCTTAACAATAACTCCTCTTGAGGAATTCAGGATAGCATGGGGAATAATCTTGATGGGTATGTTCCCAATGCTCTTCAAATTCAGAAGGAGTTTGGTATGTTGTGGTAAAGATGTTTCTACCAAGATGTCTCCTGTGTGCAGCTTCCTAATTTGGGGGAACCAGCAAGGCCCTCTAATTTCTTTTAGATGAGAAGGAGGACATCTGCCCTAAAAATTTCTCAAAAAATGAATGCAGAATGAAAAATTGAGATGATAAGTTCAACTTTGATGGTGACTGTATAACTGATTCATCCATAGATGGTCATTTTCTAATAAAATTTTTCTTTTTCTTCATGAATGGGGGTATCCATAATAAAATAAGAACATTTCAGTGCCCACTATTCCCATCTATCCTGGAGCCCTATGATGGGACACAATTCAATGCCAAACAAGAACAATGCAACAAAACACCAGGGTTTCACGAGCACTATACCCAATCACCAGCATCAGACACAATGTCCACAACATGTGGAGAACATCCAACACTGGTACTTGGTTGACCCTAGCTCAAGTGGGCCAGCCAACTGACCCTAGAGGGGCCACCACAAAACTACCCATCTACAGGGTATCAAGGCTAAAGTGGTGTTTCCGAGTCAAACCCCTCAATCACCAGGGTTCTACCCTCCCCTTCATGGGTCAATACACAGGGTAAACACATGGATGCATGTTCAGATCCCAGAAGAAGTAAACTGAAATTACAGAACTGTCTCTAAGAGTTCCCATCACCATGTACAGAAATTCACCTCGAGGGGGCAAACCACGCACCCAAATTAAATGAGAATTTAATGAATGTGAAAAAAGTAGCAGTTTTACACTCACTAAATAGTTATTTCAAACAATACAAATACTGTAAGGACATTAGAACATAAATACTTTTTTTTCAAATATACACAAAATTAAGAAACATGCTGTATACTCTTGATTAAAAACTTTTTGAAACATATCAAACATTTACAAACACACAAAAAGATTCCTTAAAAATAAAAAAAAAATGGAAATAATTGTACACCTTACATTAAATTAAGCATAACAAAACAAAAAGATGCAAAGAAAAATTGAAAACTATTTTAGTATAGGGACTATTAATTTTCAAGCATTAATACATTTTTCATTTATATTACATTAATTTTTGTTAACTTTTTAAATATTGAATGCAAACCTAATTTTGAGAATTTTAAACTATTACACTTTTCATTATTTTTGTAGTGTGGTTTTAAAACCTGTCAACCAAATCTGTTTTTGATATCCTTTCAAGAACTACAGTGCTTTAATTTGAACACAAAGGCTACATTATTTTCTGACGAATTTGTATGGAAATCTTTCTTATGCACTTTGAAAATTTTTCATTACCAATAACCAGGTGTGAAAGTATACTACATAAAACTTATAGCTCCACCACTTTCATTACCCCAAACAAATTAACAAAAATATTATTAATTAAATGAAATGTACATAATTTGTAACAATGATTATAAATAACACTGAAAAACTGTGCAAATCTGTAATTCCAAAGAAATCTGTAGCTCACCTGTTGCATCATGTGACTGAATAACAATGGAAAGCAAAACAATAAAATCAGGCCTAGTATTAGCACAGCAAGCCCTACTCCCCCTGTAATCACTGCTGAAAATTTATAAAGAAATTAATTAAGCATTAGAATAACTGTATAAATAAAACAATAAATATATGTGTAATTTTATGTTGACTATAGACCAACTACACAGACAGATTTTATTATACACAGAATATTTCAGGAATTACACAACACTGAACATTTAATGTTTTACCTTTTCTATTTCTTTAGTAATAGCTTCATTGAAACACAAATTCAGTGTGTATAAAGAGAAGCAGCTTCAATCATTCAAATTACAATAAACTACCATTAAATACATAAAAAATTATTCAAAGGTTAATTATAACTCAATACCATTTATCAAACAGCAATATCATAAAACATATGCTTACATACATGACAAAAACACCCAAAAGAAAGTCCTGCCTTTAAGACTTACCTGTTTTTTTAACCCCTGTCCACATTGTTAGTACTTACACCTGAAGAATATGAAAATGTAGTCTTGACAGAAAGATTTTGTCTTCCAAGGACTGCAACAATAGGAAATTTACAACTACATCTGTGTATCCATCATTTCAATTATAATAACTTCTAATTTGTGTATGCATGCATAATTATTAAATTGCAGTTATTTGTGCCATTAACTAAAACAGTTTTCTAAGTACAAAGTCAATATCTAAGTTTGGCTTAATTGTAATTTTCTCCAGCACGTCACTTTAAATGTACCCATTACTTTAACAACACTTTTAAAAACCAGTATTCCGTACAGAATTAGTGTTGTGATTAGGCCTACTCTTCTTCAAGACAATAAAAATAACACGGCTTTACTTAGAGATGACTCATAACTAATATTCTTCATGTCTGTGTGTGCACACACACACACAACCGTGTAAGCATGCACGTACTTAGAGATTTCACAGTCTAAAAACTTGCTGTGGGCACTTATTAAATTAGTAGATGTTGCAGTACATGTATAGACTATTCTATGCTACCATCTCACACACAGAGAAGCATGTATATCAGCTAGTTAGTGAAAGTTAATTTCAAATGCAAGATTTAATTCTGACCTACAATAAAAATAAAATGTGTAAGTTATTATAGTTTTATGTCTGTACATTTAAATAAAGACATATAGCTTGTAAAAAGCACAATTTATGAGTCAAGCTGTGTCAAATTTTCATTCCATCACTTTATGTTATAAATACATTACTATAATGTAAATTTCAAGTATTTCTAAGTTTAGTGTTTTTGATAAAAATTATATAAACATGAACACAAACTTCTAACCATGAAAAGGAGGGGACACTTTCAAAACTATAAAAATAAACATTATATTTACTAATACCTAATATTTACTAACAAGCCAAGATTCTAGGCTAAGTCTGTATCATCAAACAACTAAAAATATTACTGCTCATACATCTCAGAAACTTCTGCTATGTTAATAGTTTTCAATTTTTGTATGTTTTGAAACTAATTTAGCTCTTCATTTTCATACATCTTGAAAAAGTTCAAACTTTAAAGTCACTCATCAGTCTAAAAGGTCAACATTTTATACAGACTTGGAAAAATTATACAAACTTCAAGGATGTAAGTTAGAAAAAAAAGTCACATACAGCCTTAAAAACTATTTAAAAACCATATAAACTTAGGGAAAAATAATTACACATTTATACACTGCTGTTAACTAACAAATCTCACAGCATGAAATTTTAACTATCAAAAAAAGGAAAAATATATATTCAAAAAACTATGAAAAGCAATATGATATTCACAAATACAGCTATGTGTATTTTCTTCCATAATAGCATAACTCTTTAGTAATAACACAATACATAATTTTATCTCCCAAGTTTAAAATGGGCACAGTAGAATGGATGATACTCCCTATACATTAGCTTCTGGTGTTATTGTTTTGTTATTTTTTATTGTTGGTAAACATGGCATGCCTTTAATATTTACATTTTCTTTTTCCAAAAAAAATCAAATTTTCATTTTTATGTGACTTTGATCTTTTAACTCCAAAAGGGAGGTAACCTATGAAGTATGTTCAAAATCCAATAAAAGTGCTCAAGCTCTTGAACCAAAAAGCTCACTCAGTTATTTAGAAACAAGTATTTCCCCTGAAATTTTGGACTGATAAAGCTGTGTTTATAAACATTAACTTTCTGTTGAAACTAATGTCAGCTTGAACTTTCTAAATCCTTCACGAGAAAAATCCCTCCAGTACTTTAAATTTTGTTCTTTAACAAATAATGTTTAAGATCTTAAGAGTTAACATTTTTAAGTATAGCTAATAATAATAATAATGTAATTGGCCTCATTAAGTTGGAAACTTTTATAAAAATATATTAATAAATCTGAAACTCTGAGTTAATCATAGTTTACATTTAACAGTTAATAAGGTGCCTTATCATCTCTTTTAATACATTAAACTTACATATAACTAAAATACATATACAATTTACATTTATTTCAAGCAGTTAAATATGTATTCCTACACTGCCACCAGCTTGAAATCTAACTAATCTTAACATCTTTCCAACTATACATATACCAGTATATAAATATACACATCTAACCAAGCATGCAGGCTACTTCATTAACTCTACACTTTCACATCTGCCTCCTTAGATATGTGTATGATTCCAATTATTTTCCTGTAACTTATAAAACCCATGTCAGTGTGAATAATCTGTGTCACATATGTTTGCCATTTAGTTTTAGACAGCTCAGTTGCTAAAGTTAGTTCTACTAGTGATAATAATTTAAAAATTGTAGCTTTAATTGCAAATTTTCAGGAAACTCAGAAAGTTACAGCACACTTGTCCACTTGAGGATGAGTTAGGGAAAGTTGGAAACATCCCTTCCACTTTTAAAGAGACTAATAAGTTTCTTTGGAAGTTACAGGCCAGTATGTTTTACTTCTTTAGTGGGGGAAAAAAATAACCAAATTCATTTTGTAAAATATTATAAACTTTTTTAACAATATGAACATTTTGTACTTAATATTTTCAAAACAGTCCTACTAATAACCACTTGCGACTTCTTCTGGTACCATAAATGCTAACAAAGTTGAGAAGCAGCATATCACTATCAACTTCACAATGTTATAAAACTTATCAAGAAATGCATCATATGTTCCATAGGTCTTCTCAGCTTTGGCATGATTCACTGGCTATGGGAAACATAGCTTATTGGAAATGTATATTTTCAACTGCAACTGGGATGACAGTTAATGTGTATGAATGTTACACATCTAATTGAAATTAGTATAACCCTTTTTTCTGACTTTTGGGTATATTTTGCACACAATTATAAAATAATAATACCCTGCTTATTAGTCTCAACAATATGATTCATAGGTAGCCATAAAAACCAACAAATAATCATGAGCCCTACTATAATTAGTAGGGCCAATTAAAAAAAAAATTACGATAATATTTACATAAAATAGTAAGCGTATCACATAGGATGGTATTGAAAAAAGCCTAGTTGATCAGAACGTAAGGGTGTCTTGGATAGAAAAATAGCTTGTTATAAACAAATTTAGTCACTTACTATTACTAATGATGCATCTCACACCCATGTGATGTATTAATAAACTCTGAGCTAACAACGGCATCTGTATTTGATATAACAATAATTTTCAGTTTTAAACCATCAGCTCAAGATTACCCGAGCCTAGGTTTATATGTATGATACACTTATATACTATGATAAAGTGATAATACTAATACTTAATACTAGTAATTGCAATAATATATTTTGTCTAATTTAAAAATAAACATTGACAAGTAAATGAAGCTATAATATTGGATTACTTTTGAAAATAATGGCCCAAAAGCCAAACTAATCTCGTTCTAAATAATAAAAAAAATAAATTTGATGGCGAATTAAAACAACGTTTAAAGACGGCCGGAATTGGTAGCGAAACGAAATTCGATACAAATGTTCAACGTTTTGACAAGCTGACGTCGTCATAAACTTTCTCTCCCTTCGGAACTTATGAGCTTGACTCAAGTATGTCGAAACGTTTTGCATATACATTGCAATAGCTTCTTCCGCTACCCATTAGGCCCGGCATGGCCTAGCGCGTAAGGCGTGCGACTCGTAATCCGAGGGTCGCGAGTTCGCGCCCGCGTCGCGCTAAACATGCTCGCCCTCCCAGCCGTGGGGGTATATTATGTGACGGTCAATCCCACTATTCGTTGGTAAAGAGTAGCCCAAGAGTTGGCGGTGGGTGGTGATGACTAGCTGCCTTCCCTCTAGTCTTACACTGCTAAATTAGGGACGGCTAGCACAGATAGCCCTCGAGTAGCTTTGTGCGAAATTTCCAAAACAAACAAACAAACGCTACCCATTCAAGCTGTTTCCAAAATTTAATTAATAACAATATAACTTATCTATAAATCTATCAGTGTCAATCCACGACACATGCGAAGATATTTTTAAAATATCCAGGTATCAAAAATTATATATATATATATATACACACGTATGTTAAAAAAACTACCCACCATCTCTGATTTGAGGTACTTTTTGTTTGTTTGTTTTGGATTTTCGCACAAAGCTACTCGAGGGCTATCTGTGCTAGCCGTCCCTAGTTTAGCAGTGTAAGACTAGAGGGAAGGCAGCTAGGTTGCGAACCCGCGACCCTCAGATTACGAGTCGCACGCCTTAACACGCTTGGCCATGCCGGGCCGATTTGAGGTACAAATTTAAAACCAGAGATCGTTCCGACTCAAAGCAACACTCAACACCAACACAAGAGAGAAACACTTCAAATAGGCCTGTAAAGTGTAACTGTAACTTCATCAAAGTTTATATGACCTATGAAAATTAACAAAACATACAATGTTTGAGTTTTACTTAACGCCATAATTTAAAGACCTATATTATTTTAATATATATATTTTTTTTAAATATCATATTGTTTTATTACTTAAATCTAGTATACCTCCCCCGTAGTGCAGCGGTAAGGCTACGGACTTACAGCGCTAAAATCAGGGGTTTGATTCCCTTCGGTGGGCTCAGCAGATAGCCTGATGTGACTTTGCTATAAGAAAAAACTCACACACAAATCTAATATAACAAGCTAGTTTGTGTCTGTTCGCACCTTTCAGCCAGTTGTTCCTTATGATTACACGTTTCTATATTCAATAAGCATTGAACATAGCATAGTAACATAAGACGACAGGAGGAAAGGTTTGTTTGTTTTTTAATTTCGCGCAAAGCTACACAAGGGCTATTTGCGCTAGTCGTCCCTAATTTAACAGTGTAAGAGTAGAAGGAAAGCAGCTAGTCATCACCACCCACCGCCAACTCTTGGGCTACTCTTTTACCAACGAATAATGGGATTGACCGTAACATTATAACACCCCCACAGCAGACAGGGCGATCATGTTTGGTGCGACGGGGATTCAAACCCGCGACCCTCAAATTACGAGTCGAGAACCTTAACCACCTGGCCATGCCGGGCCTATATGAAATGTGGGAGGTCCAGCCAACTCATGCCCTTCCTCGTAGCAAATGTAAATTCTGCCCGAAAATATATTGCAGAAAAATATAGTATTTGAGCTGAAAGGACAAGCATTATAATTTCCCATGTTGACCTTGTCTAAAATAGATCAGTTGACCAACAAAAGCTATGAGAGGATAAAGGTCACAAGGTGATGCCGTTGATTGGTTTTGTTTGGAATTTTGCGCAAATCTACACGAGGGCTAACTGCGTTAGCTGTCCCTAATTTAGCAGTGTAAGTCTAGAGAGAAGGCAGTTAGTCATCACCATCCACCGCCAACTTTTGGGCCACTCTTTTACCAACGAATAGTGGGATTGATCGCAGATTATAACGCCCTCACGTCAACATCTTTGGCTTTCACAGTGGAGATGGCTACTCTACAGTCAACATGCAAAGGGTGCTTTCTGCAAGTACTGCTGTCCTTTTGCTCCTGATGGTGCTGGTGTTGGAAGCCAGAAATTGGGACAACTAGTGAAATTTCCATACACAATCTGGAAGAAGGCTGTTGAAGATTTCAAGGCACATGAATAGAAACAGTACCATCAAGACAGCAAAGAAAAAGCTAACAATTTTCTACAGGTCGTAAACAACTTACAAGCAAGA
Organism: Tachypleus tridentatus; assembly: GCF_004210375.1. Classification (NCBI taxonomy): domain Eukaryota; kingdom Metazoa; phylum Arthropoda; class Merostomata; order Xiphosura; family Limulidae; genus Tachypleus; species Tachypleus tridentatus. The sequence goes on from NC_134834.1 coordinate 162,930,575, forward strand.
AATTGAACAGAACCGGCAATATTTAATGCCTATTATTGATATTGTATTGCTCTGTGGGAGACAGGGTTTAGCTTTGAGGGGAAAATATGATTCTGGTCCAATGTTTGTTGGTGAAACTGATGAGAAGCCCATCAATAATGATAAGAATTTTCGGGCAGTTTTGCGTTACAGGGTAAAGGATGATGTCAAGCTTTCAATAAGCTTTAAGATTACAAAGAGGAATGCTACGTATCTGAGTCCTCAAATTCAAACTGAAACCATCAATGCTTGTAATATTCATGTTCTTGATGCTTTGGTCAACAGGGTTAATGCTGCAAAGTGTTTCTCAATATTAGATGATGAAACAACAGATATTTCAGGCATTGAACAGTTTTCGCTGTGTGTTAGATATTTGCATGCTAATGACAACTCTGTTGCAATGAGAGAAGATTTTTTTGCAATTTATACATGTTTATGATGTGACAGGCAGAAACTTGGCTGATGTTATCATAACCAATCTGACAAAATATGGTATTGACATGGCTTACCTGCGAAAACAAGGGTGCGACGGTGCTGCCTCTATGAGTGGGAAATTCAATGGTGTCCAGAGATACATAACTGATGAATTCCCACTTGCACCCTATGTAAACTGCAGTGCCCATTCCCTAAACTTGGCAATTTCTGATGCTTGTAAAAACTTCCTGTGCGAAATTGCATGGAAATAATTTCTAGCATTGAAAACTTTCTCAATACACCCAAACGAAAGCACGTTTTGGCTCTTTCGGTGGAGAATAAAGCACCTGAATCGAAAAAAAAGTTTGAAAGGTCTCTGCCCCACCAGGTTGGTTGAGAGGCGTGACTCAGTCATTGTATTTTTAGAATTAATCCATGCAGTTGCAGATGCCCTTGAGACCATATCAGATTGGCAAGACAGAGATTCTGCCACGCAAGCCAATCAATTGTTGTGTTTTATAACACAGCCAGAATTCATCATCATTCTACTTACCATTGCTAAATTGTTTTCCTTTAGTTTACCTCTGTGCAACTTACTTCAGCAACAGAACATTGATTTAGGTGCTGCGATGCATCACGCAGAAATAGTGAAAAATTTAATCCGTTCACTCAGAAATAATACATGAATGAATTTAACAACATTTCCTGTGAGGCTCAAACTCTGTGTATTGAGCTTCAAACTGACATCATAATGCCAAGGTAGGCTAAAAGACAGATGTACCGTGCTAACCCACAAACCACTAGCCCTGAGGAGTACTTTCGTATTGTTGTATTTGTACTATTTGTTGATCACTTTCTTTCACAAATATGTGACCGTCTGTCCAGTCACAAAACTCTACTTACAAACTTCATGTGTCTATTACCATCAGGACCTACCACAGAACGGTCAGAACCTACAGCACAACAATGTGACCAAATAAAAGAGTTGGTTAATATATACAAGGCTGACATTGACAGCACTTCACTAGCTGCAGTAGGTGAACTTAGGGTTTGGTACAAATCACTTGCGAACAACAGACCAAAAAATGTCATAGATGCATATGCAATGTGCAATGCAGAAATGTTCCCAGTTATTTCTAGACTGTTGAAAGTATTTGCCACGCTGCCTGCGTCAACGAGCTCAGTGGAGCGTTCGTTTTCAACTCTCAGAAGATTCAAAACGTATTTGAGAAATACCACTACTGAAGATCGATTGAATGGCCTGGCCTCATTATACATTCACCGTGATATTAAAGTTGAACCAAACTGTGTTGTAGATGTCCTGGCAAGAACGAACAGGCGTTTGAGCCTTTCATAGATATTCGATTGTATTTCTCCAGTTCTGACAAAACTTGCTGTATTAAAAGAGTATTTAATCAGAAATTTGCATTTGACCATTTGTTGTGTGTAAAATTATCTGCCATGCAATCATGGATCTTTATGAAACTTCATAGGTGGCAACTGAACTTGTCTAAAAAGTTTGGGTCCATGGGGGTTAACCCCCAAACCCCCCCCCCCCTGCTACGCCCCTGATCCATAACACCTTTTTCAAAGAATTTTCGCACAAAAGTATCGACATAATTTTACAGAAAAGAAAACTAAAAACAACAACAATTTCATACAAAAAAGATATTAATTCTATAAATAATTTAAACCAGATAACAAAATCAGAGTTCTAAAAACAGATAAAGGCAATGCTATAGTTATAATTAACACGAATGAATACATCAAAGAAATGAACAAGAACTTGTCAGATATAAACAAATTTAAAGTGATAAACACAAATCCAACAAAAACACATGAAACCAGTTAAACAAAATACCTCTACAAATGAAAAAAAACAACACAATCTCAGAAAACAATTATTCTTACCTACGAAAGACCGACTCACACACACTACAACTATACGGCAAACCCAAACCTCACAAATCTGATTGTCTGCTACGACCCATAATGTCGACCTACGAATCATTTAACTACATCCTCGGTAAATATATAGCGTGGGTATTTTCTAAATATGTAACTTCAGTCGGCTCCTCTTTCAAAGACTGTTTCAACTTTAAATATATTCTTGATCAACTAAATCATAGCGCCTTAATGGCCAGTTTTGATGTAATCTCCCTCTTCACAGAAGTTCCAACAACTGAAGCCTGCAAGATAGCTTTAGAACTTTATATCCAAGACCCAAACTCATTGATACACATCCAAGTAACCAGTTAGAAATCCTTATACAATTCACTACCACCAAAACTACCTACAAATAAATGGCCTAAGTATGGAGAATCCTGTGTTACCAGTTCCAGGCAACACATATTGAATCTCAAGCGATCAATTCAGCCTTATACCTACCACTATACTGATACAAGCATGCTGATGATACAATTGTTGGCTTCACATCTACAGAACACACTTAGTTTTTCAATCACATTAGCTCGATACATCCCAACATTAAGTTCACCTGTAAACAGGAAAAAACTAACCAAATAGCATTTCTTAACCTCAAGATCACAAGAACCGATACACAATTCAAAACAGAAATCCACAGAAAAATCACCCATACTGGATTATACATTCCAAAACTAAACAAAAACTAAACATTTTAATAAACAAAATAAACACAGACACAAAACACTATTGTTACCTAGCCTGACCTGGAGCTATTTTGAAAAGTGAGGTCCCAGATCCACAATATGTTTGTAGATGTAGGTGTTTTCTTATAGTAAAGCTACATCAGGCTATCTACTGAGTCCACCGAGGAGAATCGAACCCATGATTTTGGCGTTGTAACTCCTTAGATCTACAGCTGTCTGTTTGTTTGTTTGTTTTTGAATTTCGCACAAAGCTACTCGAGGGCTATCAGTGCTAGCCGTCCCTAATTTAGCAGTGTAAGACTAGAGGGAAGGCAGCTAGTCATCACCACCCACCGCCAACTCTTGGGCTACTCTTTTACCAACGAATAGTGGGATTGATCGTCACATCATATCGCCCCCACGGCTGAAAGGGCGAGCATGTTTGGCGCGACGGGGATGCGAACCCGCGACCCTCAGATTACGAGTCGCACGCCTTAACGCGCTTGGCCATGCCGGGCCTTACAGCTGTCAATAAGTTTGTATCCGTTTCTCTGTTTTTTTATGATTTATAGCTAGAAGCAGTCACTCTTGCAATCAGCAAAATATAGCATCTAAAAACATATCTTACTAACGTTCATCAAGTTGAAAGTGATTGGGTATATAAAATGGAACTTTCTGATAAGCACTAGACAAAAAAGGAAATTCTTAAATGAAAGGAAATATTTTTATTTTTTATTAAAAATTTTATCTCATAATAACGTTTTGAAAATTCCACAGTTTAAGCTATGATAGAAAAAATAAATTAATTTTTGTTTGTCAAAATTAGATACTATTTAGTAAGTTTGTCCTGAGTTTCGTGCAATTTGGTTATGTTTTTCCATTGTAAGAAAGAAAATATTCAAACGAAATAATTAAACCCCTCTAGTCCAGAAATGATTTAGGATAACATAATATATGAGAAGACATCTTCTACCATGTCTGTTGAATATTGTAATGAGGTGTTTATTCCCAAATTTATAATGGTGTTACTGAGTGTATTCATGTGACAGAACACTAGACTAACAAACATTTTATCTCTTACAGATGCAGTATCAGAGCAAGTATAATTTGAGATTTTCATATCAAGCTGCATGCTGAAGCAAAGGAGGAAACTAGAAATAGTTACGCATATAGCTAAAGACCCATCTGCAAAACAACCTTCAGAGCTTATAAAGGTTTCCAGAACATACAAATAATTGCACTAACTGCCACTCCACCAGTTACATCACAGCATATTGGTGGCAAGTTAGACACTTATATATAAGCATGTCTGTGACTGTTTTGATAATGTTGTGTGGCAAACCAACATAATTGTCTCTGATCTGGGGTTTGGCATTGGGATAATAGAGATGGGCCTATTGCAGAAGTTATCAGTTAATTTTGCTTGTGATAAGTATGAATAATAGTTCTGTGGAAAGCCATCTAATACTGACCAGACTTGTATTTAAAACAGCGGTGTGCTCTTTTGTATATTTAAACGGATATACTAAATTCCTTAATGTATAAGCGGCTTGCTGTGATGCACTGCTGACAATCTATGGGATCAACATATGAAACGTGCTGGTTCTTTTTTTTTTCTGTAAAGTAAGATGCATTGCTGTGAATGGTGATTTGTCCAAATTTGAGTGTTTTACCATTAACAACCTTTGGCTATAAACATCTAGATATTCAGCTTCCAGCTAAAATGATCATTGGAATTGGAATATAGGTAGAAATAAAGCAGAATTGCTGTATGGCTTGTGTTACATCATTTGTCCGTGTCTAAAAACAAACATGTAGCTTCCAGAGCATTTGAAAGCTGTAGTTGATGATTATGCAGATGATATGAACTCAGTACAAAAGTATGATCTTAGAGAATTCTCAAGGAGTTTGATCGTATGTTTATGAAAAAAGATGGATGATTAGGTTACACAACGACCACATGTTACCAAGTAAATACTGGGGACACACCCAATAAAATAACTGCCATTCAGGTTTCTTCGGAGTATCTAGCACTTAAATGGAGTGAATATTGAAGGACAAAGAAATACAACCTTCAAAGAGTGCATGTTCATTTTCAGTAGTAATTATTAGAAAGAAAGGTGTACTGCCTTATTTTCATTAAGATGTGTGCCTTTATCTTGAATATAGATGCCGGTAATAGTTTATTCATCAAAGGTACAGGGTGGTATAGGACAGATGATCGCATGTGTAAGCCGTATGTTGAAAGTTGCTGAATTCCCATAGTATACAACAAAGAAAGTGCTTGCAAAAGTAATATATTTGCAACATTAACGCCATCATTTGGGTGGTAGGAAATTTCCCGTTATATGCTTGATATTAAGAACAAAGTTACACAATGGACTATCTGTGTTCTATCTACCACAAGCATCAAATCTCGATTTCTAATATTATAAGACACCAGATTTACCACTGAACCAAGAAAGTTCAGTGCATCACTGAATATATCATTCGCCACTGAAATAGCTAATGCACTTTAAAAACCTAGAAGCTATGACTGCAATTTGATAACCACTTTTCAAGAGTAAACTTCATTCTGCAACACTGACCATGTAAACAGAACAGAAATGCCAACCCATGAGACATATTGCCCATTTTTTTAATATGTCAAACCATAGAAACTCTGCCACAGTATTATTTTCGATGGGACATGGTGTGAGGGTGTGGAGAGAGCGAGTGAAAATTCCAGATCTTTGTAGCATGTAATATTTATAACTGGAATTGCTCCTTGACCAGCAGCTGAGATGGTCGTTCAATTGAAAAGTGACATTTCTTTCATTTAAAAAAAAACTATCGAGTTGTGGTTCGTAGCAGCATGCCTAATGTCCCGTGATAAATAATAGATTATTAACAGCTATGATAATTGTTTGGATGAAAGATAAACAAGTGGTAGGGTATTCCAACCTTTATATTCTAGAAGTGGTTGGTTTTGGTTTTTGGAATTTCGCACAAAGCTACTCGAGGGCTATATGTGCTAGCCGTCCCTAATTTAGCAGTGTAAGACTAGAGGGAAGGCAGCTAGTCATCACCACCCACCGCCAACTCTTAGGCTACTCTTTTACCAATGAATAGTGGGATTGACCGTCACATTATAACGCCCCCACGGCTGGGAGGGCGAGCATGTTTGGCGCGACTCGGGCGCGAACCCGCGACCCTCAGATTACGAAGCGCACGCCTTAACGCGCTAGGCCATGCCAGGGCCCCTATTCTAGAATTAAAGTAAAACTTTAGTTTGACATTTTGCCACAATCAACGGATCTATCTGATTGAATTGTAATGAAGTTTCTGTAGAGCAGACGAGACAAAACGCATTAGAAACACAACTAAGACAGTTGAGTCTGTGAGATGAAAATTCTTAGGAAAGGTACAATTGAATTATACTGTTGTTAATAATAGAGTGCTAAAAACATGTTGAAAAGACTTTGATATCCTTGCTTACTGAGCGGTTAAATTAGGTTTTCAGGTGAGAACTAATGTAGAAACATTTTGATTTTACACGAACATTTGGATGTCTTTGTATCGTGCTGCTCTACAAGATTTTTCTTGATGGTTTGTCAAGTATATATTAAATTATCTGAAGTGCAATTGGAAGGTTTTACTCTTCAACGCAAAACGAAAAATTAATATGGACATATAAGTCGGGGAAATATGTAATATTTTGCCAAATTTTTTGTTTAGTTTTGTTCATGTTTATCTTATATGAGCCATAGGCAGCAGTGATGATTTAGGATAAACGTGGTAATCAAGCTAATTAGTGTGTCATGAGAGAAAAGGTAAATCTGGTTTATTTTGTTCAAATACAGTGGAATGCCGTTAAGCCGCGGTATTTGGGGGGTCAACCTGCTTAATCGCGGCTTAAACCTTTGTGATTGAAAAGGCGAAGTCGCCAACAGCTCCGCCGAGGAGCCTCATCCGAGCCATTGCGTGATAATTATATCGGATTATCGAATTAAAAATAATACTTTAATTATTGATCACTTTTTTCACGGATTTACCGCGGATTAGCTTTAATGTATGGAGAGGTGTGATTCGGTAACAATGGCGGCCTCCATAAAGCTGACATAGAGAGCGGATAAGGTAGATTAACGGTCGATTTCTATTGTAATATATTTTATTTATTTCCCAAATTAAAGCAAATCCTTTTTAAATATCCCCTTGAAGTTATAAAGCCAGGATTAAATTCGTAAGCCGCGTTTTTACACGTTCTTAAATTAGCGGTGAGCCGCGATAATCCTCGCTCACAAGACTTGCTATAGCGGCTTAAGGGATTTCGCGGTTTACTGGTCCGCGGCTTAATGGCGCTCCACTGTACTATATTAGCCTGTGTGTTTATATGTGAATTTTGTATTTAAGGGCACAAACTGTAATCTGTATGAATGCTTGCTTTAGTCTCGAATTACTTTTATTTTTGTGACATCAATGGAGATGGAGTAATCCTAACTCTATAGATGGCACATTCAGGTTTTGTCGTTGTGTGTTTTCAAAATGCAAGTGGGATAAATAAGCGATGCTTGTTTGTTACTATAGAAACTGGGGGTTCACTGAGTAGTGACGTCACATGCTACAAATTATGCATTGTTGGTGTATGATGTTGCTATAAAATCAGATATGCAATTCAGACACATTTACTTGTGCATATTAAATTAGTTTGATCATGCATTATATACACGAATGTGATATTCAGACAAGAAAATAATTTTGGTTTGATATTGTAAGAACTTGTATACCTTCAAAAAACAGCTATGAAGAAAAGATACAAAGTTACTAAAAATCTAGATTGCAGCAAATAAAAAACATGGAATATATTACTTTAATATTGATGAAATAATATATTACACTTCTGTTGACTGAAAAATGAGAGAATGTGGAACTTAGTCTTAAAAGGTAATATTGTGATATCGTCACTTACTCTTTGAAAATGAAAAATGATTCAGAAAAATATTGGTTGATATCTATTGAACTATTTTAAGATTTTGCTAATAATACACGAATTGTAAGTTAGCTTCACTTCAATGTATCATAAGACAGGTTGGAACTGTGAACATTGTAAAAACTTCAATGTCAGAAGTATTACTTGCTGCTCGTGAAGTAGTTAACCATATTTCAGTCACAATTATCATGTATCATCTTGCAATTTTTCATTTTTCCTTCTAGTGGACTCAGGCTCTGTTTGAATGACAATCAGACAATGACAGAAGTATCACGTGTGTGTAAAATGGCTAAACTCGCTGACTGGTGAGTATTGCTAGAATATGATTCATGTATGTGGTCAAGGGTATAGCAAAAGTAGCTGCACGTGTATTATTTCATATGAAGCTAACTGAATGGGGTATTCATAAACATTTGAACCAAATGCATCTATCATATACGGCATAAGGCATGGTATATGTGCCACATCTAGATCTAATAAACGTTTTAACAGAAAGGGTAGGGCCATGGTCTGATTGACTATAATGTATTAACCTTATATTGCGGGTTCGTCTTCTGCCATACTACAGTTTAAGCTGAGTGAGAGCTTTAAATGCTGGTTTTCACTATAAAAAGACACAGTTCTTAATTAGGAGCTATCTTGTTTCAAGATAAATGGAAGTCACACCTGAAGACTGACATAAACTAAAAACAAGCTGCTGCTATCTGAAATAAACACCCTACCAATGACACTAAAATGAAGCAGACCAGCGAGCCTACGCAATGATGAAGGACTTACCACAATCTACCAAGAGGCCAACCACCACACAAGTATTAAAAGGCAATCTAAGAAAAAACAAAACATGACCTATATCCCCTGCCACTGAGAGTCTACAATTTCAAAAGTTGAGGTCAGTTCCACAGCAATAAAAAAATAGAAGCAAAGACACCTCTGTCCCATACAGAAGGCAACATTTCCGCTTTACGACAGTGGTACATCCTAAGGCATGAATGGAGTTATCTAAGATTATCACTCCTGAAATAACAGATTTGAAGTTAACATCCTTTACTTGACATCATGGGAAGAAAAGATCAATTTAGAGCAAAATCATCACTAAAACAACGGCCATACCATCTACACCAGGACCGTCCACAACAGCTCAGAAGGTACCAACTTGGTAACCATACTTTTAGTTCCAACACTGTCAAGTCCAAGTTGTATATACCTATCACACCCGAAAGATATTTTTCTGGTACTCAAGCGCAAAATATCATCATTGAATGAATAAAATTGTAGATAAGTTATAGAAATTCATTTTTACTTTTTGATTTTTTACTTAGTACTATAAAATTATATTGTTTATACTTAACTGTTTTATTTAATTAAATTTAATGAAAATTCTAACACAAAATCCAAAACATGTGTTTCAGACTACAAATAAACGTTCCATGCAGTCAAACAACAATCCTTAAAAATTGTTAAAATCTTTTCTACTATAATTACAGCCAAGTACCCATCTATCATTAATATTATAATTATATGGACAAGTTTGATTTATATATTAATACTAGAGGGCGTACACCAGTATACTTTTCAAAGATTTTAACTAATCTTTATTTCATATGCCTTATTTGTCAAGATTTAATGTAACAATCTATATCTCGTGTTAAGAATTTAGAGTTTTGAAAGTAGAGAGCAAGATGTTGGACGTGAATTAAATGTAGCACTTCGAACTGAAAGAGATCGTTATTTTTATATTCTTTTGTATTTAATCAGCAGAACTATATTAAACAATTTAACTTATAAATTGCAATTCATTATTCAGAAAGACGAGCTTTTGGTAATACTGATATCACTTTTATCTCTCTTTAGTAAATTTCAGACCTTTACTTTTTTTTCTGTTTAAATTAAAACAAGAATAATGTAAGTTAAATCAATTTATTTTAATATTTTATAAAAAGCTATAGAGGCAGAAAATTAAACATAAAATATATAAACAATATTAAAGAAAATTAGGGTAAATGAAGTGAACGGATGGTAGACCAGTAATTCTCGAGTTTGTTTTGAATTTCGCGTAAAGCTATACAAAGGCTATCTGCGCTAGTCGTCCCTAATTTAGTAGTGTAAGACTAGAGGGAAGACAGCTAGTCACTATTACCCACCGCCAACTCTGGGGCTACTCTCTTACCAACGAATAGTGGGATTAACCGTGACTTATAACGCCCCAATAGCTGAAAGGGAGATCACGTTTGGTGTCACGCCCTAACCACCTTCCCATGCTGAGCCTAATTCGTAAGTGATGGGAAGAGAGCTATACTCACATCAACAGTAACACCAAGGAAAGTTTAAAATTTCTTCAGGAGTAACATCACTGTATCGTAGCATTTTAAATTTCTTTCTCCTTAGATGACCCCACCCCTCTTGTATGCTAATCACTTCATCAGAAATTTTGGTATTTAATGCTGAGAAAATCAAGTGGAGTATGACACCTTTCAGCTTGACAAAACGTAGGTTGTTCTAAAATTAAATTATTTAACAATTTGAAATGCGTATCTTTGAGGGACTCACATTTCAACTCTGCTTTTTAGGCCAGAGGAATTTGTTGAGTCTTCTTGCCTCTAGCCATTTTGGAGTGGAGATACTGATGGCCATGGGAGGACCAGCAATGACATCCCTAGATTGTTTTGGATCATAGGGACAATTTCTTCCCGTAAGGGTAGGTCAACAGTGATTTGCTTTGTTTATTTTTTTAATTTACGCAAAACTACACGAGGGCTATCTGTGCTGGCTGTCCCTAATTTAGTAGTTTACAACTAGAAGGAAGGCAGCTAGTCATCACAACCCACCTCCAACTCTTGGGCTATTCTTACACCCAACAATAGTGGGATTGACCGCCACTTATAACACCTTCACGACTGAAAATGCGAGCATATTGTGGTGTGATATGGGTTCGAACCTGCGACCCGCAGATTGCGAGTCGTGCGCCTTAACCATCTGGCCATTCCAGGCCAACCAACAACAACGAATTCAGGAAGACTGGTTCTTCTGGACCTATTTCACTTATGACTTTCTCACTTACTCGGAGGAAAGAGACTTCTTCAGAGGATGAAGCCAAAAACATAAAAAAAAGAGGGCTAACAATTTTTCTCAGAGAGTCACTCTTTTTCTTGAGTAAATTTATTAGATATTAACAGGTCATCTAGGAAGATTTTAGTATGTTTTTAATATTCTGTTCACGTAACTTATAAAGCAACATGATACGCACACACACACACACACACACACACATATATATATATTACATTTGAATTTTTATATATACTTTGATTAATGTGATTAAACTTAAAAGTTCTAAGAACACATGCTCTTAAAAACTCAACAATTAGTTTACTGTTTAACACGTATGTCATACTTAAAAATGTTTAGACAAGGTATACAATATGTATCAATTGTTACACTCCAGTAATGTGAAGTTTGTTAGAACAGCAGAATACATAGATCACACATCCTGTCTAAACAACCAGTTATACTAAATAATATTTAAACCATAAATACCCATGATGCTTGCACGTTTACAATGTGTAGCAAAAACAAGTACGTTATCACGAAATATAGATCAAGTTTCAGAAATTGAAAATAACATTACAAGAATATTAAACATTTTTATCTTGTCCAACAAAACTGTTTAAAAATGATGTTCTTTCTATAGAGTAAAATATCATATTAGTTACTGACATCCTGAACACTTGATAAATGGAAAAAATCAATATTTTCTGTAAGTCCTAGGTACAGAAAACATTTCTTTAATTTATACATAAATTTGTAAGTGCTTCTTATATCGCACTTTATTGTAGGCTATCACTCCATATACATGTGTACAGACCTACACATAAAGTCACAAAATACACTGAAAACGAATTTCAGTGAAGGAATCTTGGTAAAATGTTTATCACGAGTAGGACAACATCTGTGAGTACTTATGAAAAACGTGTCATTTTTAATTTTGTATAAATGCAAGTTTTATCTTAACTGAGATTTCAGATGCTCAAATCTGCAGACAAGATTATTTTTTGTATAACAGGCTTTTACCTAACATCTAAATTGAATTCTTGTTCACTTATTGTTGTTTTTAATTTCGCGGAAAGTTACACGAGGGCTATCTGCGCTAGCCGTCCCTAATTTAGCAGCTAGTCATTACCACCCATTGCCAGCTGTTTGGCTACTCCTTTACCAACGAATAGTGGGATTGACCGAAACGTTATAACGCCCCCACGGCTGGAAAAGTGAACATGTTTGGTGTGTCGGGGATTCAAACCTAAAATTACGAGTCTAATGCCTTAACCACCTGGCCAATCAACTAAAGGAAAGACATAATGATGAAAGCTGAAATTCTGTTAAAACATCAAACTTTCGATAAACAAAGTAGAGAAGCCAGTAATGTAGGGATTTTATTCTCCATGTAAAGTGGAGACGGCTTAGTCTGCTATGTGATCATTACCTGAATTAAATCATTTCTCCACTTTCATCTCGTTCTTGTTTGATCCCCCCTTTTCCCCCCAAGTTCAATTGCCGTTACTAAATAGTTTTTTTTTTTATATTTAAATTAAGAAATAATTATTTTTCCTAATACTTGTTTACTTTGTACCTTGAAGTGCCTCACTGCTTCGGTAGTTTATATTGCTGTGGTTTTAGTCTGTAGTTCATGAGTTTTTAACTTTTTATTTATTTTAGAGTATTTTGGTTCTATTATATATTCTTAGGACTATACGAACAAGGTAAGAATATTTTCACTACGAACAGATGTGCGAGGGTGTTCTGTATTTTTACCTTATAGCTCGTTTCTTTTTCCTGTCCGAAATTATTATCTTGCAGTTCCATACCTACTGTACATTACATCCGCTCGTATATTTGGGAATTTAAACATTATCTTAATTACTGATAAAATTTACGTGTAAATATTATTATATAATTGGTTCTATGTAGTCTAACTTTCTAAAGAACTTGCAACACTTTATTCGTATACTAACTCACAGATTTGGATGGAAAGCAAATTGTATTAAAATGAAGTTTTTAAAAAACCTACACTTCAGAAACATTATTTTCTTGTCTCAGGTAACTGAAAGTGGTTTGCATGACAGATTCTGCATCCGAAGTACGCGCTTTGTGAACACACACAAAATCGTGCTCTGCATATTGGGACCATGAATGCGTTACAACAATCAAATATGCGATTAGAGTAAACCACCTGTGCCAGGTGTCGAATAGTTGACTTCTCTTTAATCTATCGCTTCCAAATAGATAGCTAACAAACTGATTTTACGAAATTCCATAAAGCAATATGTCTGAGGTCGTAAATACACAATCAAGCCCAGGCAAATACTGTTGTTGTTATCATCGTTCTAACACATTTGTTTCAATCTACGTACTAGTGGCTAGCTGGGATGGACTGGCATCCTGTTCAGGTTAAATTTGTCATCTTTTTCATCCGCTTGTAGCACTGAAACCGGAGTTTAGTACCAGTTTCTAAGTACCATATCGATTTGGCTTGATGCATACATATACGCACAACTAAATTCAGCAGTACGTGAGTAAACAACCGACGTACGCTAAGAAATGCAGTTTATGCTAACAAAACACATGCTTTTGAACGATATCCCGCGTTCCAATTTTTTTTTTTGTCCATTAGCTCCCTTAGAAAACAGTACAGACTGAAATATTCTAACTTCAGACGGAGCAAAGTCTGTTAGACTCTCTATCATGTTTAACACACCCAAAGTTGAGAACCATTGATATACACCACCGTATAGGAATATATTATGAAAATGGAACCAAGCGAATGACGTATACACTGATGGCCAAAATCTTAAAGGCCAATGAATATATATATATAATGTATTTTGTTTTGTTAGACTCAACGACTTATTTGAGTACAGCTTCGAAAAATGAAAATAAAAATAAACTTTTTCTAGCATTTAATAGGGAAAATGTGAAGACTATGAAATTAGCCTAAATACTAGCTGGTCCAAAGTTTAAGACCATACTGAAACGAGGCGTTAATTGGTACACACGTAACAAAATTTAGTCATTGTGTTCAAGCATTAGCGTTGTCTACATCTCTTGTGTTACATTGGGTAAAAACATGGCAAAGGCCAAAACGTTGACAGTTTGAACGTGACAGAATTGTCGAGCTGCAAAAGCAAGGCCTCTCTCAACATGTCATCGCTGGTGAGACTGGGCGTAGTAAAACTGCTGTTGCAAATTTTTAAAAGACCCTGAGGGATACGGAAAGAGAATTTCAAGTGGTTGGCCCAAGAAAATATCGCCGGCGTTGAGCAGGAGGATTCGACGGGTTGTCCGGCAAGACACCAGCCAATCGTCGAACCAGATTAAGGGCCTTACGGACGCAGAATGCAGCTCAAAAGCAAGGCCTCTCTCAACGTGTCATCGTTGGTGAGACTGGGCGTAGTAAAACTGCTGTTGCAAATTTTTTAAAAGACCCTGAGGGATACGGAAAGAGAATTTCAAGTGGTTGGCCCAAGAAAATATCGCCGGCGTTGAGCAGGAGGATTCGACGGGTTGTCCGACAAGACACCAGTCAATCGTCGAACCTGATTAAGGCCCTTACGGACAGAAAATGCAGCTCAAAAACAATAAGACGGCATCTACGAGAGAAAGGCTTTGAAAACTGTAAACGTCTTCAAAGGGCACGCCTCCTTCCACACCCCGAAACAGCTCGGTTAAACTTTGTCCACTTTTCTACGTCCCATGTTTGGTGCTTTTCAGCAAAGGTTTTGTTATCTGATGAGAAACAATTTAGCCTAAATGGTCCAGATGGCTTCCAACGTTACTGGCACGATAAGAATATCCTACCATAGACATTTTCTACACGACACAGTGGAAGAGGTTCCATCATGATCTGGGGTGCTTTCTCCTTCCATGAAACAGGTTATACAGGGAAGTCAAACAGCAGTTGGTTGATACCTTGTTTGTTACAATCGGATTAAAAATGGTCATGAACTTTTTTTGTAATGAGTCGTAATTGGATTTTGTTAGCAAAATGTCATTGTGATATCATTTGGAAATGTGGTTAAAAATCATGATGCTGATTGGTCACTCAGTTCATATATTATCGGTAACGTACACCCATTCAGAAACAAACAAAAAACAGCAACTCAGAAAACAGTTAAGAAAGTGGTGCCCAACAAAACCTAAAAATGAGCCAGTTTCTTGCCTCAGATCCTAGAATAATTACAAACATAACAGTTCTTAGCTACCAACATACGTGCAAACGTTGTTCATCACTGAACTTGTTGATTTGATAACAAAAAGATTGAAACCACTATTTGTATTTCTTCAGCTCAAGATGGAACCAGATTTTTCGAACGCCGAGCGAGTGCTCTACCATCACAATATAAACCTTTAAATAGGCAATTATTAGTATAACACGTTTTAACAATTAAATCTGTTATTCGTGAACAATGTACATCCGAAAAACTGCAATGCAAACAAACAACTTAAGATTTCTTGACATACATCTTAAATGTGAATATGCGTATTAAATCACAAGCAGTTATCTTCCTTTGTTGCAGTTTGTTATGTTTATATTTAAATTACCCATCAAAGTTCCTATCTTTTCCTTGATAAACCCAATATTTTTATTTTTCAGAACAATACGAAAACATCCTTTCATACTAGAGCCGAACATAACTATAAGGTGATTAACACACCAGACTGCAGACAGAAGATCAAAGGTTTGTTCGTTTGATGTTAAATACAAAGCTACACAATGGGCTCTAGAAAGTTAGAAGTCTTCAGGTTTACCATAGACCACTGGAAATCGGGAGCAACAACAAAGGCTTTAAGAGCGAACTATAAGCCGATTCAATTAAGAGTTACGTGAAGACAGTAAATGATGCCAGTTCATTTTCCTCGCTCTGGATAAATCTTAAAGTATCAAATAAACTAGAAATGTTTTTTTTTATTACAGAAAAGCCACATAAAGCTATTTGGTTTGTTTACCGAGGAGGATATCAATTAGAAATACTGATATTCGCTAGTTCTTGTTAATGATAGTAAATACAAATGAAGAAATAATTAAATACAAAAAGATCAAAACCCAAGACTTACTGTATCTAGGTATTTTTCTGACATTATCAATAGTAATTAAAGAAATATTCAGTGTTAAAATTATGAACATTAACATTTATTATTAATACGTACCCTCTAAATTTCATTTGTAAATAACTTAAATAAAACTGATAAATATACAATCTAAGCCATCACTATGCCTGTCGTATCCTAGCCGGTCTGATAAGCCCTTGATGTAAGTTGGTTAACAAATTTATCTTTACTTTCGTTCGTTGATTTTTATCATTACGAATTAGCACTATGTGACTGTACGTACAACTTTGTCGTTTGAATAAATAATTATATCACTTTCCAGTTTGTTTGAGCTGTCATTGATGTCTTTTAACAAATTTTTTATATTATTGTTTTTAATAAATACATTGCGGTTCTTGGTGACACTCTTACAGAATTTCAAGGTACACCATACATGTTTCATTTTTCTTGTGCACTTTGAATCGAGTTCCAAATGTGTCCTTATTACTGAAATTTAACTAAATATAAACTTATTTTAAGACGAAAAAGAGAAGTCTCACTCCACTTGCTCCAACATTTATGTCTCAAAAAGAGGGCAATTTAGCAGCCAAAACTGTCTTGATTACAAAGCTTCGGATTTAAACATATGGTAAAATCTAAGGGCGACTGCGATAGGCTGAATTACTTTTTACCATCTGTCTATCTGTATGTTCTAATATAAGCTGGAAAACGACACCAGTGGAGAATGTAAGAAAATCACGTAACTCTCAGAAGATTGCAATACTTTCACCTCAACCTTTTCGAATTGCATGTGCTTGCAACGTTTTTTTTTTTTTTTTTGCGAATGTTGTTTTTCATAATGCATTAAATCAAAATGTGATATTTGGAATGCGCCTAAACAACTGCGGCATGTTTATTTCATCGTTGGTAATGCCTTAAATTAACCTCTTCTTAGGTATTTAATTACGTTTATTGCATCTGTTATTTCTATTACAGGAGAATATACACCGAAATCATGAAAAATAACAAAATGAGTTTGTTGTTTTCAGTTTAGTTAAAACGTGTCAAATGCTTATGTTCTTACGCAACTTTCCTGTTCTGTATCTTCAAAGATGAACTGGTTATTACGTCGCTCGACTCTCAAACTACAGGTAACGGGATCGCAACCCAGCGCAAAACATGCTTACCCTTTCAGCCGTAGTGGCATTATGAGTGTCATTTCCACTATTCATTGGTAAGGAGTAATCCAAGAGTTGGCGATGAGCGATACTGGCCGAATGCATTCTGATTAACACTTCAAAATTAAAGATGGCAGCTCACTGCCTCAGTATCTTTCTCTTAACGAAACTGTTTTAAGAGGGTGAAAAAATATTTAATGTCAATAACGTTATGCAATAAGAAACTTTTGGGGAGTGCAATCAATTTTAATTCTCCAGTATTATAAATGTCGGTATCTACAGAAAAACACTTTACATTGACTTTCCCATATACAGCATGCCAGCGATGGAATTTAATACAATAGATTCAAAATTTGATACTCAAATTAGCTCATTTCTGCTTTCATTTCAAAACTAAAGGAATTAGCAAAATGATATGTACCTTGTGCTTAAAAAGCCAAATATTTTGAAGACACCTTTATTGAGTTTCACCTAAAGTAATCATAATTCTATCGTAAATTTATTGATTAGATCATTAAATAAGGTCTAGTTGCATTTCTTAAGTTCTCTCTCTAGAAGTCTAATCCTACAGGACATGTAAAAAAAAAATAGCTACAACACATTTGAAGTTTCCTATTAAGAAAAATAACATGAAATATAAACCTTATTGGTAAAATGAGACGATACTATTTGTTGATTGTCTCTAGTTTCTCCCATTTTTTATTTTACGTCTAACATCTGGTAAAACACACATGCACATATTCTTTTGTCTTGCGTACGATTCTTCCACAGGAGGTTAAGTACGTTATATTAAAACGATTTTGAATACAAACAACAAACGTTACGACCATTGTCGAAATAGTCATGGTAGGAAAAAAAACCCCGTCAGAACCACATTTTCATACAGTTTGATAATATGCAGGTATTGTGATTTGACCAAAACATTTTCGTTTTTGGGAAGGGTATACAACAAGCCTTTCCAAAAACAAAATATTTACCAACTCGTGTAAGAAAAATGTTTTCAGATCAGGGATTTAGAATTTTCAATATACGGATATCCCTGTACTAAATAGTATTTGACAACGATAAAAATAAAATGAACTTGAGCCACAAGGAAGATCCAGAAAGATCCGTGTAATATGTTGTATTCTAGCCATGGTAGGCAACAGGGTAATCTTTTAACAGAAGGAAACCGTGAAGAAAAAGTGACAAAGTAAGGCTCCTGTACTCCCAGCAACATAACCAAAATTGTCTTCATCAGCAAGCGATATTAACAGAGTATAAAGTTCAACAAATAAGGTTTCCAGTCACACCTCAAGCTGCAGGAAAATGAAACGGATATTCATCCTATTTCGTGTGAATACACGCAAGTCAAGTTGTTAGACGAAGTACCTATTGGCTTTTTTCATACACATGATGGATTATAAAAAGCACTCATTAAGAGGTGTGTACTTTGGACAAAACAGCTTTGAACAATGGAAACTACACTGCAAGACTATTGTCAAGATGCAACATCAAATAAATCGTGATTAAATGTAACACACAGACTAACATAATAGCGAGGACCTAAAATCATTTTAATATACTGATTTCCCAACCTCTGTATAATTGAATAGTTTATCTCATGTCCAGAAAAAATAATGGATTTTTACAGAAATGCTGATAACTTCCTATACCTACAGCAAAACATTAGTTCAGATTTAGTATTTGCAAGGTAAACACCTGTTCATGACTGTATTATTTGTCTTTTTGTCTCACTTATTTGAATTAAGTATCAATGTTCACTGAGTGATGAGATTTTTGTAATTTCCAGTTGCTTCTCTTTAACCAACCCATTTTATTTATCAGGATAATTAGAAAAAGAACTCCATCCAAACTCAATATTAGCATACATTTAAGAAATCCATTAGCTCTAAAGTATTAGTTTATTAACAATTAAATATCGTGCAAATGCTAATTATGTTATTAAAATTAAAATAACTAAACTTTGATCTGCATGGCCACTTTATTAGAGACCCCTCCAAACATGTTTAAAACACTCCATATACAATGATATGCAAAACACACTAGCAATGCATTGAGCCAGCATATTACTTGAATCATATAATTGCAGATATACAGTCATGTCTTACTTGGTTGGCAAAACAATGGTTCTTGAGGTAGAATCTAAACTTTCAAAAAGCTATGATAGTAGGTGTCAAATTTGACAAGAAAGTTATTTTCAAAGTCCACTTCTTTAGCTGTACAAAGATATCTGTCATTAGTCTATCAACACTGTTGCGCAAATGACAAGGTTTATGTTTGCCACTACAAAAAAGTTACACAAACTTTTAGTGGCATATCAAATGAAAAAGAATTGGACAAGCTTGTAAAATGCAAAAAATTTCAATGTCTTCAACAGTTGTGAAATATATTACCAAAACATGTCATGTTGCAGCTGAAACCAATAGATTATAAAAACAGAAAACCTGGTTTCAAGGATGCTTATGGTGCCAAATGTAAATGACAAATCATTGGAAGTGATTTGGTCTAATAAGTTGAGTTGAATTTTTTTTTTTTGTACTGCTGGAAAAGATTGTACTGATTAAGAAAATAACAGGATATTCACTGTAGTTTAATCATACACACAAACACGCACACAGTGCTGAATTTCCCCTTGACTGACAAGGGCTCTTTCCAAACAAAAATAAACCATCATGCTCATTATAAGAAATTGGATTGATGATCTAGCAAGTGAGTTGATTCATTTTTCTAAGAAAACAAACTCACTAGAAGCTAACCCAACTTGCAGTTTCGGGGTAAACTAACTGTTTCATTGTCACTGTAATAATCTGCTTACATTCTTGAACCGACTATACACTGCAGTTCTCAATGAGCATAGCAACTCTTTCAGCATCTTATAAAGTCTATATCACAATGAGTTTAAGCTATTATTGCATTAAAAGTTGATTCAACCCATTATTAGAAGAGGGCAAAATAAAAGGTACAGTCAGTTGGCAAGTCTGTCCTAACAATGATTTTACATTAGTCTAGTTACAAATATTCAGTTTTCCTTTTCAAGATTAAACACTATAAACCACTTCATAAGCTATAATTTTACATCTGTGAAAATAAAAGACAAAACGAAAAATACGGTTACAGTTGTTCTCTTAAACCACAGTATCAATGTCATATGACATGAAATAATCACAAGCAGTGTATTTGAAATCATACAGGAAGTAAGGAAATATTTTATTTTGTTGAATTTTTGATACTACAAACAAGTTTTGAAATGAAAAAGCAATTTGGTGACCAAATCTTGCTAACTCTAAACCCATCCACTTCAGAACAATTTTTTTTTTTTTACATTCTAAGATATTTTGCACTGTAACAACCACTGAAATTTTTATAATCAAATTTTCTTAACCATTAAAAAAAGAAAAAAATTATTCCCCTAAAAGTGGATTTAAAGTTTAATATTAACTTGTACTTAAATCAACGAAAAAAAAAATTCTGTATGACTAAATGTTGGATTGTATTACATTTCAGAAACTTCTAATAAACTGAAACCAACATATTTATGAACAAGCTTTCCCCACACCATCAAACAAATATCTGATGGTACTACAAGGAATAACTGGTTACTTGCATTAACAGTAATGCCAGTAAATGATGCAATAACTTCTACTATTTATAAATTAACTAGTTTATTAGTAGTTGGAGGAAAACTAATATTTAAGACTTCTGTTTATTTTCTATCCAATTCTTGAAAAGGGGAAAATGACCTTTCAATAAAAAAACACTTTCCACTGCACAGTGGTATCCTTTAAAGAGGTACCACATTTTGTAAATAACAACTTAGAACAACAAGACAAAACAAAACTGTTGCTATACATATCAAGTGAACTTACTGTCTTCATTAAATTCAATGCAGATTTATAATAATAGCACACATATCCCAAATGTATGCTTTAGGGTAACACATTTCTACTCCAATTTTAATTACTGTCAGTTTTATCTCTGAAATAAAAGAAACAAATTTGCTATCAAGAAATGCTGAAAGACAACAGAGCTATCAGATATCACTATGTTTGCCAATTCATGATTCATGTTGAAAATTAAAAAAAGGCAAGTTTTTACGTATAGGCACTGACTGAAGTTTGACTTAGAATTTTTTGTTAGCAAACACACACAAAAACCATAGTGGAATAGCACAAAGGTAAATGAAAATTTTTCCTTTCTAGTACTGAAACCTGATTATATTTAATAGAACAGTGAGCTCTTCAGTCATGTGTAAATTTTTCCCTCACAAGAATACAAGTGAAATGATTTGCTTGCTGAACTTTTGAAAGAAAACAATCCATATCATCATCTGTAAATAAAAGATTGTAAAGTTAGGTCACCAGTTACAGCATCTAGCATGATACTGAAAGCTAACGTACTGATCAAAACTGCTTTCAATAGTACTAAAAAAAGAAGCAGCAAAAACTATTGAAAAACCAGTGGTATGATTTACTTGCAAAGCAAGTTCTATTCTGCAAGTCCATAACAGGGCAACAGCTTCCAACCCAGCTCCTGTGTGTCATCTTTTGAAGTAACTACTCAAGAGTCTCTCACTCTTTTGTTGAATGCTTGTATTTTTATCCCTCAGGGATAAAGTATATTTCCAGAAACTGTACTGCAATTGGTAATATAAACCTTATTTGCCTAATGACAGGCTCAATCACAGGCCACTGGAATGGAGCTGGGTCAAAATGTCTTTGCTCCAGCCTTGTACGGAAGCCAATATTTCTAGATAATTATAATAAACAGGCTTAGGTTATTCTTCTTTAGTCAGTCCATCAACATGATTGGTCATCCCCCCATCTCCTGCTATGCAGACCTGAGGCACAAGATTTTCATCTTCCTTCTGTAGTTCAGGACGGAAAGCTGTAGCAATGGGGAACAACTCATTACATCTAGAGATGAACTTAGAAACTTCTTCTTCACAATGTCCTAGTTCACCTTCTTTGATAGCATTTAGTACCTCAGTACAAATCTACAGCCAGAAAGATTAAAAAAAAAGTTTTTAGTGTATATAATTAGTGTAATACATTACCTGTTTGAAATAATTTGTCTGAAACACTGCTCTTCCAAAATAAAGAATTTCTTGTTTTACATTATTTCTGTTGCAAAATTAAAAAATCATACCTCAATGTTCAGACCCTTAATATTTTTGGAAAACGTAGTCACTAATTCTAGCACTCTTGATTGGGATGATTTGTCTAGGAAATACAACATTCGAGCACCTGCAGAAAACCAAAAATTAAACCTAATAATGAATACTTAGTTATGAAACATACGTTCAAGTATCCAATAAGATTTTAAACACACAGAATATAGCAATACATAAAAAAATTATTCAACACATTTATTAATACTTAATATCACAATATCTTTGCAATTAATAGAAGATTTAAAATCTTTAAGATATAATCTCTAGCAAAGTGAAAACCAATGCTAAATAAAACTGTGCACTATTAGTTCTAGAAAGCACTTGACTAGTATACATTTAAAAGAATTCAGGTTAAATTTACTTTCAATCACAATGTACAAGAGATGATCAAACAACTAGAAAAATAAAGCTATCATTAAGAAAATCATTACAAATTTTTATTCTCATAATATCACTGGTAAATGTATTATCTCTCCTTAAATCAGTCTCTTGGTTATTTTTTTTAAGATTATAAATAACAAAAATCTACCTACTAAGCTTGTTTATACCATAAATATATGAAACATATTATTAACATCCTTACATAAAATAAAATGAGTGAGTAATAAAAAAAGACCAGAAAAAGAACAGCATATCTCAGAATTACCTCTGTGACCCATGCATTATAGAATACGCAACAGAAATAAAACAAAGTCACGTACACAAAAATGCTTCTTAATAGTCTAAATTCACCTCTTCTACCTTAATCATATCAGTATATCATCCTGTCTCATTATGTTCATACAGGTTTCTTGACATCTTAACCTCATCATTTCAGTTCTTCTGCAACTTTTATTGCTCAGATATTTTGGTACATCATGAAGTACCATTTGAAAATGCATTTATATTAAAAATAAGTTGGAACATTCAAAATTGTGATCTTGGCATTATGATAAACGAGGAGATCCAATGTTGTGATGCATTTTAATGAGATACTTCTTGAATGCTATCTCTAATACCAACTTTCAGTCACTAACCTCTTCAATCATCCTTTCTAGGTATGATAAGTGTGCTATAGCTATCTATTAGATAAAGTTAGCATTTTTACCATCAATAAATCTACTTTGATATACATTTCAAGAAAATGAACTTAATCTTTAGCAAATAAACTATACAATAATTTTTTTTTTTTACTGAGATCTGCATGAATGTATTGAAATCTGTATGCTTGCATGTATATTCCTTGTATGTGTTCTTTCATTAGGTGGGATTTTTTGGTAAAAAATAAACTAGCTTGTTTCTTCTGTAATATCTGCTATAGTCTACATTCATTTTGATGCAAGTTATAGAACTATGTTCAGAAACAAATTTTGAAATATTATGGTATTATCATTCATGTTTTTTACACATTTGTTATTTTTCGACCTCATTATTTTAAAGCACTTTAAACACACTAAAAGTTGCACATTTATCACCAAATGCCCATCAATATGTGGGTGTGTATAAAAATGTTAGAATAAGTAATATTAAGGTACACGGAGATTAAAAATGTCCCATTTTAAAAATGTTATCAAGTTGCCACCTCGTGAGAAAACATCCATTTATATCATTCATCTACCAGCTTTCAAATTTATACAGATCTCAATATGTGCAAAAATTAACTTGAGTTATAATGATTATGTTCATTATATTAGTAACACTATCCGTAAGGAAATTATCTTATTACATGCATTCTATCATGATTCTATAACAATGTTATTCACCAAATTTTGAAGACATAAGAAGCAATACTTGATATTATATTGAATAAGTTTGTATCACATTAACATGTTTAGATTTTAAATAGTGAATTTAATAAATAAGCACTGGTTATACCATTAAATCAAGGTTGTAAAAGCAAACCAACATTTATAAGACCAGGCTACACTATTTTACAGTTACTAAAGACAGAAAAGTGTTTTGATAATTTTTTTATCTGTGCTACAGTTGTAGAAAAACAGTTGTAAGATAACCTATTTGTACATATCCCCAAAACACATTCAGGAATGAAAACTGAATGATTACTAAAATTATTTCTATACTGCTTTGATATAGAGTTTTAAAAGTTACTCCTTTCAAAATAAAACCAACTCCATATTGGAAAAAAAATATTCGTTATAATTTTGAATTTAATATGTACATTTACAGTAAATATATCAAGCTTTTAGTAGAATGTGCAATTCTGCTGCACACAAAAAATCAGATAAGTTAAAAAGGTATTTGTACTCAAAATACATCTGAATTTACAATATCAACCTCACTCAGACTGTGACAAGTTCAAGGTGATGAATAAAATTACTTTTACCATCAACTGTCTGCATATTGTATTTGCATAACCTTCAGAACATCTGAAAAGCTCATCTGCAGTGTGCTTCAGTATTTCAGTACATTGTATTTGATATTTACTTTTCTCTAATATGAAATGTTGCCAGATTAGAAATGTAAGGTTAAATGAATAGTTCATAAAACTGACATGAAATACATAACAACATGCTGAATGGCACTCTATTAAAGGCCACAGTTTCAACACATTGACTCCCACCTGTGCTAATGGGGTTAAACAGATGGCCTAGTAGCTTAACAGAAATTATTGTGCATTTAAGAGTAACAAACCTTCTAATAAATGAGGCAAGGAGTCTTTATGTTGAGTGAGAAACTCCTCATTCAGCTGTTTGGCTGTCTTAAAATCATACACTTTTTCCATCTCTTGCTTCAACACTGTAGACACTGATTCTGCAAGATCAGTCTGTTGAGACACTGAAAAAATAAAGTACACGTTGTGATACGTGACTGAAAAACACACACATGAAAATCAGGGCAGAACAGTGTTTTCCTTCTTTATTACAATTATATACATCCCTAATACTAAAGGATCAAGTTAAAGGTTCATGCACATTAGAGCAATATCTATATGTTACTAAAGTAGACATGTAATTGTATATCCCTTGTTTTAATTTATTAGGTCAAGCATAACCATGAACAGGATATATAATTTTCTAAAAAGTTCAGTCTCTGTCACACACATCCACAATGCAACTACAACTAGAAGAAACAATTGAAAAACAATTGGGACTAAGTTAATATGGTTTACGGAGAAATTATTTCAATGATAGCTTTCACAGATGAACTATTAACAATGCATGATAAGATGCATTTTGTACCAAGAATTTATCACTGCTCTTATCCTGGTGTTCACTCTCAGTAATGATGATGATAATATGGTGGTGTGATTCAACTGAACTTAAGTAATTCATTCAAGAAATGGGTGTATACATATTCACAGAATGGCTTCAACAACCTCACACTACACACCAAATCCCCTCCTTCTCTGTCTGAAAAATGTTACTAGACCTAAATCCCTGGGATAAATTGGAACCTCAGAAGTTAAGTGTAGAAATGCAACTAAAACAAAAAGGGGGAAAAAATGTTACAATATGCTTGAAATTAATTTATTCACCTTATTATTTACAAAAACAGGTTGCTAATTAGAGATAATCTCTGCAAATGGCTATAAATGAAACTTATATTTTAAAAGTTGATCAGTATACTTCAGGAATCCATCAAAATAATGTTACTATCAAAGAGAAAATTGTGGTTTAATTCATTAAGACATATGGCAGGCAGGTTAGATAACGCAAATGCTTCATAATATATGACATGAGATTGAATTCTGCTTAGTACACTTCATAAAAAAAAGTATTATCATATTCTACAATGAATATATTAACAAAGTTTACCTAAATATATGCAATAACATTTTAAGCCCTACAATTACAGATAAGAAAAAATATGCTTTTTAATTCTACTAACACTGCTTAGGCCCATCAGACCAGACTCATAACTATTTGTTCTCATTACAGTTTACATACTAGTAACTTGTATTACATGTATCTGAACAAAATTTGGTAGCTTTTTAGTAAATGTTACAAAGCTTTTGCACACAAAAGATCAGATTTTTAAGCACATTTTCTACGCTATTTATGCACCACATTTCTTACACATTTATGACTTCATTGGTTACAGGATATGTGTAGGTTACACAAGAAAATGTGGGCAAAAACACAGTCAATACCACAATTAATCCATACAATTAGTGCTGGGATTCCTTATGTTACTTAGAAAATGAGTATTTCACCCAGCCTGTTTGGTTGGTTTCTTCACTTTGAGTGTCATAGCAAACAAAAATATCAAAATTATATAATATATGAACTCCAGTTAATAAAATAAAAAGTTAATAATTTGACAGATACAACAACAAGAAGAGTAAATTAAGCTGGCATTTCCAAATTCAAAATACTAGACAAGTTCAGTTTCCTCAAATAAGACAGAAGACTCAACAATTAAGTTTCAAGGTAATTTTATGTTTTTGTTTTGAAACTGTTTTCTTTAAGTGCAAAAGAAAGGAAAACAAAGAATAATATATCAGAAAATGTTAAAAAGTACATTAATTAAAAAGTATAGCAGAAAAATAATAGATACATTTAATAATTTATCAAGTACATAAATGACATTATGTAACACAAATTTTGTTCCTGGATAGTATGTGTTATTTCTTAATTGCTTATGTTGTAAAAGTACAGAAAATGGCCATTATTCCCTTCAAACTTTGTTTTTGTGACCTGAATAATGACATTTAGAATTAACCTATTTTCTATGTAAAAACGGGCAAATTTGCACATTTTCATTTACATAAGGTGTGAATAAAACAACATATGAATCAAGATGTATGTGTATTTATACTACAGTTATACAAAAATGTTTAGAAGTGAGTAGTTTTTCGAGATTTGCGACTGTAATGTTAATCACTTTCACATATCAGCCCCCTAATATAGTCTCCCATCATGTTTTTGTTATACGCTCCCAGGTCACAAAAGCAAAGTTTGAAGAGAAACTTAGGTCTTTTCCATTTACTTCAGGCATAAGCAATTGGGAAATAACACTTTCTGCCCAGGAACAAGAAAAAGTAAAAATTTTGTTACATAGTGTTGTGCATATAACATAAAAGAAAACTGCACACAATTAGTAAGTTAAAAAATACAAAAACTGAGTTGTGTTTAGAGAAGAAAAGTATAAACACAAATATATTTCCTACTTTTTTAACATTTTTAAACACAACTAAAGGTCAAAGAACTAAAATAACAGTGTTTCTACAAGAATAAATAGAAACCAAATTTACATTAATTCTACTAAATGCCCTTACATTAGCATAATTCTAAGTTCTTTTTTTTAAATCAACATTTTTTTAAAAGCAAGATAAAACAAACACATACCCAGATTATAAAAGCAGATAATGTGACTATGGAGTTTAGGATGCGAGGGATTAAGTTTATACGCTCGTTTAATGGACTGTAGCATCAACAAGAGCTTGTTCTTACGAGAATAAATCTCAAAAGCTAACAGATGGGTTTCTATTCTGTCAGCTGCAAGCAACTGAAGTGGTTTTAAAAATTTGATGGCTTGCTCCAAAGGGTCGTCAACCTTTAAAAAAATATAAACACCATGTATACTTCAAAATAAAATAAAAGAATGACATGTATTAAAAAAAAAGGGAGTAAAATGATAATTGGTAAATACCAATTATTAAAAACACACAAATTAAACATAATAAATAACCTTAGCTAATTTGTCAGGAACCAATTCTTCTTCTTTCACATTGTCTACCTCTGTATCCTGCTGCTGACGAGATTTGATGTGTTGCTCCCGTTTTTCCTGAGCAGCATTCTGTTTTTCCTTTTCCAGCTCAGCCCGCTTCTGTGCCTTCCTCTGTTTGTTCCTCAGTTTCTTCAGCTCAGATGGAGCCATATTAGCTAAAGGACCAAATGAAGAATTTGTTTTACTTAATTCAAACAAAATTAATAGTATAACTTTTTCTACAAAATACAGCAATCAATTCCTTGTTTACAATATTATATGTATATATATTACTAAATGTATGATGATCATGAAAAGTGTATATTCTGTACACTCATGAAAATGAAAAAAAGCAGTTATACATCTATAGCAGCACCCTAAAGAAACAGTTAAATTAAAATTGATAACACAATTTGGAAAATTAAAAAACTATGCAAGTCTGACCAAGATAAATGAACACTTTTTAAATCTTTTGCACTACCAATCTGTGTGTGTCTCACTTCAAGTGTCCCCCCACTTTCCCCTTTTAAGCAAAATATTTAAGGAAATATTTTCTCAATTTAATTTCTTACTCTTCTTGTGCACCACATATGCTGACCGTGTCAGTTGTGTGTTGTCACACTATGTCTATGCAAGAATGCACACAGCATTCTTCACACAAATGGTGAGACTGTACTAAAGAGTAAATTGACAGGTTACTTGGGCAAAAATATACTACAGACTATTTTTTTATATACTAACACAAGCATGACATTTTAAAAACTCCAAATTTGAGTAAAACAAAAATGCAATGGTTCTTTATTTGTATGTATGCATCACTACAGGTTAACAAACTGTAGAGTAATCAAAGGACCTTGTTACCTGCTCTGCCTTAATTTGTTTTGCCACATAAAGATTACACATTGGAAAATTATGGCCAACTCTGTAATATCCACTAACCATTAAATATTGTTTTATGCAACTTTTGAACAAAGGAAAATGCAGACATTAATATATAGTTATCCCTCGTGCTCCAGGAGTACATTATGGGTGTAAATACATGGATTTTAATGCAAACAAACTGAATATATCATCTTCTGTAAGGATCTCAAATATGTACACAGTAAAATAATCATAAATCCTTAGTAAATTGACAACAGATCTGGTAAGCAAAACCAGATATTGAGGTTAATCACAATAATATTTGAAAATGTTGACACCAAACTTTCAGATATGACTGAGGGTTAATAACAACTAGGATAAGCATTCATGTGAATACTACTTCTGCATTATTAACTTTAGAATACACATTATATGTTACAACTAACAGTACTGAGATACATCTAAATAATAGTAAAAAAAAAAAAAAAAGTGAGGGAAGAGTAAAACATGCATTTTACAGAAATCAGTTATACAGTAAATTTACAGTTTAGTAATATATAAAGGTAAGGAAGGCTTACTAAATTCATTATAAAAGCTTTTCAATATACATATATTATAACAATCTATAATTTGACACAAAATTTAACCAACTTGCGGTTTATGTAATTCCACTCCTAATAAGTAATCCTTAATTGATCGAATGATAAGATTGGGATTCACAATTACATTTTGTCTAATATATATGCATTTATTATAATATATTGTTTATGTTTAGAAGACAATTTTAATGTAGAGTATTAATGTGCTTATTGTTTTGAACCTAGACCATTTCTAACAAACATTGTATTACACAGGTTTCTATACTGTGGTTCCCAGATTCTTTCCCACTGGCCAGCTTCTGTAGCTCCAAGAGATGTCTATCATTACACCACTAGAAAAACCTATTTGTTCATTAGTGTTGTAAATGGGTTTGAGATAGAGATAGTTTTGTAAATCCTATGTCATATTATATAATTAGAGGACAGAGTATATGAATACTGAATACACAAGCTAATTTTAAGGTTTCTAATTTATAAAACTTTAGGATGTCTTTTAGCAAATGAAAGAACTTCTGAATATATGATGATATCCTTCAAAATTAGCTCCACCCCACTTCTAACTAAATGATTTCAGTATTGTAATAGGAGGGTACATTTTAAGAATAGAGCTTGTTACTTAGACTTATATTACAGTAAGTTTGAACAGACCACCAGTGATATTGTTACAATAGAAATAATAGACATTATAGTGGAATTTTTTTAGGATCAACATTTTATAGAACTAACAAGGGAACAAAACTAAAAAATCCTACTTGATTTATATAACCAATCTATAACCAACCAAAGTATATGTCACTAGTATAGAACTTTTTAAAACTTTAAAACCTTCATTAATTTAACCGTATTATCACAACATATGCCTGTAAAAAATCGTTTTGTACAATTTTAAAACATATCTAATAGTACACATTCTTGCATAATAATTTGAATTTCGTATTAGCGGTTTGAAAATTCCCAACATCAACCCCAATAAAATAACTGGCATTTTAAAAAAAATTTCCTTCCAAATAATTTTTTTTACCATGTCACCAAAAGAATGTGTTATTTAGGTAACTTAGAAAAAGTCTAATACAGGTAGATGTGAATATAATTATGAAATTTACATATGGAAGTAAAGAGGGTAAAAATGGTAACAGTATTTCCAACATTTCCTTTATGCTAATAACATGCAACATTGCTTTTAGAAATGTTTGAAAACTGTGTCAGTAACTCATCCTAGCAATGCAGAAATCTAACCCTCAATTTAGCATTGTTAAGACTTCAATTTTACTGTGGGGTCATCGAGAACTGAACAGACATTTGTATTTCTTGGTTAGCTAATTCTGAATGTGTGTTTCTTTCTGTGTGTAGATTAAAGGTGTGGGTATAAGATAAACACAAGAGAAACATGTTTTTTAAAAAGGTACAATTTTTTCCAATAATTTCTGGCCATTTTCTAATATGCTACAAAAAAACATTTTTCTATACCTTTTTGCATCTGTTTTTATTAAAATTTCCATTTGTATTTCTAATTAAGCTTCAAAGCCCATGTGTAAAATACCCACAATTCCTAATTTCTCATTGTACAGTTTTGTACTATTCTCAACTTATGTAACAAAAGTAAAAGAATATGAGGCTTCATACTATTTACAGTCTAAGATATGGAGAAATTTTTTCATTAACAAAACAGAAAACACCCAGGAGTTTGTGAATAAATTATATGATCTTTATAAGTTTGGTCATTTGTATTTAATGTACATTTACATCTTCAGTGAACAAGATAGTTAACATCAACCAAAAAGAGAAGTCAACAAAATATTTAAGAACCAAAATACAATTAAAAAATTCCATGTATACATAAAATATTTTTATAAAAAGCCCATGGTATGATATAAACCTGTTAATACCTGAAATAAACAACACTTACTTGGATCTTAAAAACAGCTTCAGGTAAAAAGGCAGTAGTTTACCATATGGAACAAGACTACCTGAAGAAGGAAGCTTCCCAAAAAAAATACCACAGAAACCTCACAACACATTCATCACCACCATAAAATCCAAAGTTCACTGAGCCATGATTGATCACCTCAACCTTTGCATACTCACCATTTTATGACATACCAAAATTTGTGATTTTATAGTGTTTAGGGTAAAAAGGTTGTGTTCAATTAAATTACACTGACATTTGTGAAGAACCTAATTAAAGTAGTTAACAGTAGGCATAATGTCATTGGAATATAATATAAACAAATATTATATTTATGCATGAGAATACCTACACATGTCAACTTAATTGTAATAGTTCATAATGTAGTAAGTTCTTCAAGTGTTTTTTGAAAGCATAAGGTGGTATTTTGTTAAAACCTCAAAATAGATAAATACAATGTGCAACTAAAAAGTGACAAAGTGAAGAAAACATAGTTCTATTAAACAGCTTATTTTACTATACTGAAGATGAAAAAATAGTGCAAAGCTATTAAATTTACTATAGTATTTATTTATAAGCTTGGGTTGAAACCAAGTTTAACAGAACATTTTTGTACAATTTGATGCTATGATAATATCTGTACAAGGCTTTTTTATATTTTTATCAAGTACTATTGTTTAAAACAAAATACAAATATTGTTTTGTTTCTTCTACAGTTGCTTGAATTACTGATGAGCAATTCAAGGGTATTCAGAGATTACAATTACATTTTGAAACCCTCCCACCAAAGACATTTTTTTATCCTTGTTGTGTCATAAATTAAGCAACAAAAAAGTAAGATTTCCAAAATAAAAGATGGCCACCTCAATAAGCAATTACTGAAACTAAATTGTTCACAAAATTACAGCAGTGCTAATGACTTTTTATAGAGTCCAACAGAACATTAAAAAATCATTTCTTTTACATGAGATTAAAATTAAAACATAGCTTAAGAAAAATACTAACTAATCAAAGCATAAAAACCAGTGAAAACTGATGTTATATAGCATATTCTCTTACAAAATATAAAAAATTTACATAAAAAATGCTGTTATTTCACTGATTCTGTAATAGCTAATTCAGAAATTAATAGTAATGGCTTTGGTAAAATTAGATTCTTTTCAAACTGTTGAAACAAATGATCATAACATTATCTCTATTTAAGCTTAGTTATTAAAGTAACAACTATTTTGTCCCTTCTCTTCCCCAACAGGAAACAATTAAAATTAACTCTTAAGCTTCAAAAAATTAGTATATATTTTTAAAGCCTTTAAGAACTTATTTCTTGTAAGAAATTTGAGTGCAAAAGTTTTGAAAATCATTTTTACCCAGCAAGTTCTCATTTACAAACGGTTATGAAACACAGATTTTGAAAAAAACAACTGTAGTTTAATGTGATGTTTTATCACATTTCTTTCATATAAAGTAATATTCATAGTATTCACATATACAGCAAAAAAATCAAAAATGAAAAAAGAAACAGTTAAAGCATAATATCATTATTAATAATTATATTATTTTAAATATAACACTTATCTATACAACAGATAATTTTTAAATGTATATCGCAAAGAACAGCACAAAAATGTTTAGATTATATATGCCTAGTTATCCTGAAAAAAATTAGCATCCGACAAAAAACACCCATCTAATGTCTGCACAAACATTCTGTTGAAATTATATTATTTTTTAAAATAGAAAAGAAAAAAGCTATCAACATAATGCTTCTTAACTAATCTCAGATACTTTCTATTGTCAAACTTAGATTCTGTAAGACCAATGAAATTTAACTTTATTGTACCAATTGAAACAGTGCACGTGTAAGACATTTCTTTATTTATCCAACTACCCCTACCCAACCACCCAAAATACTATACCAAATGGATACACACATCTTTAGAGCAATTACTAAATGATATTCTTGACTGTGGATAAAAGGCATTTTCAGTTTTAATTTCCTATCCAGAAATTAAAAACATGGATAAAGGTATCTTGTGTTTTAATTCCCTACTGCATACAATTGTTATAAGAATTCTGGATTACATATTTTTAGTACCAAAAACATTAGGTTTTTGTCATATTCAAGACTTATAATTTATAAACATTTGGATTTGTGTGACAAATACTTAGTTAATTTAACAAAAACATAAATTACATTTGTGTGCATCTTTGTAGATATAAATATTTATTGTTTCAAAAATGCAAGTTATGTCCAGTTAAATGTTTTCAAATATATTATACTGGTGGATTCCATTTTTTTTTTAAAGTGAGATTCAGCAGTTAATCATATCATTCATCTGCAGCCTCATCTTCAACCCAACAGAAAATATGGTATTTGCAATATTAAAATAATTCTAAGTATTTGCTTACCACTTAGTGAGAAACTTGCCTATTTTGATATCACATAGCTTATCCCAAAATAAAAAAATGAATTTTTACTTTCATAAGTGAGTGTTGTTCTACATTTACCTTCTGCTGGTTACAATATGTAACAGAATTTATACAGGGTGTTCAGAAAGTCACTGTGTAGTTTTGTAATCATATTTTATTATATTTCAGATTTTGATCCCAATATGGTTTTAACAACTGAAGAACGTGTATGGCTCGCCAAACATGTATTCTGAGAAGGTGGTAGATACACAGATGTGGTGCGACAGCAATTTGCTGAAAAATTCCCAGATACACCTGTTCCACATCGCAATGCAGTTCGTAACCTTGTTGATAAGTTTCGGGAAACAGGATCAGTGGATGAAGCCAAATGCTGTGGAAGGTCAGCAAAGCTATCAGAGGAGAAACTGTTGGATATTTCTGACAGTGTGATGCAGAATCCATCAAAATCATTACGAAAGTTAGCTCAGCAGTATGATATTGATCTTGGAACTGCTCATAAGGCTGCCAGAAAGAAGTTAAAGCTCTTCCCATACAAAATAATGGCGGTACAAGAACTGGAAGCAACTGATAATGAAAAATGAATACACTATTGCAGGTGGTTTAACCAATTTATCAAAGAGAATACAGCTAATGTGTTGGATGTGACCTTTTTCACCGACGAAGCATGGTTCCATCTCTCGTGTTACGTTAATTCACAAAATTCAAGATTGTGGTCATCCGATAATCCTCACAGTTTGCACAAAACACCCCTACTTGATTTCAAGGTTGGTGTGTGGATTGCGATTTCCAGACGTTGAATTATTGGCCCTATTTTCTTTATGAACACAATAAACAGTGAGCACAATTGTTTGGAGATTCTTCACACCTTCATGGGTCAGATAATAAGTGATGAAATCAATTACTGATGGTTTCAACAGGATGGTGCTACTGCCCACACATCTCACAGATCTATGCGGTTATTAAAGGAATGTTTTGGAGACTGCATTATTTCCAAAGACGTGTGGCCCCCATGCTCACCAGACTTTTTATCTATGGAGAGCAGCAAAATCTGCAGTGTATCGAGATCGTCCGCGCACGCTGAATGACTTGAAAGCAGCAATAACAGCATTCATTCAGTCTATTTCAAGCCAGCAACTGATAGCGGTGTTCAGAAACAAAATAAGAAGAATCCAAGCCTGTAATAATGCCAACAGGGGTCACTTTTAACATTGTTTATAATTGTCATTCATATTTACCTCCTGTATTCTATTTTGAAACGTGTCTGTTAATAAATATATAAGTGCACAGTGACTTTCCAAACACCCTGTAGTTATATAAAATTTGTTTATTGAATTACCTTATATTTGATATATAAATATACTGATATTTTGTTGACCAAAAATGTTTATGGTAGACCACTGAGCTTAGTGTTTAAAAAATGCTTTTTAAACAGTCTGTATACACTCAAATAAAAATATAAAAGATACATTGACAGCATTTTACTACTTGGTGACTTAAGCACTTTGTTATAACCTAAGACTTGGAAAAAGAAAATAGCCAACCAAATTGATATACATTACTTAATCATTAAAAGTTGATGTCTGTGTATTAACAAAAAAGGAATTTTGTCTTTCTTAAAATTCATAAAATGAAGATTGACTATTAGAATCAGAAGCACAAATAATTGTTTACAATTTTATCCTTCCAGAAAACTAATAAAACATTATACGATGAATAGATGCTGCCATGTAATTTCCCAGTTATGATAAAACTACTTTAGTATGCAGTAAATTTTAAATTGTGTGTGTATTGTAGATAACCCAGTTTTATAGCAATGTATGACTGAGCTTGTAAACATATCTTCATGTCGAAGCTCGGGAGTTAACAACACATACTACCATTCATTTATATTATACTGAAGCTTTAAAAACAATAGTTCAAGTTGTGGCGATTTAAGAGAAACATTTTAAAAGTTCACAGAACACTATTCCCGTACAATAAATGACAATTATAAACAATCTAGTAAGATACACTACAAATTTATACCTGTGTTAATCTGCTGAGAAGATTCACCATCACTCAATGGTTTATCATGTAGCCTGAGGTAAACCTGAAGAAGAAAAGAGATGTGATTGAATCAATGGAAATTCATGTGGTATTTGTTTCTTAACAAAATTCCTGGTAAGAAATAGAAAGATGGTTTTTCACACAATTTATACAAATTTTGTATAACTTAACTTGGTAAAAAAAAATTTAAGATTTTACTCTTAAAATTAAAAAAAATACAAGACAAAATGGAATGTTTTTTCATTCTCTTCTTCCAAATAATATAGTATATTTACTATGTCCAACTATAAAAATCAGTTACATAATGAATCTTGCACACCACCATCTGAGAAAAAAAAGATTACTAAAAAATTACTGTAAAAACTGTTACAAGCTAAGCCCATACTGTCAATAGTTGCAGTATAGTGCAAATACATATTTTCCATCTGCTCTGTACATAAAAAAAACATTGCAAATCATATGTCACACAAACTATATACTTGTTACACAAAAAATCCACATCAGTGTTGTCTCTAATATTCCTTAATCCTGAAACAAAGTTTAAGGAAAATAATTTCCTGTAAAAAAAATGCACGAAGAGTCAAATTATATTCCAGGTTTAATTTTTCCTATAAATTAACCAATAACAATGCATGGTTGAATAGTGATAAATCTATTACAGGTCTTTACTCGATCCCATCATTTCTAGCCACTAACCAAGAAGATTACATAATGATACCAGCCAAAAATTGAGGTAAGTAATCTAAAATATTTGAATTTTTAAAAGTTGATTGTACCTTTTTAGAAAACAGTCTGCTACTGCATGATTATTTAAAAACACAGTAGCAGAAAAACTCTGAAGTACAAGACAAGAGTGCATTTGTCTCATTTCATAAAGTTCTTTTAATATACATTGGCTTTTTTTCTAAATTTTACTTCAGCCATAAAATTTGTATAATAAATCATTTTTTTTCAAAAGTCTTGTAAGTTAACTTATTAAATCATCATAGTTTACAATTATAGTACTTTAAGCAAAACAGGGTTGTGTTATGAACCTACTGTTACTACATTTTTATTTTTTGAATGGAATTACTTTATATTTGATATTTATAAATTTTTTGAATGGGCCTAAATATA
Organism: Tachypleus tridentatus; assembly: GCF_004210375.1. Classification (NCBI taxonomy): domain Eukaryota; kingdom Metazoa; phylum Arthropoda; class Merostomata; order Xiphosura; family Limulidae; genus Tachypleus; species Tachypleus tridentatus. The sequence continues at coordinate 162,967,622 of NC_134834.1, forward strand.
ATTTTTCTATATATACATTCTCATAGCTTAATGTTTCAAATTTGTAATTAATATTTTTCTTTCAAAATGATATTTTTATTGAGTACAGTAATTCAACAGTAGCCAAATGCAAGTTTCAGTATTTAATCACCTGATTGTAGAATATTTTCACATATAATGCAAAAATGGAATATATAGCCCATGTACAATACATAAATAGAAAGGAAATATAAATTTGTCTGTATAAGATACAAGTTTCATAAATCCACAAATTTGGTATGAGAAAATATCATTTTTTTCTGAAGAATAGTTATAATTGCACTAAAAGAGGCTTAATAAATTTCTAAGTTATGAAGTTTAGTAATTTAAGTTAAGTTGAGATTTTTGTTTCAAGCACAGACTAACCTTAATTGCTACCCTGGCAGCTCTGAAGTAGAAAGGATGAGATCTAAGAATGTCTTCCAACCTTAGTAATCCAACATAAGCTCTGAGAGTCATCTTTCTCATACAATAAGTATGAAAATCAAACTGGTCCTCAATTATTTCAGAAAAATGCTGTTTAGAAAAGAAGAAAATGCACTTTTTTAATAACAATTTAAAACTGCCACAGAAATTAATTTCAATCCCTCAATTACCATTATTATTTTTAGTGGTATATTAATAGAATCACTGCCAAACAGAGCCAAAAAAAAAAGGGAGGGTAAAGAACAAGTCATCTCTAGCCATGTATTCAGTTAATCTTAAAACTTCAGAGGCTGCTGCTATGTCATAAAGTTGTAGTCTAATTTTTTTTGCTTAAACTTATAAGTAACAAATTATGTCAGCGTGCACATTTATAAGAACACTTCAATAACTGTGATTATTAGAGTGATAAAATAATCTCTGGTTTGCTACAGCAATTAACTCATAATTGTACAGGGTACAGCATAATGAACTAATACACTGATCTACATTCTATCAATTTATTTGAAGACAGCCATCAGCTTTCAAATATAGTGCACCAACTCATCACAGAGCCTCCTGCATGCTTAATTTTTGGCACTAGACATTCTTTCTGTAACATCTCAATGATTCTTCAGTGAATACACACACCAGTAAGACCAAAACAGTTCAGATGTTGATTTACTGGTTCGAAGCACTTTGTGCCACTTTTCAAACAGCTATATGTATGTTCTTTGGCAGAAAGCTATTCCCTTTGAGGACATTTCTGTAGCACTCTCAAGACTATCTTTCTTGAAACTTTGACTGTGCATGATGTGTCAACAGTAATATCTTTTGCAGCTTTCTTTCCATTTCTCAGCAAGTTTTCCCCTGTCCTCTAACTTTTTGGGTATTTAAAAACTGTGGTTTCCTGGTATCTATTCAACAAGTTCTTCACAGTAGTAAATGAAGAGCTAAGGGCTTTTGTAATTTTTCTTAAACTTCAACTGGTATCACATTAAGAACTAGCCCTGACACTATCAGATGAAATTAATTCTGTTTTGGTATCTTAATTGCAAGCTTTAACATTCATCATGGTCCACATGTTCAAGGCTGGCTGAAATCAAAGCTTAGTCTATCACAGTGTAGCACTAAAGATACTACTGGTCCAGTTAATTAAGTTCTTCCCTCTGCTCTTTGGAAATGAAATAACCTAATCTTTCCTGCCACATATCATATTTGGTAACATGTAACAGTACAACACCAGTAAGATTCCTTCCTTCAATACAGCTCACCTTTTAAACTTCAAATTTTTTACATCCAAGTAAAAAAACATTAACAAATCATCATGAAGGTGCCAAAATAAATATGAACAATCTGATAAAAACAAATGACAAAAATTTGGAGCAACACAACAAAATATTAGTTGTAATGAGTGATGTTTTAGAAGAAAAAAAACTTTATGCACCCACATTTATCTGCATGGAATTACTCAGTGTGAAAATCTCACTTTTTTTTTTTTTTTATCAGAGATGTCTGGTACATGAACTAATTTGTATAGTGTTATACTACTTCGTGTCTAGACATTTTGATCAACTTTTAAAAGACAATATTGCACATTTCTACTCTATCACTTTTAAACTGTTATATTTACGAAATGTATAACATACTGAATTTACTGATAAAGTGAGAAAAAGAGTGCTTTGCCTATTTTAAGTTACTGTGCTTTCCTACAAACAGATTAAAACTATGAGTAATGGTATGACTAGAAATTGCAAACTGCTACATGTAATTATTAAAAACTCTAGCAGGAATGATTCACTTTTGGTAATTTATGCTTTTAGTTACCTTAAAGAAGCTGAACCACTGTATTCACTGTCAACCTTATTTTTAGCTTGTTACACTTATTTCAGAGTAATACAGCATATACTAGACTGACATCAAATGATATGTCTGAAATGACAGAAAATAAGCAGGGTGCTAAACCTCTACAAAGCTGACTGTACATTGCAAGAGAAAATGATTCAAAACAACACAGGTGAAAGAGTGTTCATATGTTATGTCCAGTAAAAAGTGTATTATGTAATATCTGCTTTAAGTACAGTTTTAGTTACACTGAAATATTTTATAAATATTTATGCAACTGAAATATACATGAAAATAACTTAAAACAATTTTTAATAAAATTGACATGTGAAGGCTCTTTATCACTAACAAGATTTCTTTATAAATGTACATGATTTGATACATGCATATTCCTACCCAAGTATTGGGAGAGGGACTGTTGTTTAATATTATAATATAAAGCAGTATTAATCAGATACATATGAAAAAATAACTTTTAGCACATACGTTTCAATGAATTTATTGGAACAGGTCTTCTTCATGTCACAAGGAAGTTCTATATCAACAGTGACAGATTTTAGTGCTCCCAGTATTAGTGTAATATGTAATCCCAGAGAAAAAAAACCCAACTAATTTAGTAAGCTATCTATTTAGCAGATAATTAATATAAAATAATTATTCAATTTTACTTTATAGTTGCCCCCTGCTAGTACAGAAGTAAGTCTACAGATTTACAAAGCTAAAACCAGGGGTTTGATTCCCCTCGGTGGGGTCAGCAGATAGCCCGACAAAGCTCTGCTACAAGAAAAACAAACAAACTTTATAGTTATGATAAATGACTAGCCTGAAATATCTATATTTGTCTTAAAATAAGTTTCTCTCACAGCTGCCACCAGTAATAATCACTTGAACCAGCCATCCTTAAAAATTTGATGACAATTTTACAAAAAATATCTTTTTAGACATGTTTATGTGGTTTGAAAATAGAGGATGAATGTATAACTTACATTTTGGTATTTCAATTTTACTAAATTGATTTCAGGAATAACAGTGCATGTGTTACAAGCGCAACTGAATCACCCAAAAATCATAGCTCTATACAAGTACATTTTTCAATTTAAAAATAAGCAATCTAACTTCCCTTGTTCTATCAAATAAACACATTGCTAACTACTCTGCTTCATATTCTCAGCTCCAACAAATATATGAAACAATGCCACCTTTGAAAACTAACAGCATTTTAAACTTAGACAAATAAATTAACCTGAGTTTGAAGACATGTCTACATAGCTACAATCAATCAAAATATGGGATTTTTTTAGTTTACAGGATTGTCTAGATTAATGTAAAAGTAAAATTTTATTTTACAAAGGTAATTTTGAATTGAAGAAAAACAGCCATATTTGTTGCAGAATTAAACTAGTCCCAACACATTACACATTCACAAACAATAACTAGTTTCACATAATATTAACTTTGTAAAATACTTTTATATTTACAAAACGATAAACTTCAGAAGCTATATCTTAAAAAGCAGCATTATTTTTTCAACTGTTTTGCTGAATGGTTAAAATCATCCTGCAGAAAATATTACTGTTCAAAATGTAACACTTAGGTAGTTAAAAGATCTACTTTACCCTATCAATTTCATGACACTTTTTTAAGGCATCTCCCCATTTCCCTAACCTCTGATATGCTAGAGCACATTCTGTTTGAAACCACATGCATTGCATTTCATTCAGATTCTCCATAGCAGATACACCTTCCTGCAAGAAAACAATTAAAATATTTAATCTAAGCAATTTAACATCTACAAAATTTACCAGCATGCTATTTCAATTACAAAAAGTTAGTGAAAAATACCCACAGTCATACATATACAGCTTACATCAGAGAAAACAAGCTTGATATTTATGTATGGTCAGTTGTCCTAAACAACCACTGCATTCATCATTTTGCCAAAGTGAAACCCACTGATGACTCCAAGTTTTGTTGAGTATAAAGGAGAAAAAAAAAGTCATGATGGATCAAATTTAAATTACGTGTTAAATAAAATGTCGGAAAATGGTCTTTGGAATTAACTGGTAATAAGTGCTTAATTTCTTCATGTGCATACAATTACTTCCTCTCTCCTGCTTTCTTTATATGTAACTAGGAAAATACTCATGTTTGCAACTGAAATAAATTGTATTCATGCCAAAAAACAAAGGTCTTTTGTAGAATGATTTGTCTGTGGTAAAACTATTTTACTGTGTTTGTCAAAACTGGTACAATTACTGTTGTTTTGAACACAAGATGTAATTTTGTATGGAAAGAAAATAAGGTCATAAAACTTCTCATTCTGACTATTACAGAAAAGCACAAAATACTGTTGCAACTATTATATGCATATGAAGTAATTAAGAACATTTTACCAGTTAATTATCATGATTTATCTTTAAAACATTAAAGCTTGATAGAGAATACCATCATCATTATAAATGACCCAAGAATACAGAATTTTTAAGACAAACATGAAAATACATATATAGAACATTTTGTCTCTACAGGAAAATACTGCTGTCAAGTTTGGTTCTTTGCTGCTCCACTATTAATTAATTTTCTATTTCTATAAAATATAAACTGGTACCTGAATAATTCAGAAATGTAAAATGATTATGGTTAGATATTGGAAACAGAATTCCAAAAAGGCAACATTCAAACAATGAAGTATTCACACAGTTTAATCATTTACCTAATAATGATTCATCATCAAAGAAAACTATGATAAGCAAAACTATACTTTGCAATAAGACTAGTATTTATGTCTGTGATTAAAAAGATAAAGGTTGATTGAAATTGCACCAACTTTACATTAAATGACACTAAAGTTATGATGTGGACAGAGGAGGACTTACCCTAGTAAATTTTGAACACATTTTTTCAGCTTCCTTAACCATATTGGCTCTTAGCATATACTTGGCACACTTGGAGTTTATGTATCTGTCTGCAGTGTCATAAGACTGAGCTTCGTCCAAACATTTAACTGCTTTGTCAATATCTCCTGCATGCTGTGGGGCATATAAAAGTAACTTTTTTAAAACAGGGTGTGATGTAGATAGTTTTCATTAAAAATGTTATATGTTTTAAAAGTAATATTATGTACCTCATAGTATTAAATTCTGCCAAATCTTATGCAAAAGTTTTAGTGAAAATTATTTTTAACAGTATCTAATTGGGTTGTGCTGAAAAAAAAGTGTTAGCAATATACAAGTCAGGAATAATAATATGGAATGTTACAAGTTCAAAAAGAATATGAACTGACTGTATAAATATTACTTTCTACCTTCATTACAAGAATTCCTGAAGATTCAAAGATTCTTTATATGGTCAAACAAAAAATTACAAACATTTATCTCTATCAAAATGAATAACAGCATGTTTATGTTCATAAATTTAAACTTACAGTTGTAAATTAGTTTTGGAAAGGGTTTAGTTCCCTAAGAAATAGCAAATCTTTGTCATTCTGAATGATGAGAAACATGATCCCATGAAATATTCAGCTGCTCCTACAATCACTAGTGGAAAGTTCGAAATTTCTCAGCTGTCTAAACTTTTTATTAGTCTGCTGTACGTATACAATAAAGATTACTAATATCACTGCTGATTTATGCTTACATGTCCTGGTCAAAATGTGAGAGTTTGAGCAATGCTAAACACTTGCACTAATGTAGCATATTAATCCTCTCTCCATGAGCATCTTTTACTGCACGTCTTAAGGTTTTCAGTGAATTACATTCAAAATTTAATTAAAGTATTTATGTTATACCAATTAGGATAGCATAAAATCCTAGCTAATAATCCATATTTTAACAGTATACCAGTTTAAATTTAACTTTATAAGGCAATATTAAAAAATCCTGAATTTCTTCTTGTGTTTGAAATGTCACTTTTTCTTAATTTATTTTATTTACAAACCCTCTAAGTACAAAATTTAATGTAAATTACTCATTATACTGTTTTCACCACTCAGGCAAAACACAATTTTCATAGCTTTCAATCTTGTTTGGTTTTACATAAACATCAAATTGAAAACCAAACACTTCATGCCACACCTATTAGTCACAACCTCACTTTCAGGATTTGTTAGTAATTCTCAAGCAATTGATACCAAATAATTTATAACTAACAGAAAATGAAAATTTTCATCCAAATGATGTATTATATTATGTTGCTTTCTGTACAGACAACTGTCAAATTCTCCAAGTTTTATTCACACTGGAAACATGCTGATTAGTTCAGAAGAATTTGTAACAACTCTTACTGCAATTAGAAAGCCAGAAAATGTGATAGTTACAGGACATTGTTTGCTTTTTGCACATTATTATTATTACATATTATTAAAATGTCTATGTATTATTTAATTAAATAAAAATTATTTAGTGTACTACTACCATTAATATAAGAAAAGTAGGCTTAAGTGCCATCAACAAAGAGAGAAGGTCTAGGCAAGTACTTTATTTCTTGTTTTTCACATGCATTATTATTAAAGTAACTAAAACGTAAAAATATAAAACTTTTTAGGTGAGTTAAGGTTAGATTAGGAAAAATAAATAATAATAAAATATAAAATTTTTCATGAGATATGTACATGAGCAGCTTGCAGGTGATGTAATTCAATAACAAGATTTTTTAACACAAGTGATTTGTAACTTAAAATGGCAAAGACAGTAGTTAAACACATTTCAAATCTCAATACAGTAATAAAATGTATGTATAAAAAGATGTACATTATTATGAATTTAAAGCTACTTAGGATAAAAAAAAGTTTCATATTACAATCTGAAGTTATTCTGGAAAGGAGAAAATGATAATTTAGATTTCTTTCTTTGATTTTTTCTTTTTTTGTGGTTATAAAACCATTTAAATTAAATAACCTTGCAGAATTAGGGTAGAGAAAAGAACATATACAAGTGATACTGAAAAAATAAGTGTTTGAAATGTATTTAACAGGTTTAAAGATTATACAAATTATAATTAAGATTTTTGAGATGAAAAAAGTATTTGTAATCTTAAGAAGAAAATCATTTTAACTCTCACTGGTTAAAAAAACCCACCAAAAAACTTGATATATTCATAGAGAAATCTTTAGTAAAAATACTTTATTAAAAAAAATCTATTTTTTTAAATATAAAAAAAAATTGTGATACTTACTGAAAGTCTGTCAAATTATTAAAGATACATATACCATATTAACAGTTAGCAGCATGAAATTACAATAAAAACAAAGTGGTGACGTGGTGAATCAATTTGACGAAGCTTGTGTTGAGAGAGTTAAGGCCTTTTTCAAGTATATATTAAGAAATGTATGTTAAATCATAAAACTGTATATCCACATGTTCCTCTTAAAATACTTATTTGATGACAAATTTAAATGTGCATACCTTATATACCCTAGCTTTAGATACAAATAATTCTATGAGAGTTGGTGTGTGCTCTATGGCTGTATTGACATACTCTAAGGCTTTGTCTGTTTGTCCCAAGTAATCAAAATGTTGAGCCAGAAAGTAGTAGGTCCAAAGGAGAGCAGTAGCAGGCTCCTTTTCAATACAGTTATCTGTAAGAAATCAAAACATTCAGTTATTTAATTTGGTTAACATTTAGCGAATATTGCAAACTATGAAAAGTCAAAACAAATTCATGCTATTTTTAAAGATACTTCATCTCACCCATTATTTCAGAAAAATCATTCATCCTCTCCATCCAGACAACTTCTGTCGTTAATATTAACAAACTGTTATAACAGAACGCCCTACATAATTTACTGAAGAAACACTGATTGCATAATCTGCAACTCTGCACCACATTTTAAATAGTTTTATATAGTAGCTGGTAGTAATAACAATAATAAAAACACAACTTAAGTCTACTGTATAGTAACAAACCAACCTAAAATTCTCAAAATGAACTAAATTTTTATAACAATCAAGAAAACAGTCCAGTTTGACTTCTGTGTAATGCTTTCAATTGAGACTCCATATCATTTAATACTATATCAAAATAAAAAAGTTCAAGTCCTTATTAGCCTAAATATTAACAATCACTTCACCCTTTTGCTTACAAAATATCCTTACTAAAATATCTGATGAAATTTCACAAAATACAATGTAAGATACAAGGATTATAAAATATGTTATCTTACACACACACACACACACACATACATATTGTGTAAGTTATTATGGGAATAAATATTGAAGAAAATCAGGAAAGAAGTAAACTTTACATACACACACACAGGTCTATTACTTAAGCCTTCATCACATTGAAATTGTATTAAACAATGTACATGGTTCTACAAAAGTTTAAAAGCATTAAGTTCAATTAGAAACAAATTGAACTCTCCTTTTTCAAGGAATGGACCTGTCCAGACTGATACATAAAAATATTCCAACAAATTTCCATGATAATCTGTGAAAGATCCTGGAAAAATAGCTATGTGGATGTTTAAACTGTTGTTGTACAGAGATGTCTTGAAACAAGTTTCTGATTACTTTTGGAGATATGCACATGTTTAAATTAAACTTAGAATTTCAGAACAATTCACCACTGTTTGAAAAAAAACACTCAAACAATACACAGAAGAAACTTAAATACTTTTCTTCCTAAACTCATATACCTTGAGTACAATATAAATAACCTGTAAAGCTTCATAATGAACATAAGATGTTAAAATAGTAAAATCACGATTATGTTGCAACTTACCATCTTCTGAAAATACTTCCTTTTGCTTCAACATACTTGCATATCCAAGGACCAACTCTTCAATAATTTTCACCTATTCAAAAACCAGTCTTGTAATTCTTTAACAAAATATACTTAAAATATATGCACATACACACACATGCACAGTTCTTACAGACACGAAAAAAATATGTCAACACTTTTTCTGTAATACTCACATTTCTTATGAAAGATTAAACATGCATTTTCTTTTTTTAAAGAAACTAACAATATTCTACATGAAAGAAAGGCAAAAATAACAAACTTATTTCTTATTTTTTAATTTATGTTAATTATTTCAAGAGCATTTTTTTCTAAAACTGAAATTGCACAGTTTTTCATAAATTTTCATAATTTTGAAAAACCTATTAAAATCCTTTTCACATCTGTCCTTACAAAGTATGGAGAGAAATATAGCAATGACTTTCTACATTATGGATTTCCTTTAGCAAATACTTTTTGGTATCCTTACTTATTCTGCATTTTGATACAAAACTCTTTTGTAAGATTTTCACAAAAAAAGTAAATTTTATATTAAATAATCATTCTATTACTTAAGACTCAAACCCTATTGTTAGAAAGAGTATCCCTCCTTGTTCCTGGTTATATCCCATAACAGATTCAAATGACACTCAAGGATTAGTATTGGATGCATGATCTGTACAGTGTAATAACATTGAAGGTCTGGGTTTTATTTTAATTTGAAATAGAGTAGTATTGGCCATTCCCATTCACAATTAGTGAAGTATGGTTGAAAAGTAAACAAATCCCTCACATTCTCAAAAATGAGTGACAAGGACTACAAATGGAAACAACATATGCACAATTAATGCAATATCTTGTAGTAGATTGTTTGTTTTTTAATTTTGTGCAAAGCTACACAAGAGCTCTCTGCACTAGCTGTACTTAATTTAGCAGTGTAAGACTAGAGGGAAAGCAACTAGTCATCACCACCCACCACCAACTCTTGGGCTACTCTTTTACCAATGAACTGTGGGGTTGATCATCACTTTATAATAATGCCCCCATGGCTGAAAGGGTGAATAAGTTTGGTGTAACAGGGATTTGAACCTGCAACCCTCAGATTAACCACCTGGCCATTCCAGGACTTTTGTAGTAGAAAAAAGACTTATCCGCAACAATGTTTTCAAACACAATTTGAAAACTATAATTAACCGTTTTATAACAGGCTTGGTATAATATACACAAGTTCATACACACATTAAGTATTTATACCATAACTTTTCATGCAGTACACGTATCTTCACAAAATTATTAGTAAACATCACATATTTTTGTATGCAAAAAAATCAGATTTTTTATTGAAGTATTTTTACTAAAGATTTGTTTGTGAAAATGGAGTATTTTGTCACTAGTTCAAATACAAAGTGATTTCATGTAATGATTAAAAAATCAATACTTTGTTCCAAAAATCTCAAATATTTGTGGAATCTATAAAACCTCCTTAATACATTTCAAACATTTGTTTTCAATAAGATTTTATATATTTTTGTTATTTTCTTTAACCTACATGGGATCTGACAATTTGAAACCACCATAAAAACTTAAGAAATAAATATAAATTATGTTGTTTTGTGTGTGTGTGTGTGTGTGTGTGTGTGCTAGAATGACTACAAATTATAATACAAATATACAATTGTTTAATCTAAGCAGCTTAAGTTTCATGATGTTGCATTTTAATTATTTTTTTTATTACATTAACCTTCCAGTGGTGTCTGGCTAACATTATATAACTTATATTGATGCAATACACATGCACTCAAGGCCCCATATCTAATAGCATAAAACTTACCTTTTGTCTTTATAAAGTCTTAGCTGTGTTTTAGCAGACTAGTATTTTGTAATATATAGTAACATTTTAATTAATACACATTATATGTATATAGATTATAAATAAATTAAAATTATTTTTCTTAAAATATAGAACAATATATATATAAAGTAAAGTAAACAATTATCTCTTCTAGCTACTACCTTTAAACTTGCTTGCTGCTCAACATAGGTTGCTAAGCCTTTTAAAATTTATCACATGTAGGATATAAAACAAATTATTCCTTTTATTTTATATATATACAGTTGCTAACCAAAAAAAATCATAAATTATTATATCAATACTACAAAATCCCATTGTAATTTATCAAGCTTAATAACTAAGTTGTATTCAGGTCTAAAAAAATATGAAATGTGGAGGAGGCCTACCTTGGTATCTTGGTTGAAAGAAATGTGGTAGCCTTTTAACAGATTAAAATGGCTAAGAAAACCATGAGGAGAAGGTTCTAGATTATTCACATGTCATATATTGAAGCATATGTAAGGGACCATTTCCAAAACAATAGAAAGAGGTGAACAGTATCACCATGTTTAATAAAGTACAGAAGCCGCACCTCAGCAAAATAAAAAGATATGAGAGTTTTACCTTATATTTTAGGTTGTCAATATTGATAATTTGAGTTCTTAATTTGTATAAAACTATAGACTGTGTTTTGGCATCATAAACATCTAATTTAAAAAAAAATTAGATATTTAGGGGTGTTCTACTAAAATTTACTTTTAACTTAAGAAATTAACTCGTATATAATATTAAAGTTTGAATTATAATCTACAATTTGATATGAAACTTACTGACATAAATTCATAAAATAGTATTTTTATAAAATGTTGAATACAAGTCAACAATCATGATGACATGGCCTTTGACCCTTAACCCATCACAAAATGGTTAATTAATGATTATTGAGAGAAATAAGATAAACATCCTTTGCAGTTTAGCATTTTTGTTTAAAATATTAAGCCTATTAGTTCCTTTTTTTTTAATTGATTTTTGTCATTTAATGATGTAGCATTAAATTACTTGTACCAAAAACATGCAAGATGCATTTTAAATAAAACTTTTACTATCATCTTGGTCTGTGAAACTGACAAGTTATAGTGATGAAAGCACAAGTTCCTGGGAAGTAACCTATGTCAGAAAAAATACAGATTTGAAAAGTTATTTTTACACACCTATGATTCAAAACCTAATAAAACTATGACAAAAATTCACTTATAGTCAAGTTTGATAACAAGATAAACCATTTTACTCCACATATATATAGTTAGTAACTACAAATCCAATAATGGTAAGACAAAAAATGTTAAAAGAAATATTCATGATGAAGTTTAAGAAAAAGCAAAGTGCCTTGATACAAGGAATAAATTTTAAGGTTTCATATTTTTATGCCACTACTAAGGCAGTAAGTTACTTCTTACCTTCTCTAGGTCTGTGTATAATGGCCTCAAGTCAACAAACAAAGGAGGTATCCCTTTGTGTATGGCTCTCCGCATATAGTCATCTACTAACTTCCTGAACACTTCACCTAAAAAATAACTAGAAATTATATAAAAATTGCATTTGACAAATATAACTAAAGTGAAAATATAATGTAAAGGTTAAATAACAATATTAATTTCTGCTAAAAAACTTGCTGTTTTAGCAGTAATTATTTCTGTATCCTTTTCAGACAGATTAAAGGGATTAAGATCTTACCCGAGGTAAAATTCAAAGGAAGCCGTCTCGGCATTTGAGTCCTGGGAAATTTTTCTTGGAATTCTTTATATATTTTCAGTCTTTCTTCCACTGAACCTGATGGAATATTTTTAGTTTGTATTACAAAATTATGGCCATAAAACACAGTAACTTATTGACAAAATGTTTTCTTCCTTGAAATATTAAAAGTTTCCCTAGTACGAGCATTCCTTCAAAAATAACAACAAAGATCTTAAAATGAGCTACATCTTTAAAAGTTTATAAATATATATATATTTATATACATATTTTTCCGATATATAAAATACAATCTACATTTAAAACTTTTATATTTTGTAATGTTAAATTACAGGCTAATACCAAATGAAATCTTATTTATTAAACTCGTAGCTGTATTTGATCTTTAATATTTGTTAATATTTCTCTCACACTTAATTCTATATTATCTATAACCAATCAAAAGCCAATGTTTTTAACTATCAGATGATGCATCATATAACATGGTTTTCTAAATGGAGGATTGTGAATTTCAGTGCTAGTATAAGATTTATTCCCACAAGAAAAATGATGACTAGCTTGGATATTTTGTAAGTACTTGATGCATTGAAAGAAAGCTAGAAAAACTGTGATGATAAGGGGAAATTACCGACCTCTTGCTTGTTATTATTCCATGTTCTTTGGTGCATTATGCAATTAAATAAAATTGTTCAGTGCATTGTTATCATTAGTATAAAAAAGTAGGGTTAAGTGCCATTGACAATCGACAGCAAGAATAAAAGATTATTTGGGCAAGTTCTTTATTTCTTGTTTTTCACATTTATTCTTCATTTATTATTATAAAGTTAACTAAAATGTAAACATAGGGCTTTTTTCAGGTTAGTGAAGCTTAGATTAAGTAAAGTAAATAAGAGCAAAATAAAAATGTTTCACGAGCATGCACGTGAACAGCTTCTGGATAATTTAATTCAAAAACATGATATGAGCTCCACATTTCCCAAGTGATTCATAACTAATAATGAAGTGAACAGTAGTTAAGACATGGTTCAAATGGCAATGAAACAAAATGTAAATATAAATAAATGTATACTATTATGGGTTTAAAGCCATGTAGTTTCATGTTACAATTTGAAGTCATTCTAGAAAGAAAAAGAGGGTAAATTAGATTTATTTCAAATATTTAGTGGTTGTGAGCCCATTTAAGTTGAACCAACCTTACACAAAGTTAGGGTAGAGAATATAACAGATAATATACAAGTGTTTGAAATGTATATAATAGGTTTAGAGATAATGCAAACTAAAATGGAAATTTTTGAGATGAAGAAAAAGTATCTGTAATCTTAACATGATAATAACGTTGCACACTGACTATTCAAAAGAAAAACTTGATATATTTATGAACAAATCTCTTAAGTTTATTTAAAATACTTCACAATTTTGTGAAGACATATATATTATATTCAAAGTTACAGTATCAAACCTATAAAGACAGAGAGTCACATGGTTGGTCAGATCAACTGAGCCTGTATGGAGCGAGTTAAAATTATAATACCAAAATTAACATTTTTAACTTACAGGACAACAGAACCACTTTGGGACACCATATGTTGAAATATATTGACCCATATACACCATTAAAAACACCTTAAAAATAGATTTTTTAAAAACTTTTAAACAAATTATCACAGAGAATGGAACAAATCATCAAAAAACTTGAAGTTAGATGAACTAGAACTGCTACATTTGTTTCATTTTCTTTAGTCACACGTTGTCTTCTGTCAGGGAAATTGGTGAACAACTGTGACTCCAGAACTTTGGGTTCCCTTAAAAAACAAGCTTCATAAAGCTCTAACTTAAAGTGACCTTTATAGGGGTCACAAATAAGCATGCTCTTGATTAAGCAATTTCCTATAACTATTCTTTTTATATAATTATCCATTCCATATAAAATTCCTGTTGATTTTAAATCAATTTGATGACTAGAATTTCTCATATGAAAATCTGGCATTATTTGTGTTCCAATATTTAATATCATTTTTTTAAGTTCAGAAACTTGTGTTACTTCTTCTAGTTTCATTTAAGTAACCAGTGTCACAGGATTGTTATGGTATAATATGAATCTTGTTTACCTTCAGCTGTAGTTCTATTTGAAACAAGGTTATTTATAATGGTCTTCAGGTATTTGCTATGTAATTCTAAATTCTTTTTGAATGTGTCAAAACTATTTGCTCTGATTTGAAGGCTTCTAATATTATGATTTGTTTTACTGTATTTTTTTCACTAATTGCCATATTTCATAGCATTCTTTTAAATTCTTGTATTATATAAATATCTAAGTATTTAAAAAAAACATTTTTAGACATCGTAAGAAGCTAAAAAATGTCTTAACACCCATACACACAGTTATTAAAATTAGTGCATCACTAATTTCTATTCATTTAAATATCATACATTTCCAAATACTTCACATCTTCATGTGATAGGCTGAAAGGATGTGTGGATGTCACATATATAAGCTAGAAAGTTACTGGCACTTTGAAACCTTTATTTCTGGAGTGGGTAAAACTTAATTAGAAGACTGATTGATTGTTTGAAATTAAGAACAAAGCTACATGATGGACTGTCTGTGCTCTGCCCACCACAAGTATCGAAAACTGGTTTCTAGCAGAGTGAGTCTGCAGACATACAACAGCACCACTAGGGGGAAGATTAGAAGATATAAAAAAAATGGATATTTAACTCTATCAGTATTTTTGTTTTGCTTTTTATACACAAATCTGTGTTTCTACAAAGTAAAAGTTTAAAACTTCCACCCCAGTCAAGTACCATTTTCACTTTGAAAAGATCACTTAACAGGTTTTGATTCAAGATATAAACCATAACACTAAAACAACTTTAACTCATCATTTTGGAATAAATTCTGGAAGAGCACAGCAGTGAGTCTCATGTAACTTTCAGTAACCAAAATAGAGTACCCAATAAACCTATAATCACATGGACAGTCAAGAAGAATCAAGACTCAAAGTTGAACCTGGTTTCAGTGTTGACTCTAGGCCTTGATAGTATGCAAGGTTTTCAGGATTCCTATTTAATAGTTCTCTGTAGATTTCTTCAGCTTTATCCAGACGACCAAGTTGAACTAAGATCTCAGCTGCCAAAAAATATACATGAAGGTATAAGACATGATGTTACTGGTGTGATACTAAAAAGCATTTATATATATATCTTATTTCAAAATATTATACAAAATAACAAAACTGTCACATCAAGTTTACACTTTGTTATGCAATATATTAAAATCACGAAATGAAGAACATTGTACAATACAGAATTAAAATATTTATTTAAATATCAATCAATAATCATAAAAGACAACATTTTACTAACTATTGGCATTGATTAATATCTTCAGAAATGTAAAAAACAAATAATGAACCATATAATTACAAAAAGCCATGGCCACGTGACTACGAGTTTACATATTTAAAAATATCCCACCATCTAATCACTTTCTTATTTTCTTACCCTTCATCCTTATTTAAATTTTTAATATTGCTATGTAATTCCACATATTATAAACAAATCTTTATTCAAACCCTTAGAAAACAAAACTGTGGACAATTCCACAAACTTAAGTCTCATTAAGCCCTGTATTAGAAATGTAAAATAATATCTTTGAAAACTTAGATTTTATAAGCACTACTACAAATACATTTAACAAATTCAGTAAATACTTTTATTTGCAAAAATGAAAACTAAGTAGCATACAAAGCACCTAACATTAATAATTTAATTACCTTAAATTAAAAAATATTGAAAGGAAAGCTCAAGTATTAAAGTCACACACGAGGATGTATACTTAACTTGTAAGTTGTACTTTCTAGCCAAAATTAATAAGCTTTAAGAGTTTATAAACCACTAAAATTCTTACCTCTAGTTTCTAAAACAGATAGCTTGTCAGATATTTGTTCTTCATATTTTTCTAAATGTTGAAGTGCTTCTTCTAATGTACCACTCTCTCTAATCACCATATTCTGATATAGCAGTAACTCACTATGTTCATAATCATAGCCAGGTTTCTGTAAGTTATTTTAGATTGTTAGCAAATGTTTATTTAAAAATGGCATTACTCAACAAAACATACAACAAAAAACCAATATTCATGCAGTTAATATTTCTTTTTTGAAAATAAAATTTTGCATCTGTGATTATCTTGTGACAAATACAACTTGTGTATACCTTTGTTTTTGGAATGTTTTCAAGATACTTTGCCTTACAAGAGAAATTTTGCAAAACCAGAAAGAAAAAAAAATTACAGAAAAAAACAAACTTGATGGGAATATTTTCTGCTATCAATGAAAGAATCTCACTGAACAAAACTTCTTGTGTTGTTACAGAATTATTAATGTTGAATAAGTCATAAATAAATTGGGATGACATTGCCTAGAACTGACCAAACGGTGAATGATGAGTAAATTTATTATTTCAAGAATATCTGTCATTATGTGTGTACAGATATAAAACAAAGAAGCATACCTGATATACAAAGCTAAGAGATTCACATTATCACTAATAGATAGGCAAAACATAAAAAAAAATTCAACATTTTAATACTAAATATTCAGGTTAACGGTCTTTAATGATCAACTGAAACATTAAAAATGACAATTTCAACCCTAAATTAGGATACATTATTTGCACAAAGTAAATGTTAAGAAATATTCTGAAAATTTGGCTTCATTTAACCACAAAATTTAAATTACAAGTACACTACTTCAAAACATCATCTGAACAACTCAATCTTTTGGCCAGTCACTTGAAATATTCTTTCAAAATTCAGATTAAAAAATATTAATTTGCTTCAAATATTAGCCAAGAAATCATAAATGCACTTTTTATACCATAAACAGCAAGATAAAATTAAAATTCAATCACATTAAATGCTAATGTTGTATTGACTAATAAATTAGATAAAAGCAACTATGAATTTAGAAGTAGCCAAAACAAACCCAAGTTTTGCATATTTAAAAATACAAGTAAACCAAATGTTGCTTCAGTATTCCTCTGAAATAGACCTTTCTTGCTTAGCATTTACATATTTATGAATAACAGCTATACAAATAACATCGGAGCATAAAAGCACTACAATTATCAGGCTTTATGGTAACGAAACAATAAACCTCATAATTTTCAACCACTGCACAAAAAAGCAATGTATATACATAATATACCTCATGTCTAGTATAAATTAAACTTCATTTACCGTTTGTGTTTTCCTGAATTCCTCCAGTATCTTTAGGGCCATTTCATAGTCTTTTAATAAATGGTAAGCCATAGCAAATCCAATCCACGAGGCTCTTTGAGTTGGACGTAACATGAAAAGTTGGTAGCGTGTGTCCTAAAAACATAGAGCAAATGCATCACTAATTATTTCACAGCACAACATAAAACACAGAAACTGAAAGTGATAGTGTTTTTGAGAAGAAAAATACATTTCTATGTACAAAGTACTTCCATGCTTAATATGGTGTGTACATTCATAACTGAAATCATAATTTTCATTTTAAAACTGTAAAATAACAGCATCACTAATTAAAAACTGCACAAGTTTAAAAAATTAAATTATAGCTATGTGACATCATAAACTAAATTTAAAAAAATGTGATGAACTGAAAACTGATAGGACATATTCACAAAATACACCTACATGCTATTCTTTAATATCTGCTACACATCATTCATTACAATCATGCTCGTATAAAAAAAGGTTGCTGTAATGACTGGTAACAATATTTCATTGCAAAGCCTATAGATGCATTACCATACCACTAAATGCTGTGTAGGTATCATTTTTCCTAAATTTAAAGTATGTGTTCCTCACAAAGAATACTTTTTATTTTTATAAAAGTAGCATATCATGGTAAGTTTTAAAATTTTAATTAAAAATTAAATGTTTTATGAGCCCAACAATAAAAGTAGAGTACAAGAACAAATAAGAGTAAATATTATGAAAAATTTAATCACTATATATATTGTCTGTGTTTAAACTTTAGCATTTTCACAAACCACATAAAAGGCTATCTTCACACAGCTGTCACTTATTTTTAACTGATAGACAAGAGGGAATGCTAGTTCACAGCACCACCACCAACTACTGAGGTAGTCATCCAACCAAACAATGATTAACATTACTCTTTTTCAGAGCATCCTAGCCCAAAGTGTGGAGCAAGTTTTAGGAGTACAAATCATGAATCCTCAGATTAACAATCTGGGCACAGTAACCAATAAGTCATGCCTGGCCCTATCTTAAGGGAGCTTCTCCAACAAGAATATCAGAAGATAACCTTGAATTTTCAGTCTAGGTATTTTTCAAAAAAAGGTTTGTTTCTGTAAAATAACACTAGAAAATTTGCAAAACAATAATATAAAAGTTAATTAAACATATGCCAATGAGTAAGTCAATTAGACTGTTGACAAAAAAGGAGATCTGACCATCGGTACTATAGAGCAGTATTTCTCAAACTTTTCAATACCACGAACTCACTGACACCCCACTAAAATGCATCTTACATGTAATAATTCTGGCAGTTTTGTTTATCTTTGTGAAAGCTTACAGACTGGCAAAATAAATGAGCATTAGGTATTTATTAATGGTTTTAAAGTTTTTTGTTTCAAATAAGAAATGTTTCTGGATACAAAAACACTACTCAAAACAATGAAGATTATAAAGAGAATTATCTTCTGATGTATCACCAATTCTTATTTTCAAAGCATCCATTTGCCAATGCCCTGTTTTTAGTGCTGACATTTCCCATTGGTTACTACCAAATGGCAGAGGAATGTTTAGCAGTAATGGCCATGTTTATTTGTTATATGTTGTTCAATAATTTAATATTTTGATTATAGAACACTTGCATATATTTGCAACTGTTATTTCCCAGTTGCACACTTCTGTGGCCACGAATATAATTATCTGGAAAGTTCTGGCACTACTATGGCAAATTTCTTATTTAATTAAATAAAGCACATAAGAAAGCAAAATATTAATATGCAAATAACAAACTATAAAAAATTTTCTGGTTTTCTAATTATGAAATAAAAGCCTTTAAAAATTCAGTTAAGCTAGTCCATGTAATTTCTAGAAGAACAAATTGGAAAGCTAACCAGGAAACTGATAATTTTCAAGAGAGAAAACAGTATAACTCTCATTTGATAGATTAAAACCTTGACATTTTACTAGTTATAATACAGTATAAAATATCAGAATATATGGAAAATGGTTCTCACTTTTTTAGTTTATGGCTGCATAATCAAATATGATTGAAGGCTATGAAAGTTATGCTTTGCCTGAGAAATATCTATAACATAGTAAGTGATTTGTATTAAGTTTCATATGTCTTAGAGGGGTGGTAAATACATTAGAGGGAAAACATCCACAGAAAATATCACCATTCTCATATTATGTGTTATTCAGGATTTTTTAAAATATTTCCCAATAAAACTAAGAATTTCAAAGACAAATATTAAAATGTGATTTATTAACTGTGTTTTGATGTCATCTTTATTCATATACAATGAAAATAAAATAGTTTAATTAAATTTTGAATATAACTAAAAAGTGTTATGGTATGCACACTTCGACCTATCCATTGTTAAATATTTCATTCTGCAGTTAGGTTGGTTGGTTGGTATTTATTGGTGCAAAGCAACTAGACTATCTGCACCAAACAACCAGTAAAAAAAAATAAAAGTAAAGTTATTAAAACATGTAAAAAGAAATTATATTAAAATAAAACAATTGCCAAATTTTGAATAAAAAAACTTAAACAGAATTTAAAAGGCCAATGGCTCTAAATATTTAAAAAAATAGAAGTAAGGTAGACAGTGTCACCGTTATAAATGACACTGTCCAGTGTTATGTGTAAACCCATGGCAAAAACATGGTCACACATTGGTGCATCAGTCTTAGATAAAAGAAAACAATGAGTTAAAAAACTGTGACCACTGCATAGCCTAACCACGACAAATTCCTCCTTACAATCCTTATGAAAACAAGATGACCAAAAGGTTTGATCTGGAAAAATTTGTTATATCATTAATTCCAAGTTGACTGCTAAATGATATGGAGCTGAGCCTTTACTACAGGACTGTAGTTCATATGTGGTACAGGCTTGGCAGTGATAGCACCAGAGCAGAAAGATTAAGCTGCAGTGTCAGCAAGCTTGTTCCTGCAAATATCAATATGGACCGATATCTAAAAAAAAAACAGATAGAAATGGATGACAAGGAGAAATGGGCCAGTCAGTTTTCAATATCAATGAGAACAGGAAGAGAACTAACATGAAGTGATTCCAGGGCCAGTAGAGAGATAAGCAAGTCATTATAAATAGTACAGTTCGTGTACTGCATAGCTTTTACGTAATCCAAGGCACGAGAAATGGCATACAATTCAGCAGTGAACATAGAAACTGTAGAGAGGATCCTGTGTCCAACTGCAAAAATCACAACAAACCAAGACAGATCCCACAGACTCATCTGATTTTGAACCATCCATGAAAATGGGAATGGAAGGGTGGTTTGAAAGATGTTCAGCAAATAGAAGATGGTACTTCCAATCAAAAGTATCTGTTTTCTTCAGATGACTCAAAGAAAGGCCACATTTTGGGATGGTAATAAGCAATGGTGAGATGGGTTGACTAGTGAAGACAGCAATGTCATCCAAAGACAGACCCAATTCACCCAGCTGCACGTGGATACATAAATCCAAAAGAAACAATGGCCAACCATCTATTCTGAAAAAGCATACCCCACTGTGGAAGAAACAAACAAACCCCAGGTGGGATGCTGTAGTAAATATATAAGCTTTGAAGCATATAGTAAAGAAAAGTGCAAATGGCAGAGGTGTAGAGGAGATTCATAAGACTTGGTGTACATACTCCAAACTAGAGAAATGCAGAAGGCCCCTGTGCAGAACAAAAGCCCTAAATGGTAAATAGGATCCAACATCTTTAAGACCAAGATCCTGACAGAACCATAGACAAGAGACCCATAGCCCAGTCTGGACTGAACGAGAGCACATTAGATCTTTAACACAGAACATCGATCTGTTTGCCAAGAGGTGGAAGAGCAGATATGGAAGATGTTCAGTGCTTGTGTACACTTGATACATATCTGTTTCATGTGTGGAATGAAGGTCAGCTTATGGTCAAAGAAAAGGCCCTAAGAACTTTGTCTCAGGGACCACAGACAGAGCTCAGGGTCAGGGTAGCAAAAGTGCAAGCAAACAGTTTGAGAGAAAGAAAAGGTAAAATCATTTGCTGTGGCCTACTTCAATAAACAATTGAGGGCAGTTTAAAGCTGCTGCTCAATAAACCTCACACTTGATGACTGATACGAGATGAGGTTTATACACAGTCCACTTGCAATTGTAGGAGGAAGTTGTCCAGTGATGACATTAATCTTCACACTGAAAAGTGTGACACTCAAGACATAGCCCTGAAGACCTCCAAGTTCACCGGAAAGGAATGGGAAAGCAATGAGTCCAAATGAACTTGGAATCACCTATCCTTTAAAAGGTTTTGTATAAATGTGGATAAATGGCCACACAACCAACATGAGTGCAGATCTCACAAAATACCATACCTCCATGTAGTATTGTAAGTCTTCTCAAAGTCGAAAAATACTGACATAGGATGTCGCTTGAAAAAGGCTACTCTGATCAATATTTCAAGTCAAATCAGGTGGTCCATGATGGAGCATTGTAATTGGAACCAACATTGGGTGGGCAAGAGGAGGATGTTTGATTCAATGAAACAAGTAAGATGAACATTAACCATCCTCTGTAAGCTCTTACAGAGACAGCTCATCAAAGCAGCTGGATGATAGTTTGAAGGAATCTTGGGATCATTCCCAGGTTTAAAGAAAGGGAGGACAATAGCATTGTGCCAAGTATCAAAAAAAGAATTCTCCTGCCAGATCTGATTAAAAACAACCAGAAGAACAGTAAGAGAGGCAGAGGAGAGATGGCACAGCATCTTGTAGAGAATATCATCAGGTCAAACCGATGTACTACCTGACCGATTAAGAGCAAGCTTACGTTCCACCAACATAAAGAAGAGATAACAGTCACAGAGACAATTAGCCCAAAACAAAGTGAGAGATCACTGCCTGTGTCTTCATGGCTAAGAACGTGGGGGTGAAGCACAAGTGTTAGATGCATGGGAAAAGCTTTTACTTAGAATACTGGCGATGCCTGGGGAATCGGTAACTTCCTGGCCATTGGATAGCAAAATGAAAGGGGGAATGGAGGTATACTGCCCACTGACCTTCTGAATCTCATCCTGTATGACTTTGGAACTGGTGGTAAAAGAGATGCTGATTGTGAACATAATCTAAGATTCATTCTGGCTTTAATGTCTTATCTGCCAAGCATGTGCACAGACCCACTGAAAAGTGATGCAGTTTGAAAGTGTGGGAGACCTATGAAGGGTATCCAAGGCCCATTTTTGAGACTTCTGTACCATGTGGCAGGCAGGATTCCCCCATGGACAAGGATACCACGGAAAATGTGTCGAGATTTTATGAATAGATTGAGCAGCTGCCTGGACAATATAATCAGTCACTACTGTCACAGAGTCATCTACTGATGACTTACAAATAATGGAATAACCCCTCCCCATCAATATCAGAGGAGATTATGTCCACTGAAGTCTCCTAGGATTAAAAATGGAGACAGGAACTGTTCAATGAGATCTTCAAGGTATGATTGATCATAGGTCTCTCCAGGAAACAGGTAGAGAGAACATGTAGTGATAATAAAACCTAAAGAAGTATGAACAGCTACAGCCTCCAAAGGTTTATCAAGTGGCAAAGACAGAGTAGGCACGTACTGGTTGAATGGCAGTGCCATATCTCCATCACACAAGCTGTCACTATGATATAAAATATTGCCAAAAGATAACTGTACCAGCAGGTTTTAAAAATGTTTTCTGTAAGGAAATACAAAGAGGATGACAAAAATCAACCAGCATCTTGATGTAATCCAAATTAGAATGAAAATTTCACAGTTCCACTGTATCAAAAGTGGCCATTTTTTACTTAGATGGAGGAGAATTGGGTGGAGATCCCTTCTGTTTTCAACAGCATTGTTTATCTTTATTAAAAGGAGGTCTATTGACCTCCTGCCAGGATTAGTGAGCAGATTTCTGTTGGTGGACAATGATTCCAGTGACTGAGGACGTGAATGAACTATCTCTCTGCATCTCAAGACTGAAGAAAAAGAAGACAAACCCAAGGAATTGCCAGAAGCCAGAGCCAAAAGAAGTGGAGCGAGGGAACCACTCCAATGAGTAGTAGGTACAAAGATGGGAGTAGACACTGACTTGTTAACTCTGTTAACTATGGAAGGCAAAAAACTCTTTACATGGTTTGAGAACAATTCTGTTAGAGGCACGGAGACATCTACCTGCACTCTCGCTCTAGCAGTGGAATGGAGTGCAGCAGCATATGTCCAGGATAAGTGAAAGACAATAACTTCCAAGCCTTTCGGTAGGAGATACCGTTCAGTCTTTAAACACTGCACTTGTTTTCCCTCCACTCACTTTGGGCAAGAATGAAAGCAAGAGGGGTGTGAACCATTACAGTTAACACAGTGGAGTCTGAGCTGACATTTGTAAGTGTTATTGTTTTTGTCACCACCACAAGTATGTGTCAAAGCACCACCATAAAAGACATTTTCAAATTATCAAACTGCTGACACTGGAAACATAGGAGAGGATTGGGAATATGTGGCTGTACCTTATAGTTTAAGTAACCTGTTTTGATGGTGACAGATGGATGGAGCAATCTAAATATAAAAATTAGAACACTGGCAGGCAACACAATTCCATCCTTGCAAGTAGAGATATGCTTCACTGCAGAATCTCTTTGGGTGGAGAAATCAGCAAGGATCTCTGACTCTGAGATGTTCTTTAAATTCTTCTGAACAATAACTCCTCTTGAGGAATTCAGACTAGCACAGGGAGTTACCTCATGGCCTATGGCCTTCGATTTCAAGAGGAGTTTAGTTTGTTGTGGTGAAGCTGTTTTGACCAAAATATCTCTACACACTGCCATTTCCTTACTGATTTGGAGGAGCCAGCAAACCCCTTCAATCCCTTCTGAATTAAGAAAGGAAGCATCTGCCCTAAGGATTTCTGACAATGAATACAAAATGAGAAACTGATCTACAGAATCCAACTGTGGTGGTGACTGTTGAATAGTCATCTATATGAGGTCTTTTTCTGATAATCTGCATTTTTTCCAGTTCTTTTATTATCATTTTCACAGATGGGGATACCCATAATAAATAAAGAACATTTCAGTGTCCACTGTCCCAACCCACCATGAAGCCCTACGAGGGGTCACACTGCAATGACAAAAATAGAACACTGCAGCAACTCCAGGGTTTCGTGAGCACTATACCCAAACAACAGCATCAAACACAATGTCCACAACACCCACTGAGAATGTCCATTACTGGTACTCGTTTGACCCTAGCCCAGGTGGACCAGCTGAATCACCCTATGGAAGGGGAGGGGAGGGGAGAGAGGCACTCCAAGGTTGCCCATCCTCTCCTCCCCTTCATGGGTCACAATGCATGCCAAACATTTGGGATGTTGATATCCCAGAGGAGGTAAACTGAAAATATAGAACCTTCTCTTGGAAGTCATCTCACCAAATACAGGAATCCATCTAGAGGAACAGCAATTAGGAAATTACAACTTATTAATACAAAATTTGACTTATAAACTATATTTTGAAGTTTATTAAAAAGAGTAGTTTAATTAACTTTTGAATGTAACTCTGTAAAAAAAAGTTTTGCTATGTGCACTGTGACTTCCAAAATGCACAACATTACAGGTTCATCTTAAAAAACAGAATCAATTCCCATTCCAATTAATATATAGCAGTCTAATGCCTATATATACTCTTATTTTGATTTCAAGTATTCTGTTTGTTATCTACAAATGGTAAGAGCTGCTAAATTCAAATGTATAAGTGATGTACTACACAATGTCAAATATCTGACAGTTCATACAGACAGAATTGCATAAGGAAATTATAAATGGTCATTTTCTTTAGAAAGACAACAGTATACACTACTTAAGCTTGATTCAGGGGAATTTAAAGACAAATCAACAAACTCCACTCTTACATATAATAATTATTTGTAAATGAGTAAATGTACTGTTATGATGTCTGTAAAGACATTTCTTTTGAAATATATAAATATTAGCCTACATTGTTGTTATTCAGTAAAGGTAAAATACATACCCGATAGCCTTCCAGATCCCTCATCTGTATCTGAAGAAGAGACAGGTCTCGTAGTATCTGAATATTATCCTGCAAGTAAATAACACAACAATCTTTTAAAATTGTACTTAGTTACTTTATCTATAAACACTACATATAAATTACATTAACTTTACCTATCTGTACATATCATTTATAACTTCAATATGCTATATAATGTTCAACTGTAATAATTATCTGAAAGTGACCAACTATTATATGTCAAAACATTATCTTATGTCAGCAAAACAAATTTTTCGTACTAAAAGATGCTTCTTGTGTCATAGAATTACTCAGTAAAATCTTCAATCAACGTTAAATCAGTAGGCCTGACAATATATTAAATTGCTATAATGTCTTGTATCCTGGTAACAGAATAACTAGGTGCTGTACATCAACAAAAGAAAACAGGAGTTAAACAATGGTTCACTAGATTTTACAATTATCAAATAAAAAATTAATAGTTTATCAATACACTATAATACAGCATAAGATTTATTACCCAACTTATCTGAGCTAAGGGGCTCTTAATTTCGAAGAAAGTAAAATGTATATCAACAATTAACTAATGTCCAAACAAGGAATCGTTTCATACCACTAAAACATCAAGTTAATATTTAGCCTGTAGTTGTGCTGACATTTCTGAAAAATTGGCATTCTACTCCACGCTGCAATGTACTACAATAATGTGTTATGTGAGATAGCATAGCCTAGACAAATTAAGTGCTTCAACAAAGCAGAATGGTCTACACTTAGAAACAATAAAAAAATTCACCTGGAGAAAGATCATAAATATATTTTAACAATGTAAGACTTCATCCATAGATTAACTTCGGGTACAAGTAAAAACACTTTCAAATAAAATAAAGATATTAAAGTGAAGTACTACATTTTATCACAACTGTCAATGCCAATTTCTTATATAAATCATTTTAGTTTCCTACCTTGTCCCATTTTAAAGCATTCCTATAACACTTGATGGCTTCATCATATTTCCTGTCTGATCTCTGCAACAGTCCATACACATGCCAACCTGTCCTTAAAGTTAAGGATATACTTTCATCTTATGAAAGTCATTCTGCATTACTAACACACAGCAATTAGATGAAAAGATATTTTCTATTACTTCATTCAACTTCAAACATCCTGAACATATGCCAATGTTTATTTAGAAAAAAAAGTAAAATTACAGCTTTAATACCTACTCATTGTAATGTTTTCCTGGGTAGCTTGTTAAAAAGTTCTCTTCAAATTTATACTGCCAAGCTTACTGCATCTGTAATATCTTTTGGCTGATGTGGACAAGTGTTAGCTATTATTTGTTGCCTGAGTAGCAATTCCAGATGAGTTATTACCACTAAGCTTATGCAAAATTTCTGCTTATACCTTAAGAAAGATAAGTAAAGAAACTGGTAATATTATTACTGTAGCTTTAAAACAGAGATAAGAAAGTTCTGGTAGCAATGCAATTTTCGTACAAATACTAGATGATTCATAGCCGCACAACAGAAACATGCTGCATAAAATCCTGAAAACATATTTAAAGTATTGACAACTTTGTTTCCTCAACAGCTATATTTTAGCTCTTTCTTTCAGTATGAATGGTGTTCCATTCAATGACTAGGGTTACTGACTATTGCTGTGCTGTCCAGTTTCCACTGCAGAACACTTTTGTACAGCATCCTAAAGTCAATGTTGTCTTTCTCATTTTTAAATAGCTTCCATCAACCATCAGTGTATGACAACTTCCATGAGCTCCTTTGAGTAACTTAATGGTACAGAGTTAAACAGGAGATACCTGCAAGTGGAGAAACACAAATTCCTGTGTGTACTTGAATCTTGCAGAGGACCTGATATGCTAACTTGGATGCATGGCAGGATGCTTTGTCCAGCTAGAACCATGTGTTGTCAGTATCAAATCTATCTAAACATGGTATCATGGTCTTACTGTGTTAGACTCATATTTTACACCTTACCTTCACAATTTTCTCAACTCTCCGCATACACGACTCACCAAAGTTAAGGTACAAGTTTTAAGATTTAACTACCTATCACTTTATCTTTAAAATTAAGCATTTTTAAGTTCTTTCTACGAGGATTTTTTTTATTCAGTTGAATACATTTTAACCAAAAAAATTTGTTTACCCTTAAATTCCTTTGGCCTGTAAGATATAAATAATGAACAAATAAAAAACACATTTTTTAGCTAAGTGTTAGTTTCATTATAATACTAAAATACATGAGATATTATCATACTGATTTTAGGACAAAACATTTCGTATTAAAAAGAATAATGATTGGAATCTATTACATTGGGAATGAAAAATTTTGAAAGATTTTCTGTTCAACTTTCTTGCTTAACCCTTTATCAATGGGCTTGGTATAATATACATGAGATCATCTACACATTTGCACATGTTAAGCATTGGCAGTGTAACTTTTAATACAGCATGTGTATCTACACAAAAATCAGATTTTTAATGAAATAACTTTTATAATAGATTTATTTGTAAAGATATTGAGCCTGTCTCATTATTAGTCCAACTGCAAAGTGATTTCATGTTGTGATTAAAAAACTATTCTTCATCTCATAAATCTCAAGTATTACTTTTGTAATCTCCTAAACCTTCTAAATACATTTCAAACATTTGTTTTCAATAAGATTTTATATTTTGTTATTTTCTATACCCTAACTATGTGGGGTCTGTAAATGACCAACCTCATAACCATCATAAAAAATTAATAAATATAAATTATGCTTTTTTTTGTGCTAGAATGACTACATATTATAACACAAAAAATACAAATGTTTAGTGTAAGTAGTATAAGTTTCATAATGTTGTATATCTATACATATTTATTATTTTTTATTATATTGGCCTTCCAGTCATGCCTAGCTAAAATTACATACATAACTTGCATTGACAAGGTGAATGTATGCTCATGTTATCCTATCTAATAATATTAAACTGACCTTTAGTCTTCCCAATCTTGGCAGTGTTTCTATGGACAAGTATTTTGTAATATACAGTCACATTACAGTTATTATACAATAATTATGTATATAGGTTCTATTGATATTTAGAAATAAATGATTAAACTTATGTTTCTTAAGATAAGAACAATAAATCAAGAAGTAGAGCAAACAATTATCTCCTGTTGCTTTGACCTTTGAACTCAGTTGCTGCTGTACATAGATTGCTAAGCCTTTTAAAATTTTGCATGTGGAGAATATATTAATTTTTTTTCAGGTTTTACATATACAACTGAATAGCCAAACAAATCATAAATAACTGTACTGATACCATAGAATTAAACTATAATTTATCAAGCATGATAACTAAGCTGTATTCAGGTTTAAAAAATACAAATCTTTGAGCAGACTAAAGACACAACCTACCTCCTTGATATATTGGTTCAAAGGGATGTGGTAGCCTTTTACCAGATTAAAATGGCTGAGAAAACAATAAGGAGCAAGTTTCAGGTTATTCACACTTCATATATTGAAGTGTATGTTAGGGACCATTTCCAAAAACGGAAAGAGGTAATCAGTGCCATTGTGTTTAAATACATTAGCTGCACCTCAGCAAAATAAAAAGATATGAAAGTTTTATTTTATATTCTAGCTTGTCAATATTAGTAATTTGAGTTCCTAGTTTGTATGAAACTATAGACTTAGTATTTTGACATCACAAACATTTAATTTTAAACAGTGCTTCATTCAACATATCATGACACTCACTAAAATCTCTACTCAGGTGTGTTCTATTAATATTTACTTTTAAATTAAGAAATTAACTTCCGTGTACTATTAAAGTTTGAATTATAATACAAAGTTGGTTTCCAAACTTACTGACAAAGTAATAAAATACTAATTCAATAAAATTTTGATTGCAAGTCAACAAAGGCAATGACATGGCTTTTGACCTGTGACCCACTATGCAAGGGTTAACAAAGGAGCTCATTATGACACTAGCATTATAGAGAATCCTGTTTTGAAGCAATATCTTATGCAAAAAATATGGTTTATGGTTGAATTAAACACTCAAGTACATTTATTAACACTGTTTTTGAAGGATTAAGAAATTGTTTTCATTACTTTGAATCTTCACATTACACAAAACAAGGCAGTCAAACATCTATTACATTTAAGAATAACAAATGATATAAAATTAGTCCTTTTACTACCAAATCTAATTTATTACTTCCATGAATTTTTACTGAGATTATTAAGTGAAAACAAAAATAAAAACTTAAGATTAATCATTAATTTTGACCCACATTTTGAAGACAATAACACTTCTTTTAGTTTGTAACAACAACAAAAAAAGACAGCAGCAGAAATGGTACCAATTTTAGTCCATTGACCACAAAAAAAAAAAAAAAAAAAAGGATACACACATGACTTTTCAGATCATTTCTTAAACCTCTTCGAACATATTCATAAGCCTCTTCTTTTCTCCCCAAGCAGTTCAGGGTGAGACCCTTCATTGCCAGGGTTTCTAAGAAAAATAAAATGGAAGTATATAAACTGCTATTGAGTGCAAGAAATAATAATGCAAAATGAAAAAAATTACTTTTGAAGATACTTTTACCTAAAATTTCAATCATGTATAATTAATCTATTTTGTAAACTAATATAAGCTATTCATTCAAGAGAAACTAAATTCTACTGTACAAATTACTGACCGCAAACTTTTAGTTAATATTGTTTTTCAAGTTAGTGTTAATTTTTTCACTCTTAAAAACAAACCTGATAATTTAGAAAATGTTTAGACAAATATTAGCATATAATATATTAATTCTCCATATTATATTAAGAGAAAATGCAAGTTTTCATTTAGATTAACCCTAAAAATTGACTTTTAATACACATCTGCAAACTGGTGTGAAAGTCATTCCTTACCTTTCTTAACAATGCAAGTGGTATTTCAAACAAGAGTTAGTTCTTTCAGTGTGTGTAAATTTCCAACAGTACAATTACAAACTTCATGTCATATAAGTGAAAGAAAACTTTACTAGATCAATTTTGGTAAAAATTACTTGATAGATAACTACCCCACAGAAAACATAACGTAAAATGTACAACAAATAACTACCCGAATAAGACACACAAATTAAAATGTTGAGATAAATGCCTAAACAATTTTAAGGTATGTTGTAAACAAATTGTATTCACATTTTTTTCTCCATGTAAATCAAAAAAATCATGGATATTCATTATTTAATGTAAGAGCAGCTTCATTCCACAATACCTAATCAGAAGATATTTTACACATTATACTCTGTTTACCATTAAAAAACTAAAAATCTTCAAGGTTTTACAAACTTCATTAAACCTTGTAAGTATGCATCTGTATATAGTTAAGCAATTAGGTTGAGAACTGTTAACAAAATCAGAAACATGTAAATCGGAGCAAAATCCTTCTTGGAAATGTTAATTTCTTATACATTCTATTATGAAGTACTAATTTAAAGCAATATAAAATTTTGAGGAAAGGCTATTAAATTCTTAGTTACTTTAATAAAAAGCAGGAATGTATTCATTCATAAAATATACTGAACACACATTTATGTACTACACACACCATAAGCTTGACAAATTTAAGTTAATTATGTCAGTTAAACTCATGTGAAATACAGTCCAACATGTGTAGCATAAAGAAAAGTCCAGAGATAAAGCTTTTTGAAAGGATTATTTTGTAACTTTTATAACATTTCAACCACTTGTGTGGTCATCATCAAGAAAGCTGTCATCCATTGCATAAAATAATAGAAAGTTGTATGATCACTGTTTCAGTTCAGTGAACATACAGGATGAGACCCATGTTTTCATTTAAATTATATTTTATTTCACAAAAAAATTAATGCTTCTTTTAATGCGGTTTTCAATACATAGTATTTCAAAGTTGCAGGTTTATGTTTTTTCATCCTAATACTTATATTGCACCCTGTTTCATTTACATAAGTGCTATCAGATCAATTGCACCAATATTTGTAGGTACTTATACATATTCATGGATCTTAAATTTTATTTTACATTAAAATACATCTCTATTTGCACATATCAAAAACCCATAGTTTTTTCATAATAACCACTAAGGCATAACCTTTGGTATTTTTCTGCAAGAAAGATGCACACAATAGCTTTGATGTTATAGTAAACTTCCTCTCTTTACAACATGTGTGGCACAGATAGCCCAGTTTGTTTTTTTCAACAACAAATCAAACCACCAACAACTTGTGCATCATGTTACTAATTACATACTTTTCCTATAATCATTTGTATTTACACATTAGTTCTAAATCAACATGACAGTTTTAAGCCATTACAACATATAGTTCGCAATAATGTACTACAGTGTAAAGTTCAGTATTTCTTGAACATATGATACTTCTATTCAGATAAAACTTATGTCAGCACTAAAGGAGAATCCAAATGTCATAAAATTACTTAATACAAAAATATTTGTATAGTGTATTATGAAGCAGTATTCAGTACAATTTTAATATAAAATTTTGTTACAATAACCTTTTGGTCAAAGTCAACTGTGTTTCTATTTGGGAACATGATCCACTGCTATAAAGTGACAATGGAGAAAACTTAACCCATACCCAAAAATACTAAATAGTGCAGTAAAGTAAAACTAGTTTAACCCTTTTATGTTTAAAAGCAAAATTGTTTAGACTTTTGAGTTTACCATTGATATAAATTATTGTCAATCACAATTTCACAATGCTTAAAAAAATTTGACTGTTTACAAGTTTTGAGATGAAAATAAGTTTTGGATACAATAATTTCATTTACAGTTTTATACTGATTTATAGCACAGGCTTTAATTTTTCACAAATTATAAAATGTTATCATAAAATTTAATGCTCAATGCCTGAAATACGATGTTTAATTATAACTTTATGGCTAGAAGAAAAATCATTAGTAATTTTGGTTTTATATCAATGTATCTTGGCAGAGAGTATAAATTACCCTGAAACAAACTGTCACAGATGTCTTGGAAATACTTAGGAACAGAAATTAGACTTCTTCCTTATTGAGTGCTGAACAATTCTTGAAATAAGGTCTTTTAGAGAATCTACTCCTAGATTACATAACTGATGTTATGTTAGGCCTATTCAAACATTACACGTGGCCTAGTTTTCATTCAAAAATATTTAAGCCTAACTGTAATCTAGTGTGTGTGCATCTCAGTGACAATTTTTTAAAATAACAGAAATATTGTAGTTAAGCATCTTTTTCAATGACTATATTAATATATAGCAATATTGCAAATAAGGTCTTTTAGAGAATCTACTCCTAGATTACATAACTGATATTATGTTAGGCCTATTCTTCTAAGCCTAGCCTAATATTAAATTGTAGTATAAATAATAATGTAGATAACATTACTAGTTTCAATATAATTCTGTTCACAAAGGAGGAAATATAGTTTTCTCAAAATTACGATATATGCCATGGAAGATATATCACTAGTACAAAAATATGAAGGTAAAACCATAAGTAAGTGACTGAAGGTAGTCTGTAGCTGCCATTCAATAAACCTCATGCTTGCTGACTAACACGAAATATGGAAGTTGTTGACATAGAGACTGTTTGCAACTGTAGGGGGGAATTGTCCACTGATGGTTTTAATCTTTATTATAAAAAGTGTAACACTCAAGACATAGCCATGAGGGACTCCTAGTTCCTGTGGGAAAGAACAGGAAAGGTTGAACCCATACAGATTTGGAATTGCTGATTCATTAAAAAATGTTTAATAAAAAGGGGTAAATGGTCACTCCACCTGTAAGATTGGAAGTCTCACAAGATGCCTTATCTCCATATTGTATCATAAGCTTTCTCAATGTAAAAATACAGAAACAAGATGTTGTCACTTGAGAAAGACTTCCCTGATTGATGTTTCAAGTTGAATCAGATGGTCCATGGTGAAGTGCTATCGTCAGAACCCACACTGAGTGGGTGGGAGGAGGTTATTTGATTCAAGAACCAAACAACATGAGCATTAACCATCCTCTCTAAAATTTTAAAGAGACAGCTCGTCAAAGCTATTGGAAGGTAGGTACAAAGGAATCTTGGGATACTTCCTAGGTTTACGAAAAGGGAGTACAATTGCAAGGCACCGAGCATCAGGAAAAACATTCTCCTGCCAGATCCAGTTAAAAACAACCAGAAGAATAGAAAGAGAGGCAGGAGAGAGAATGGCATAGCATCTCGTAATGAATATCATAGGGTCAGACTTATATACTGCCAGACTGAAGAAAAGCAAGCTTCAGTTCCACCAGTGTAAAGAGGCAATTACAGTCAGAGACTATCAGCCCAAACGGAAAAAGGCAATTTCTCTGCTCTTGTCTTGATGACTAAGAAGGTGGGAGATGAAGCAGAAGTGCTAGATATACGAGAACAGCTTTTGCTGAGAGTACTGGCGATGTTCTGGGCATCAGCAACTTCCTGGTCATAAGAGAGGAAGATCAAAAGGGAGTCAAATGTATACTGTCTCCTAACCTTACAAATCTTGTTCCATATGACTCTAGAACTAGTCATAAAAAAAGAGATGCTAGAGGTATATTTAATCCAAGATTCCTTCTGGCTTTGACGTCTGACTTGCTGAGCATGTGCATGCCATACTAAAAATGCAATGCAGTTTAAAACTGTGGAATACCTACGAAAGTCCATTTTTGAGCTTTCCTTGCCTTGTGGCAGGCAGGATCCCAAAAACAAGGATGCTGTGGGTAACATGTTGAGGTTTTAGAAATACACTGAACAACTCAGTTGTCTATTGATGGCTTACAGACAAGGGCAGGACCAAGTTCTGAGAGAGCAGTGAAAGAAAGCGAATTGGCCTAGTTCAACTTCCATCAAAGCATGCAGGTCAGATGGATCAACCACAACCACTCTCTCAAATTCATAGGAAAATGATCACTGCCCTGTGAGTTACAGTCAACCCTCCAAGAAAAGTGAAGGGAAGCAGAAAGAATGATCAATAGCAATAAAAGAACAAGTATTGAATAGAGACAGGTTGTGATTCAAGAGCATATGCTCTATCAAATGACCCCTCTCATCAATATCAGCACCAACCCAGAGGAGATTATGTCTATTAAAATCCATCAGGATTTTAAAATGGAGACAGTAACTGCTCAATGAGGGCATCAAGGTCTGTTTAGGAGCCAGGTAGAGAGAACAAATAGTAATGGTATAACCTAAAAAGCATGGATGGCTACAGCCTTCAAGTGTGTATCAAGTGGCAAAGAAGACAGAGTGAACATATGATGATAAACCAGCAGTGGCACCCCACCATGCACTTATCCATCACACAACCTGTAACTTCTGTACAAAAAATCTCTGCCAAAGGGTGACTGTATCTGCAAGTTTCAGAAACATTTCTTGTAAGGAGAAACAAGTGGGATGTAAGAATTAATAAAATCCTTAATGTCATCTATATTTTAATGAAAGCCTTAACAGAAAACACTGGATCAGAGAGGACATTTTTATTTACAAGGAGGAGAACGTAGCAGAGAGCCTTTCCGTTTTTGATCACATTTCTTTCTTTACTGGATGAAGGTCTATTGACCTCCACGGATTCTGCCCTAGGTTGAGTAGGTAGGTCTCTGTCTATGAATAAAGATTATAGCAACTGAGGGCATGAATGAATGGCAGGATGGAAGTAGACACACATTCATCAACTCTTTTAATCATGGAGAATAGATTATTCAGATGTTTTGCACATGACTTTGTTGGAGGCACAGAGAGATCTGTCTGCACTCTCACCATGGCAGTGAAATGAAGTGTAGCAGCATATGTCCGAGATGTAGTTGGGGAAAATAATTTCCGAGCCTCTGGGTAGGAGATATTATTTATAGTCTTCAAGTGTTGCACCTCTTTCTCCTCCAACCATTTAGGGCAAGAAGTAGAGTAAGAGGGGTGTGGACCACTTCAGTTAGTACAGTGTGATTCTAGTTTGCACTCATAAGAGTTGTGGTCTTTGTCACCACAACAAGCATGTTAAAGAAACCATGGCATGATGCTTTTAAGTGACCAAACCATTGACATTGGAAACATCTGAGAGGGTTGGGAATGTATGGCTGTACTTTACAGTTCAGGTAACCTGCTTTTACTGTGGCAAGAGGACGTGGTGATGTAAACATCAATATCAGAACATTAGGAGGCACCTTAATTCCATTTTTGTGAGTGGAGATTTGGCACACTGCAGAAATGCCTTGGCTGGAAAAACCAGCAAGGATCTCTGACTCAGGAATGTTCTTTAAATCCCTCCCAACTATAACTCCTCTGGAAGAATAAAAAGTTGCACAGAGGGTAGCCTTAATAGGTATAACCCCAATGGCCTTCGATTTCAAGAAGAGCATGATATGTTGTGGTGAAGATGTTTCCACAAAATGTCTCCAGAGTGCAACTTCTTTACTGCCTTAGGGGAGCTAGCAAGCCCCTCTAATCCCTTCTGAATAAAAAGGAGGGGCATCTACTCTAAGGATTTCTTGGATAAGGAATGGATAATTAGAAATTGAGGTACAAAATCAGACTGTACAACAGTCATCCATACATGGTTGCTTCCAATTTTTTCAAAATTGGGGGTATCAATAATAAAAATGCTACATTTCAGTGCCCACTGACCCCACCAACCATGAAGCCCTACGAAGATATATACTACAATGCCAAACATGAACTCTGCAGCAACACAAGGATTTCATGAGCACTGTATCAAACACCAGCATTAGACAACATCCACAACACCTGATAAGAATATCCAACACTGGTACTCAATTGACCCTAGCCCAAGTGGACAAGCCAACTGACCCTGAAGGTCCAAGTCAAGACTGCCCATCTACAGGAATTCAAAGTCAAAGTAGTGTGTTGGAATTGGACCCCTCAACCACTAGGATCCTCTCCTACCTTTTATGGCAAACACATGGATGAATGTATAGATCCCAGAAAGTGAGTTGAAAGTACAAAACCATCTCTGGGAGGTTTCCTCACCATGTAAAGAAATCCACCTTGAGGGATTAAGGTTTAAGAGCTAGCTCAAAAACTCAGGAGCCTAACCTGACTATATGTACCAGGAAATAAGGGCTACATATAGTTATTTACTTTCACAGCAATGAATGCACACTAAGGATCCCATGAAACCATTTGATAGTTTAGCTTGAACTAATTGCCTTTGGTCTTTCTCTGAGTCTAAACATGTACAATGATTAGCTGAATTGAGGAAAAAATAAAACAAAATTAGTAATGTGTTGTGTAATTACAGCACTTCATTCATGAAAAATACATGAAGTGTTGAATTCATCATTAAATTCCTAGAAATAAAATTTGATTTATGACTCAAAAAAAGCAAAAAATAGTTCTAGAGTTCCAAGAGTCCAGAACTATTCCAGATTCAAGTTCTATTTAGTACAGCCCCCCACACAGATAAAATGGGAGAAAATACTAGGTGCCGTGATGAAATTTCTAGTTGGCATGGTGACTTGCCACCCAAGATTTGTCAAAGCCTGGTTTAAAGTGATGCATTATGAGAGGGATGCACCAAGAAAATAGTC
This sequence comes from Tachypleus tridentatus, assembly GCF_004210375.1. NCBI lineage: Eukaryota > Metazoa > Arthropoda > Merostomata > Xiphosura > Limulidae > Tachypleus > Tachypleus tridentatus. The sequence continues at coordinate 163,005,069 of NC_134834.1, forward strand.
TCTAACAAATATTTGCAAAACCTAGAAGCCACCAATTTTATCAATACCATAAAAAATGAAGCCAAGTAACTTTCATAAGTCATATAAGCTGATAGCATAAACTTCCTTAGAATGGTCTCTTTCTTCTTTAGATTCAAAGATCACAACTTTTCTTAGTTACACAAGATAAAAATTGACTGTTCTTTCAGTAATTTCATCTCTCTTTTACAATACAGTTTTGTCATTTGCACTGACAACTAAAACTGACCCATTTTTTATTCTTCAATGAAAGGTATGATCTAAAAGCATTTTAGTCCAATAATCATCAATTTCCCATAACCTTGAAATGTTCTCAATTTGATTTTACTGCCTTTGCCTGCCATCTACATTTACAATCACAATGACTTACAAATGTCTATTACTATGCTACTCAACAAGTTTTTATAGATAACATTTCTATTTTATTCATGAATACTTAAAATTGTAATGACACAGCTGAATATGGTCTTTCACATACACAACAAACAGCATGAGGAACTAGATCTGCCTGATCTTGCAACTATACAATTAAATTACAAAGACTGTTGTAAATAACCTTGGGAAAGGGCACAAAAATTGGAACTAAATATTTTAAGGAATGGGTGTCCAAACAAAACAAGCCAAGATCCAAAAATCTTTTGGGGTAATGTTGGTTATACAGGTATTAGAAATGAGCAACTGTTCATTATATCTTACTTTTACAAGGTCTGTTAGAGACAAATTAATCACACACAAAATACTTCTGAACTTCAAACTCCTATATGGTAAATGATAAATAGGACAAATTCATTGAGGTTTTTATAACTAATACTTGAGTTGGTCTTACCAATGAATTTAAAACCAAAAAGGTTCTCTAGAGAAAATATTAAAAATGTTTCAGTCACAATATTTTACATTAATATAAAGTACTGTCTCTTGTATGTCCATGTAACTACTTAACAGATTATAGATGGATCTCACTAGGTTCATGCACAGGTGCATACCAATTGTTTTTGTCTTTTGTAGTCTTTAAGAACATTTTTGCATTTCTTTGCCAGCAATTCATTCCCTGGGAATGGAACTTCACCAAATTTGGCATAAAAATTTGTTGTGACCATGGGAAGAAACACACAGTTTCACATTTTGTACTTTACAGTTTTTAAGGGCATTTTTTTACAATTACATATAAGGAAAGCTACTTTGCAACTTTTCACATCTTGAGATAACTTTTCATTAATCATGAACTAGCAGAAAATAACTTTGCAGAAGTTTCAAAGCACAGTGCACAGAAATAATGGTAATTCTGCAAAACACTAACAAAGAAGTCCAGAATTATTTTTTTCAGATATTATGCTGACATGTGAGTTATAAATGTATCAATAAACAGGAAAAATTATTACTTACAGTATCAGGTTGCAATAAAAGTTAAAATAATCTTGAATAGGTTTGTAATAAATGTAAAGCTATTTCAGAACACAACTTAATTCCTTACAAAGAGTCCTCATTTTAACTTTACAAAATTATTCTAAGGATTTAATTTTTCTGATGGAACATAAGCAAACAATATTTGTTAAAATGTGTAGCTTTAAAACTAAAATTGCAATACATAATAGAAGTAACTAAAATGTTCTTATTAGATGTAGATATTAACGGCACAGTTAACTTATTGATACACATGTATTTCAATCTCAAAAATAACTACATTAATCTTAAAGAAACATCATTTCAAATTTAAAATAATGTTTCTGCCTTCCAAGAAACAATTATTCACAAATTGTATTTCACATCTTTCACAACATTCCAATTTTTTTTTACAAATTATCCAAATGATGTAACACTTAATAATTTAAAAAGCTCTGGATAAGATATAAAAATACTGTTAGCACACACTTGTGTGAAGCAACAAGAATAAGCAACCAAAAAAAACAAACAAAAAATAACATGAACATGTTCAAATACTTACCCAACAAAACTGTTATTAAACTATATCTAACAAAAAAGTATTTTCCCAAAGAACAAGTCTGCACCTTGGTTATATTATGGTGTACATTCTAAAACACCCCCCCCTCACCAAAAACATCTGTCGGAATACTTAATTTTATATCCTTGTAAAATCTTCCCTAATTAAATAATATACATTACAGAAAATATAAACAGAAGGTAGCTGCATGGTTTGTTGAAAATATATATCTTGCATGGGTTACACCCATAGAGGTACAATTATTTCATACATATATAACATTTTACTTAGGTTTTGTGCCCTTTGTTTTTACAGAAGACAAACTCAGAGAAAGGAACAACATAAATAAATTGACAAATAAGTTTTTTTCCAGAAAAATTTAAAATGAGCACATATCAATTTCATTTTATCACAGAAAAAAAATCCAAAGTAATAGAAATACAACACAAATGTGATATTATATCAATATATTTTATTCTTTTTGTATTGTCTCAAACTCTAAAACTCACTTGTTTTATTACTTAT